>NC_056500.1:20135011-20140320 GCF_014905685.2 Nematolebias whitei
TGGATGTATCAGAAGATACATGGTACATGGATGTATCAGAAGATACAGGGTACATGGCTGCAAGCTGCAGTGTTTGCTACAGTTTTCCACTAAAAACTATTTATGAGCAGTTGGTAATCAAACAGGCACATAAACAAACAAAAAATACTGTGCATATGTAATATTATTTAAAAAGGTCACTTTCTTGCTAAGCCATCATGAAAGAAGTGCAGCACAGTTCATCCCTTTTTGATTCACAGTGGCTCAAAAGTTTGTTGTCCTTCAGCTTCTATAGACTTTTTCTTTTCTGTCCTCTGCCACTTCTATCCTCTGTGGCTTCCCTGCTCTTCTGTTTCTAACTTAGCCACAAGTTTAACATTAATTTCCTCTTTTTTCTGTATTCCCTCTCCCCTCTCTCCAACCATCTGCCTACTTGTGTCTTTTTTCCCCTCTCAAACATTCCTGGCATGCAGAGCTGTGCAGTAAAAGAGAAAGGTCTGAGCTTCCTCAAAGTTTGTCCATAAAAGACTTCGTAGACATTTCAAACTTGCCAACAGCAGAAATTATAGCCGTCCCCTTACTTTGATTGTAACCAAACACACTAAATGAGTCACAATGAGTGAAGGTAGTTTTTCATTGTGATCGCCCACACTTGTCTTACTGGAAGCTTAAACTGGAGTGACTTTTGTTGCATGAGTCAAATCACAACAGCATGAATTTGGATGTGGATCCTGTGCGGTTTTGGTAAATGTGGGGCAAAGGTGTAATTCACTAAGACGGCCGTCACAGCTTGAATTTGTTCCACGTACATTCTTTTACGCATTTAGAAGTTCCAGCAAACTTTCTCGTGTGAAACATTTGGCAGTCCCTGTGCACAGATTTGGCAGGGACACTTACTGTCTCACAATAAACGATGATAAATTAAAGCAAATAGTTTGGGGCTCTGGGGAAGCTTGTGTTTACAGGTCAGTGTGCTGGTGTGATTTTTCGGTCTTTCTCGCTTTCTTCTTGTTTTCTCTAAACAGGAAATGGGCTTTCCTCTCAGGTTTCAGCCTCCATCTTCTTCTTAAACACTGTGACGCTCTCTCTCTCTTCACTTATGGCCAGAAAAAGGAGCTGTGGTGTGAAACATGAATAATGACTGCACAGTTTTCCCTGCAATAGAACAAGCCATGAAGAAAACCTTTCCAGTTAAGACTTCCCCAAAGCACATGGCAATTTGAATCCACTTTCCTCCCCACAAAAATGTACTCCTTAAATGGTCAAAGACGTATGGGGAAATACTTTGGGGGTAATAGACGTTGCAGTGAGTCTCTCTGTGCACTTAACTAAACTCTCTGAACTCCGAAACAAAGACGGATGCGATAAGTGACAGGAAAGCTTGTAAGACACATGCAGCTCTTGTGGGCGTCACTTTTTTTTTCTATAACATTTGCAAAATAAAGAGAAAGAAACAAAGGAAGTGTCTGGAAAGCTGCATGTCTCCAGCAACAACATTGAAGATTGGCTTTTATACATCTTCCAGATAACGAATGAAAGGCGTTCCATGCAGCATTATCGTGATACAATTCACTCTGTGTTTTGGTCGTGTTGGTGTCGAGCTACTCACATCGGGGTGATTTTATTTACAAGAGGCTGAAAAACACAGGAAGTGCTGGCTTGTGTGTGCATGTGGTTGTAAGATTTTTCTGATGAAAAGTCCAGGAGTTGGATAGCTGTGCTTGGCTTGATTTGCAATTTTGCATGCACAACATAGATATAGTTTAAGCAAAATGGACAATGTAATACACATGCATGCAGCTTAGGATGTGTTCAAAGAGAGATAGCTTCCAAGTGCAAAGAGATCTTTTCATTGACGGAAACACAGTCTACCACTTTGTTTTCAATTGGAGGCAATGTGTTCGACACCATGGTACTTTGTCTAGCTATTTAGCGGTCACTAATGGTGTGCCACAAGGTTCAGTTTTAGGACCCAATCTTTTTCCAATTTATATATATTTAATTTAATTTAATTTAATTAACCTTTATTTCACCAGGCAAATCCCATTGAGATCACAGATTTTTTTTTTTTGCAAGGGAGGCCTGGGCCTGAAAGCAGCCTAAAATGCATGTTTTTTGTCTGCGGGAGGAAAACAGAGTATCCAGAGAAAACCCACGCAAGCACGAGAAGAACATGCAAACTCCACACAGAAAGGCCCCAGGTCCAACTAGGGATTGAACCCAGGACCTTCTTGCTGTGAGGCAACAGTGCTAACCACTGAGCCATCATGCTGCCAGTAGTAAAGTAAAATAATGTAGGTCAAAACATTCCTGATGTCTCCTTGCATCTATGCTGACGATACAGTTGTTTATTGCCGAGCTAAGAGCTGACACCGCTGCCAAGGTTTTCCAGCTTCTTCAGTCTATTTGGCATCATTCAGTCAGACTTACTCAGTCTCAAACTAGTGCTAAATGTTGATAAAAACCAACAGGATGTTGTTGTCAAACAGAAAGTTGGTGCCAGTAGTCCTCCTATCTCATCCATGATTGTTGTTCCTATGGAGTTTGTGGATTCTTACAAATACCTGGGAATTTTAATTGATGCACGTCTCTCTTTTAACCACATGTTGAAAGAGTGATAAAGAAAATGAAATTGAAATGGGTTTATTTTTCAGAAATAGATCTTGCTTAACTCTGAATGCCAGGAAACGTCTTGTAGCTGCAACTTTCCTACCAGCTATCGATTATGGTGACATTATTTACATGAATGCCCATGCCAGCTCCTTGCAAATGTTGGCTGATGTCTACCATGGCGCGCTAAAATTCATAACTGGCTGTAACTACCGTACCCATCACTCTGTACTCCTTGGTCAGTTGGTCATCATTATCTACACGTAGGCTCTCACACTGGTTCATTTTCATCTATAAATCACTCCTTGGTCTGCTGCCTTCTTATATCTCCTCCCACTAGTCACGTCATCAGTAAAGTTACAGCGTGCACTCTCAGGCCATCATTACCTGCAGCGTTCGCTCAGTGCAGACTGAATGTGGCAAAAAAAAAAAAGTCCTTTTCTTACTCTACTCCTGTTTCCTGGAACACCTTGCAAAAAGATCTGAAGCTGTCCAATTTGATTTCCTTAAGGAATTTTAAACATTTGATAATGTCAATAGAAAAATCTTTGCAAATATGTTCTTGTTTTTAGTATTGACCTTGTTTTTGTATAGCACCTTGATTAGATTGTCTACTTTTATTTAATTTAATTGTTTTTTTGTTGAATTATTGTTGTCTGTATTTTTTAATGTTTTCTGTCTAAAACAGGTCTCTCTTGAAAATGAGTCCTCGTGACTGAGTGAGACTAACCTGTATAAATAAAGGTTGAATGAAAAGTTTTTAGTGGAGTAAACAAATTACTAAACACACATAATCAGTTTTCTAGGTGAACAAAACTAATGTTCACCTAAATTGTTTGCTAACCTAAAAGACGTAGAATTACCTTGTGGTTGGGACAGAGAATGTTGAAGTGGAATAGTTTGTAATTAGAAAGCCTCCCGAGACTCACTGCTGTTTCTAGGAAGCCTGTCAGTCTGAAGACAGCTGTTTTTCAGCATTAAGACGAGAACACGTCTCATAATGATTTTGTAATTATGGTCACACGGAGACAAGGTTAGAAAAACAGTCCTGAGCACAGCTGCTCTGTCCTAAATGTGTTTATCAGAAAAAATGTCTCACAGTTCGAATCTTTTTTATCTGCAGTGATGTGCATTGACATTATTTATCCAGTGTGACTTATTTATTTTTTCAAAAGATTTTCTCAGCTTTACAATAAAAATAACTTTTTGATTACTTTTCATTTCCCAAATATTTTACAGGAACATGTTTTTTTTTTTGTACTTTAGCAAATAAACAATAAAATTCAAGAAGAGCTATTAAAAAATTGTCTATGTGGACAAAGCAATCACTGACAATTTGACTGTGCAAAAGAAGGAATGAATGTGTTTTAACCTATTCCTTCCACAAACACAAGGCAAGAAACATAAATGTGTCATATACAAGCCAGCAAAACCAGGGTGCCAGAACTGGGCTGTATAAATAAAGGTTATTAAACTGGTGTTTGGAAAAAACAGGTCTACATTCAGCGCCAGTTTGTTTCTGACTGCACTGAATTTCTCTGTTAAATCTTGGCTTTGGGGAAAAAAAAATGCTGCATGTAGCTGGAGATCATGACAGTTGGTTATATCATGCCAGGCACTGTCTCTGCACTTCTCCAAAATATTTAAAGACGTCAAAGCAAGAGCACAGTCACTTCTGAATGTCATCATGTGCAGAAATGCACTCTTCAAAATTATATATTTTCATTTAAAAGTACTTTTATTGCTCAGACTATTCAAGGTTTGATTTACTAAAGGATTTAACGAACACTGTTTGCCCACATTTCAAGTAAGTTTTATGCAAACATTTAGAGTAAAAACAAAAAGCACTTGTGTAATTAAATGGGCGCAAACTGTCCGATTCTCAAACACATGTGCTGTTTGCCTTTCAGAGTTAGCGTCAGCTCCAAGTTGCTGGTCGTTGTGGCTCAGAAGAAACAATAAAAGAAAAAGTGCAACAGGGCTTCACTTTCTGTTGCTGGTCTCCTGCAAGGGTAATTGATTCACAGCTTTAGCCAAAATTCTGGTTCTGGAGGATATCTAGGAGTTTCTTTCACCCAACACCCCTCCATACCATTCCTCTAAGGTCTCCACCATCCTTACTGCTGGAGGAAATCCTATTTTCCACATATGGGTTGCAGCCAAAATACTTTTCCCTCCATGTGTCTGTTGAAATTGGAGCATGAGTGTCTGTGCGTGTGTCCGTTTGCGTGCACAAAATCACTGTGAGTGAAAATGTATGTATTTGCAGGCTTGGTGGAATGTGAGAATGAGTAAGGGGTCTGATGAGGGACAGCTGTGACTGATGAACTGACGCTGGACGAGTAAAGCTGAAAGACTGAACACACACATGCACACAATGAGCACGCTCCCACAGTGGTTGTCTTCACCATGTCCGACACGTAAGAATTCATTCTGAAACATTGCACACACTGTAATAATCTCATGAAACTCAACCTGATTTCACACACACACACTCACACAGCCTGGATGAAATCCTTCACTTCAGTCCAAACACACATCCTGAGTGGTCTGTAACACCGCCCTGCAGACTGAGCTGTAGTAGCCAGACTTAGAGTTTTAATCCTGACAAACCCTGTGACCTGAAAGGCTGTGGTTTAGATCTGTGACTCTATCTATCTATCTATCTATCTATCTATCTATCTATCTATCTATCTATCTATCTATCTATCTATCTATCT
>NC_056500.1:20140420-20140892 GCF_014905685.2 Nematolebias whitei
TATATATATATATATATATATATACATATAGTATAGATCCATCCATCCATTATCTTTTACCCGCTTCTTCCATTTTGGGTCACGGAGGTCGCCGGTGCCCATGTCCAGCAATCACTGTGCGAGGGGCGGGGTACACCCTGGACAGGCCGGAAGTCCATCACAGGGACACATAGAGACAAACAAGACAAACAACCATTCACTCTCTCACTCACACCTAGGGACAATTTAGAGTTATCAATTAGCCTAACATGCATTTTTTTGGTCTGTGGGAGAAAACCGGAGTACCCGGAGAAAACCCACACATGCACGGAGAGAAAGGCCCCTGGACCGGGATTTGAACCACGGACCTGCATGCTGAGAGGCAGCAGCTCAACTTTCTCTTCACAATATCCCACAGGTTCTCTATGGGGTTCAGGTCAGGAGAGTTGGCAGGCCAATTGAGCACAGTAATACCATGGTCAGTAAACCATTT
>NC_056500.1:20150892-20176857 GCF_014905685.2 Nematolebias whitei
CAAACTGTAGGTACAGTCTGTCGTGTGTCAACTTTCTTTTGCGTATGAAAAGTAAAATAAAAAAAATAAGTCTTATTTAGATATTGACAGTCAAGACTGTTGGCACATAAAACTGAGTTTTAATGAATCCTCCCTCAAAACCTTCAAAAACTTTTACACTAGCTTTGATTTGCGTCATTATCGTTCATTAAAAGAGGATTTCACTTTAGTTATCCAAAAGAACTGAGACAAATGTTGATATTAATCTACACTAAAAAGCATAACTTGCACAACTGAAGATTAACATGATTAAAAATTTAGATTTAATATATAAAAAATAAAATAAACAAGAGAACTCGTATTCATCTGCTGCAGGATGTTTCTCGTGCATCTTGCAGCATCCTGAATTTGCATTTAGTACTTCTTGAGTACTTAACCTGTCGGTTTAATCTTGTCACATTGGATGAAAACTGAGAAAACCCAGATGCAGATACATAGCATTATATATGATAATTTAATGAAATAAAAATGCTGAAGAGACAACAAACAACAGAAAGTACAAAAAAAAAAAAAGAGCAAGACAACAAGAAGACAAACATAAACTAATGACTGAATGAGAACCAGGAGTAGAACTGTACTTGGGAGAGAAAGCCCTAATGAACTAATGAACAGCAGGTGTGCTTAACTGAGGAAAATCATGGCAATTTCACAATAAGGAAACTAACAAAACTGGGCTGGACATAATAATTCTTCAAATAAACCAACAAGGGAAAACATGGTCAAATAACTAAACACAAAAACAAGCAGCTCAAACAACAAACAAAAACCTAATCATGATTATTCAGCAGTTATTACATAACCCCTTTACTAGACTAAAATCCCTGATACAACGTTGTAGGCATGGCAGAAGTATTAGACTAAAATAGTTTGAAGTAAAAATTATGTACTTTTTAATTGTTGACGGGGAAAGAGGACTACGTCATTTAATTTCAGGAAAGCAAAATGCTTAAAATTTACAGTCCAACTCATTTTTATTTCATTAGATAAACGGCATGAACTTGGAATCAGCAGCAATCCTGACTTTGCTCTCTCTCCTTGTTTGCTCAAAACAGTGAATAGACATAAAAAGACAAGCGGTACATCGATGTTCCTTGTCGCTGAGGGATTTGAATAGTGAATGTTTGTAGTTTTCAAGATGAGTGGGATTTTCTTTTTACTGGAATTGAACATGGAACACAAGTAAACCTTAATATTTAGCCCATAATACAAAAAGTAGTGGTTTTTTTTTTGGTTTTTTTTGTCTGAGGTGGCGCAGAGCGGCAGCTCCAGAAGAGCGGAGGGAGCAATTTTATCCCTCATCAAGTGAAACGGTTCACTTATTTTCAAGTGATTCAGCTCACAAGATGGACAAATGGACAAAGGTATTTCTCATTCCCCTCGTTGCTCCATTATGGAGGACAAAAATGCAATCCTTAAGATGAAAAACATAAATTTCCTAATTGTTTGCATCTTCTTTATGTGGATTTCTTTACTCCTTTTAAAGCGCATTATCTGGGTGAGTTATTCATTTATATAACATACAATATATATTTTTTACATTTCCATCAAATTTAAAACATGCCAGAGATGTTGAAAATATAGGCCCCTTCCAGGCCGTTAAGAGAAGCAGTGACATTATCCTGGAAGGGACTGAAGTGACTGAATGTAATTTTCTGCTTTCAGGCTGACTGTCTGCCAAGTTAGAAAGCATCCATGGAAGTAATCTGCTAAATTGTTTCCAAAAGGTGCAGCAATAAAGGACGAGCTTTGTCAGAATTTGAAACTCCACTTGACTTTCAAACTGAATGCATTTCCACCTTTAGCAGAAAATGAGTGGAAGAGAGCAAGTAAAACAAGGCTCTTGTCCTCACACTTTCATTGTCTCATTCTAAAACCAGGCAGACAGTCTCAGTTAAGCAGCCCACAAAGTCATTAAAGTCAGCCTGAGGTTCGATCAGATACCACCCCTGAGTGGACTTGTGCCAGTGTGCTGAGAGCCAATAAATCAGTGTCAGTAAGCATCAGACCCCTTCTACCAAAGAAACACCAGGGAATAGGGAGTTCTAGCCAGCAAATAAACACAGCACCCGAGCTCAACGCCAGAATAATGACCATAATTAAACTAACCTTTCTCCACATTCCACACAGAAAATCTCAGAACCCTAAACTGAGCTGCTGATGGTCCACTGTACCCCATGCAACTCTCAAGGGAAAGCACAAAGACATAATCATGAGTTTGCACCGGTTATATCTGAACAAGCTTTAAAACAACGAACCTTCCTTAAACGAAGCTCAACAAGCACAACTCCTGACAAATCGATGTCTTCACCCTTAAGACTCGAGCAAACAGCTCCACGTGTGATTAATTTTAGTCAATTTCAGATGAATGCCAATGATTTTCAAGCGACAAAGTTCAAACAGAAACTTAAAATACATTTTGCACATTAAGGCTATATGTTTTGGTTCAAATGCTGCAGTTCATGGACGCTGATGTTGGGATTAATTATGTTACACTTTCCAGTTGGAAATTCTCAAAAAGCACTTCATTTTTTTCCCCAAATTTCTATTTAAATAGCTCACATTTAACAGCAAAACAGTGTCAAGAAGATTCATTATGTCCGTTAATTGTGATTTTCAGCCTTTAAATTCTGCTTTTTATTCACTGCCATGTCTTCTTCGTTCTTATATTTACATGAAGTTGTATCTTCAATTCATCCCTCTTTTCTTGGTGCTATCATTAGATTCTTTCAAAAAACACTTCAAGACAGTGCTTGCCTTCTACGTTAGTCTCATGGAGCCTTGACGACTCATTTACAAGAGACCTGTTTTTAACAAAGAATGACGACAACAGTAGACAGTCATTAAAGAAAGCTGATGGAATGGATGGACCATCTGAATGGACCGAGATGGCGAGTGGGGTCGAAGCCAACCCTCTCCTGTTGCACCTTTGTGCCTCAAAGTGAGGAAGTAACAGCACCAGAATGGTTGGCATGTGAAAAGGTAATAAAGATAATTTGGTGTTGTGGCTCGATAAGTTACAATGTAGTGGGGTTGAGATGGAGTAGAGGCAGGGCACCCAACTAGGGACCTGAAAGTCCTAGGTTCAATCCCCAGTCATTGCACATGTCTCTGAGCAGGACACCCCATCCCCAATTGCTCCCCAGGCACCCTCAATAGCTGCCCACTGCACCACCTGGGGGTGGATGGGTTAAATGCAAAGAGCCAATTTTGCCATCGTATGGGAACGTACAATGATGACAACACATAACACATAATGTACACTTTCTGAGACCATCCAGCCCCATGATATACAACCAATACAATACAACATAGTACATTTTGGAAGAGAACTCGCAACTTTTTTTTTTTTAACTAGTGATAGATTCTTTATGGTAAACTGCTTTTTGTGCTGAACACACGCTAAAAAATAAGTTAGGACAAAGATATTGATCTCACATTTGCTTAGTCTAACACACGGGTCTGCAACATGCGGCTCTGGAGCCACATGTAGCTCTTTGGTCCCTCTGCAGCGGCTCTTTCAAGCTTTGACCAAAACTGAAATAAAATTGAATTTTATTGGTTATTATAAAAACAACTAAAAGCGCTAGTTTTAGCAGTTTTCCTGTCATTTATTTTGCAAATATATGAAAACTAGAAAATTACAAGGAGCAAAGCATACTTTCACTTTATGTTTTATTTCTTCAAAGTAGGATACGTAATTTTTCTACAATAAAAAAAAAAAATCACATAAAAATGCATAGTTGATTGTTTTAGTTTTTAGAAACTGGGCAAAAACTATATTATTTTTTCCTTCTTTACACGAATCTTGTCTTTTATTTTGTCTTAGAGTGTAAAAATATCAATAAATGTTAAAAATCATTAGATATTTTTAGTTTTATAAAATCACCTCTACTGTCAAGAAAAGCGCCCTCCAACAAACTTAAAGTGGTCTGTGGACCACCAGTTGAGAATCCCAGTTGTAGCAGGTATTGTGGCTCCGGACACATTTAACTTAGTGAACAAAGGGGCAGAAGTGGCTCTTTTGATCGTAAAGGTTGCAGACCCCTGATCTAACACGTAAAAATAAAAACAGCTGAGTTCTGCTTCATGTCTCTTTTGGTTCTGCGATGCTCGCTTAATTTCAGAAAACTCATGTCTGTGTGGGACGTGGCCGACTCCATCTGTATTTTTTACATGGCCAAAGGCAGCTCAACAATGGACTGGTCTTTGCTGCCATTTCGTGGAACTGTTTTATGAAAGAGCCTACTGTTTCAATCAGTTTCTGTCCTGTTACTTCTTCAGTCGCTTGTCACCTACTGAAGTTAAACAAATGCCTATTTTCATATCCCCCACTGGCGATACAAATACCTCATTTTTTTGTGGGTTTGCACTCAGGGAACTCATAAGCTGGTACAAATGGGCTACTTATTGGAATACATGATGTGGAAACTAAAAACAGGCTCCAAAAAAGCTTATTTTTTTCCAAGAATTGATGAAACAGACGAAGACAACTTTGCTGCGCTGCCATTTAGTATATTCCACATTCACTCATATAAAGTTTAGTTAAGTAAGTGAAAGAGCTGCAGACGAGAGAAGAAACAGAGGGTGGAGGATGAGGTTGGAGCTGGTGAGACTTGATCCCTGTACATTTTACACAAAAATTAATGACGATCACCTTTAAAACCACACACAAGCACAAACGCTCATATGTAACTCCCCATTCACATGATCTTAAAACAGCCTGTCATCTCTCTATAGCCGCCCTGGATTACCTGCTACTTTTAATACACTTAAGGGGGAGGGTTAGGTCATGCTTTTCAATCATCATCTCTTCGTGGGATGTGCAGAAAGCAGCCTTTTCATCTCTTTCCCATGAAAATGTCAATGTACTGTGAACACATAAGTTCCAGTGTGCTGGGCAGTCCGATAACGTTAAACATGTGCTGTTTTGGAGAAAACAATGCAGTAGTATTCACCAACATCATTTAGTGTAAGAGGAGATTGGGCCTGAGTCCAAAGAGCACAGCAGTTGAAAGATGCTGCCAAGAAAGCTGAGAGCAGGAAGGCTTTTCTTTTCTCAGCTTTCTCCAGATTCAGTACAGTCTGAGTTCTTCACGACAAAACTCATGCATCAACATTCTTCATAATGTACGGCAGTGATCAATAAGCCAAGCTGAATGATGCACTATTTGTTTGAATTTTCAAAAGACAATGTCAGTCACAGATTCTCACCCTCTCAGCGTCTCCTGGCCACGGCGTCGAACACGCTGCACTTCTCTCTGGTCCACTGCCCCTGTGAAGCGGCTTGCTTGGTAAGCTCCATTCCCAGTCTGATCAGAAGCCGCGTGAACTGCCCCAAGACACACCACCACCCATCCAAGCAGCACCTGAGCCAGCTTCCCTGATCCCATTGGTCGGCTTGGCTTCCTCCAACTGAAACCCCCCACCTTTTGATCCAGCTCAGACTCTGTGTTCACTGTGGAGACCCCAACAAAGCACCAGGATCAAGACCTGGATCCTGACCAATTCCTGGTGTGCACTCCAGGGTAGGGGCTATAGATGGGAAGAAAAAGAAATGAAGAGATAATAAACATAAAAATGGAATGTGTTGAATAAACTGAGCAAGCCTATTAAAAAAAACTTTTTTTTTAAGTACACCGCATAAAAACAGTATAAAGCAATTTATGGCTGTGGTTAGTGTTGGTGTCAGCTGCACCATTATCTAAAAGGTTGTTAACATATGCACTGACCGCATGTGACACCATAGATAATGCAAGGCATTATGGGTAGACAGAATAATACAATATATTGCTTCCTAACTGCCTTTTATTAAATCCATTTCACACAAAAAAATCCCCATTTCACCAGGATGCTGCAGAAAACTTTCAGTCCATTTAGGCATGTCTAGACACTTGTCAGATTGCCTAATCTGTCCAACAGGCTTCTCTCTCTCTGAAACAGGACTTTGATTGTCTAGTTGGAAAAAATATGCAAGTGATATACGCCTCATTAAGTTTATATGTGCAGTCAGTTGATGATGTCATTTTGAAAGGCTCACACGTTGAAACGGGTGGGACTCACTTAAATTTAAATCACCTAAATTGTGTCCTTGGGGCTAAAGGGCATCAGTCAGAGAACCTAGAAGAAAGGTGGACAAGTCAAAGACTTATTTAAAAAACAATTAATAAACTGAGCTTTTTTTGTATTGAATATTACTTTGTCATTAATTAAACTCAATAAACTGTTCTCACAGTTTTTGGTCTGAGCTTCTATGCTTTGTCCTAACTGCATTAACATCCTTTGAAATGAAAGACACCCACTGGACAGCATGAGGTTCATTTTCTCTCCTCTCTTGCCACAATGCATGTTTAACAGTGAAATGGGGGGCCCCTGGTGATATACAACTTGAGCACAACTAACCACCAGTCCTCCAGTCATGAGTCCAACCACATCTCTCATATATGTGGACTAGACAAGAGAAAGGAGGAAAAAGTGGCTCTAAAATGCAGCAAAAACCAGTTAGTGTACCAGTAAAGTGTCCATATTGAATCCTCACTGTAATGTGACTTGTTCTGTTTCTTTTGTTGGTGATAATAGCCCTCCCACATTTGACAAATGCTTCTTTTTG
This sequence comes from Nematolebias whitei, assembly GCF_014905685.2. NCBI lineage: Eukaryota > Metazoa > Chordata > Actinopteri > Cyprinodontiformes > Rivulidae > Nematolebias > Nematolebias whitei. Next base: position 20,157,539 of record NC_056500.1, read on the forward strand.
TCTGCAGCAAGGATAATACAAGGAGGCAGGCTCAGCAGAACAAAAGGATCATAAACTGCTGAACAGTGGAAAACTGGGCTGTCAAAGGAAAGAACTGAAGGCACATTTAAACAGAAACATCTGATAACTGCAGCAAACCCATTTTATTACAAATAAACTTACTGAAAAATAAAGTTGCACATTTGTTTGTATTTTATAATAATGGAGTCACACAGATTTGCTTTTGTCTCCTGCACCAATCCGAACTGGCCTGTAAAGTCACCTGCAGGAAGCTGACAGGAGGGCAAGTAAGATTTTCCACAATGCAGCTATCTGTGCATGCCGACAACTTTATGAATGAAGAAACCGCAACATCATCTCTGACTCGCTCACACACAAACAGAAAACACAGCTCTAACTCCTTTTTTCTTTCAGTGTCTCCTGTAAAACTGAAAACTGTAAAAAAAAAAAAAAAGAGTCAAACGGCATAAAAAGAAAACTTCTCTTTGCCTTTCTTGCAGCCAATTAAAAAAAAAACTTTCTCAAAGCAACCCCACATCTTTACACACTTTTGGACCCCCATCTAAAAAGCAGCCATGCATAAGAAGATCGTATTTGTGAAACAATGGGCTCCTGAAACAATAGTCCCAATCAAAGTCATTCATATTCATCAAGAGCTCTCTAACAAAATACCTTGCAGCAGTTGGAGTGCCTTAGCGTTCAGGAGCTCAGCAGTTTGAGACAGGATATGTGCTCCAGAGAGGAATTATTGAACCTTGCCTTGTGAGAAAAGAAGAAAAGTGAAGGAATTGCCTCGTTTGTGGGGAGGGAGGGGACACAGAGAGGAGGCAGAGACAGAGGGGGTAGTAAAAGGACTGCAGGACAAACCCACATTCCTCAAGACTCCTCTGTTATAACAGGGGCCAAGCAGCTAAACCTCCTGTGGCTGTCATGGCTTCACTATCATCAGCCTGAAGACAGAGAGAAAGGAAGAAAAACACACCTTCAGGCTGCTCTAATGGCGAGATAACAGTTTGTCAAAGCAAATGATCTTTAAGTGAATTCAGATGCCTAAAATTTCATAGCAAATATTAGGCAACTACGTCATGATGGCTCTTTTTATGCTTAATTGGCAGAAGTGTAGTTTCACAGCCTCGTCTGAAGCTCTGTGTCAAACAGTCCTGCTATTTACTGCCTCCTTACTGGTGCTTGTGGCTGACACATCCTTGTGCTATGTTGCCACAAGTGCTGACAGAACAGGGAGAGAGAGTGGGCCACCTGGGTGGTATATGGGTGAGGACAGCTGAGCGCATCTCAGATGTTGCAAACCCTGAAGCTGATTTCACCACTTGACATAATCAAAGTAGTGAAGTTTTTAGAGATTGAACTTATTTAGCAAACTTTGACTGATCTATTTTCAGAAAGGTAATATATGCACATCACCAAGCTAAGCAAGAAAGTTTTAGGTTAAAAGACCATGAATTAAGGGTTAATTCATTGAATTGTACGGAACCTGGCAGGTGCCATGAGTCAAAATAAAAACTCAGGTTAAAAAAATGTGTTCTCTCAGTTTAGAAAACAGTGTGGATGAATTGGACAGACTGAGAGTGAGGAGGATGACTCGCTGTGGCCATCCCTTAAGAGGGAATAGCTGAAAGAAGAAAAAGAGGATGTGGATGAATCTGTTATTTGTTCCCTCATTATTGGTCTCAGATGAGTTTGCATGTTTGCTACCAAGCATCCCTTTCAAGTTCAAGTTCAAGTTTCTTTATTGTCATTCGCATCACATGTGGTACATGAGGTGGAACAAAGTTGTTTTATCAAGGTCCCAGTTACACCCAAAAAATTGCAAAAATATAAAGTATAAAAAGAAGCATTATATTGTGTAAGGATCTAAGATATACACTAAGATCTACAGTAGTCCCTCGTTTATCACAGCGTTTCATACGCTGAAAAGAAATACCACGAAGTATACCTGTGTACATATACAATGTTTCTAAACTCTAAATGCTCTAAAAGAGCACAGCATGTCATGATCTCGGCTCTCTGCCACGGCTGAACGCTGCACTCTCGGCCACGCCCACTTCTCCACTGGCTGCAGATTGGAGATGACAGAGGAGGAAGGAGGAGGAGCTGCAGGAGGAAGTTTCTCCTGCAGTGTGGGCTGCACACAGGTGCAGCAGGTGCTAAATAATTTAAAATAATATATTTTAAATAAATATTCCAGGCCGATCGTGTGGCTCATCCATCAATCAGTTAGAGGTCAATTCAGTCAATTATGTGTTATGTTCAATCTTATTTTGAAAAACCGTGAAAGATCTAAGATACATGTTAAACACTAATAAAGTAAAATAATACGGTTATTAAACAGCAGCCCGAACATGAGTCTTTTGTGAGTAGATGGGTATGAATGATGTGTGAGAACAAGCAGTAGATCCATAAAAATTTCTATTTACAGGATCAATGCCTTCTAAACCAACCACCAAAGCAGTGTCAAACCAAAACTTCTCTATTCTGCTGTCCAGATTTAGCTGAACTTTACTGTCTGAGCTCATCTTTGAAAGTTTTCTCATTTGTTCCTGTGATTTGGTTTTGAACGCCCTCTACCTGCAGCAACTAAATGTTAAAAAGTTACAAAAAAGTCCGATTTTATTTTTCTTCAGGCCTCTTTTTTTCCCACTTAGCTTTATTAGAAATAGTTCTATGAGCATCAGGAATGTTCTCTGTGTGAGAATTTAAATGTCAATTATTGTATCATAAATTCCCTGTGTCAGATATCTTAGGAGTGTGGTCTCTGAAAAGCCTATTAACTCTTTTGCCAACAACATGGTTGAAAATAAATCCTTTTGTGTTTATCTTCTGGATCTTTTCTATCCCTGTAGTCTGTTTCTGGATATTGAGTTTCTCCTCGAAAAATCCTTTCTCTTTGTTGTACATGTTTGACAGTTGGTTTTATTTTTATTTATTTATTTATTTTAGTATTTTGTGTACTGTTTCTTTATGGGGCTTTTATCTTGTCACCATTGGGGTGTTTCTTTTTATGCATGTCATGGTACTGTAGTTCCATTTTATTTTCAGCCTATTTTTTACACTTTTTTAGTAACTTTTGTGTATTTTCTGTCCTTTTGTATCGCTTTGCCAATAGTATGTGTCTGTAGCTGCTAATAAATAGTCCATCAATGTGCAGAACTCACAACTGAGATTTTTTTAGTATGCAAATGTTTTTGTTTTTTTATTTCTTCCAGTGCGTGACAAGCTCCACGGCATCCTGAAAGGACCTGTAAACAACAACCACAGCTTCTCAGGACACAGCGATCGTGTTTGTAACCACAAAGGCAAAGCCATTATACTAGGGTCCATCTCCTGTCTGTTTGTGAGTGAGAACAGACAGGGTCATAAATACTTCTTTTTTTACACCATTAGGTAGATCAGAAAGAATCTGGAAATCTTCTTCTTTTATTTCCCTTGACGTCTCCGGATGAGCTTGAAAGGGAGTGAGATGTTTTGTGGTAACACCGCCTGTTTGTTTCAAGAGTAGAAAAGTTGGAAAATTGCAACCATGTGGGTTAAACTTTTTGGTTTTGATCTGATTTTATCAAATCAAATGTGATTAGAATTACGAGGATTACCAGAAATGAGATGATGTTACTTTTGGATATCAGTGGATGTATTTAAATTCTAAAAGATTTTTGATAAAATCACATTTAATTTTAGATCTGCTTTATTTAAACATTTGTGTAAATGTAACAATTCTATTTTGAGATGCCCCACACAGATGTGCACACACACTGGCTGCGTACCTTTAGATATGTACCATGCAGCAGACACACGGGATGTTTTGTGGTGAGTTGCTAGAGTCAAAGCCCTCAACAACCTAGATCCATCTTACAGTATATTACAGATCATATTGTTCCATATTTTCCCAACAGAGCACTTCGCTCTCAGACTGCAGGTTTCCTTGTAGTTCCTAGAGTTTCTAAAAGCAGAACGGGAGGAAGATCTTTTAGTTATCAGGCTCCTCTCTTGTGGAACCAACTTCCAGTTTGTGTCCGTAAGGCTGACACATTGTCCAGTTTAAACACTGGGATTAAGATCTTCCTTTTTGATAAATCCTATAGTTAGTTGGCTTGTCTTCCTGACTTATTCCTTATCTTATGCAACTATAACCTTAGACTACTGGAGAACAAAATGACCTCATTTCATCAAATGAACAGTTACCAATACATACAAATGAATAGTTTGTTTCTGTATTCTTTCTTAACATGTGATTTCTGTCTCTTTGTCTTTCATCCTAAAGAAAACCTGATGGCCTCAATCCTGGACTTGTCATTGTGTATCTGTTCATCTTTCCTGTTCCTCTCAAACCCAGCCGGTCGAAGCAGATGGCTTCTTGTCCTGAGCCTGGTTCTGCTGGAGGTTTCTTCCTCATGAGGGAGTTGATAGCAAGTAAGAAATCGATTTTATTAGCTTCAAGTTTCTTTATGTTTGTGCCCGTGTGCATTTCTCTCTCGTCTCTCGCTCCTGCTTCTAAACAGAACCATATTTTTGTCGAGCAGTGACCTGTCCACAGTCAAATCTCACCGATTGTTATTTCTTGTAAAGTTTTTGAAGCATATGAACAAACTGATTAGTTTTGCTGAGATTGTGTAGTCTTTGCAAACTGTATGAACTGCTGTAGATATTATTTGTCTCAGGTCATCACAGATGAAGTATACATTCTTATCTTAAGAACACGTTTGGGGTTTTTTTTTGTACATATTTTCATGTACACACAAAAACATGCCCACCTTCTTATCTTTTATGACCATCGTCATTTACTGATGGAGACATAAGCTGCAAAATCTTTCCATGACTCGGGTATTTACTGAATTTTTTTAAAGTGTTGCCTAATTTGTTCTAAACGAATAAAACAGGGGGGGACCACTGGTGCCTGATCAATCAGATTGACAGTCCAGGAGAATCATCACTGGGTGAAATCCATTCCTAACCTTCCTTTGAGCACGGAGATGTGTGACCAGATGTGGTCAAGCTGTCCACAGTGGTGAAGCAGTGCATATCTGGGTCATCAGACAGAGTACACCACAGAGGATTTGTTTCCATTCAGGAAGTTTTGTTTTTCATAAAACCGTTGTGATTTCTCTCTCTGTTTCCAGTGGGTACATTTGCTTCCAAAATTTAATGCAGCCAAAGTTAATTGTTAACACAAGCTCAACCCAATGAAAATATGTATTAAACCAAATCTTGACCGCACTTGGAAATGTACAAGTTGACGTTATTTAAATTAATATCTGGGGGTTTCTGGGATGTTTAAATTCACAGTAACTTTGACATATTTGTCTTGAGGTTGAAGCAAAGAGTAAAACTAAGTTGTTTTATTTATTTATTTATTTATTTATTTAACAAATGTTTTGTTTCTATTGTCAGAGTCAGAGATTCTTTATTGTCATTCGCACCTCATGTGGTACATGTGGTGGAGCGAAATTATGTACACAGTGTCCCAGTTACATCCAAAAATAAAATATAAAAGAAAAACAATGATAACATCCAAGATATGAACTAAGAAAAACATCAACTAAATATACACTAAGCACTAATAGCATAAAAACATTACGTCGAACATCAGCACGAACATGAGTCTGTGTGAGCAGATGAGCACGAATGAACACATCAACATGAAACAGATCAGCAGCAACATTGAAACAGATCAGCAGCAACATTGAAACAGATCAGCAGCAACATGATGTGATTTTTCACAGTGATAATTCTGGTTAGAGATTCATGAGTCTAACAGCCTCAGGGTAGAAGCTGTTCCTCAGTCTAGTGGTTCTACACTTAATGCTCCTCAGCCTCCTTCCTGAGGGGAACGGGGCAAAAAGTGTGTGTGCTGGGTGAGTGGGGTCCTTCATGATGCAGGTGGCCCTCTTCCTGCATCTGGAGGTGTAGATGTCTGTGATGGTGGGGAGGCTGACTACAACAGACTTGTTGTCTCAAAGTTGCTGTTGTAATATTTGATATTTTTTTGTTCTGATGCACAAAGAAAAGTTACTTTGTGACTAAAGCATCTTGCAGTTGAATTTTTATTGTCATTTTATGTTTATAGCTAGATTACTATTGTGATAATATAAAATCTTGTTGTTCATCACAGTATACTGGTGTCTTTAAATGTTAGCAGTATCATTTATCACAAACTGCTATATCTGATCGAGGAGCATGCAGGACTTTGATGTACTTTATACAGAATGATGCTCTTTTAAATTCACAAGGTAATTTTGGTGGCTAAACCACAAGCTTTGTTTCACAAAGTGGTGAAAGAAAGCAACATTCAAGTATAAAATGTATCAGACGGGGCCCAGTATAACTCTAATTGAGGTATTTTTGCCAAATCTAAAATGTAAACCTTGGTTTTCAAAATAAAGGAACAACCTGTCTATGATTTTACCTTTCACCCTTCAACTTTACCTCCACATTTGTCAGTGAGGGTCATCTCTCTGAGATGGGCAGTATTTAACTTTATATTCAAACATTACAACATCAGTTAGAGGATAATGAGTAGACAGGACATTGTTTGTCTGGTACAAGAAAAAAACAAAAAGGAAAAACTTCTTGGTTTGAGTTGCTTCAATCTCTGTGGTCACGTAAAGAAACATTTCAGGAAACCACATTGTTATGAGTTTCTTTCCAGTTTTTGACAAATTATAGAAAAATAAGGCTTAAGCCAGGTTCTCAAATAATCTAGAAATCCTGTTGTTTGTGTGAGTCACTGACAGTCACTGTTACAGTTTTCCAAGCTGAATTGACCCTTTCCCTGTCTCTTTGGCTTGTTGTATGTTTTGGCAGAGGCCAGCCTTAAGGTCACGGGTGCTTGGTGAGCACATACACAACTGTCTTCATGGTTGTGGTAAGGTGGAGCTGAGGGTTTTTTGGACTGGTTTAAGTGTGTCATCATGGTCCGTTGGTTTGTGGTTAGAGCCTGTGGGGTCAGGGTGGAGTGTGACTGACTTTGGATGATCCCAGCTGAGAATGATGTTTTGTTTTGTTTCTGAACAGATTTAAATAAGATGACAACACTGTGTATACAGGCAGACCCTTCAACAAACTCAGTTTTTCCATCTCATTGATTAGAAGTACTGCTTGCCTCACCTTTCCTGGAGCTTTCTTTTTTCTTTTTTAGATCTGGCCTCGTGCAGCTGTGTTACCCCAGTGATGCAGCAGGAGAGGTATGTAGAACTTCAAGGTATAAGAAGGGCAGAGACAAAGCATGTCAGTGTTCGGGAGGGACTGAGAATACATGATCTCATGAAACTGCACATGAACACATCAGTGCCTTTGTGAGGTTAGTCTGCAGAGGATAATTGGAAGGAGGAAAGATTTGTGTCACATGCCTATCAATCTGCTTTTTGAGACTCAAGGCAGGAAGGAGAGGATGTGCATGTGATTTTGCTTCACAGCGATAGAGCACATTATTGCTCTCCAGTTTGCCTTGCAATGGTTAAATTACTGAAAGAGAGGTATAGGTATGAGACTAATTTGTGGCTGAGCTTTGAAAGACTTTGGTTTCAGTGGGCCATGGAGAAAACCTTCTTGGACACAAATGTGAAATTCCACAAACCCTTTGACTGAAGACAAAAGTTCCTGGAAAAAAAAAAAAGAATAAGAGTAAAAGGATATTTATAGAGTAAATGCACCAAGATACAGAAACGAATCCTCAGACTGCTTGCTTGCTAAAGGTTTGAGTTAATGGTTTTCAGATGTTTGCGACACACTTTGTATTTTCAAAGGAGCAGAAAATGTTCCTTCTGAGAGGAATCCAAACAATGGTTGGAATCCACTCCCTGAAGTCCCACAAAAAAAAAACGAGTCTAGTCTAAGCCTCATATCCCCCCATGCTTTAAGGATTTCAAGTTTTATATACACATGCAGCTGTATATTTTCCTAAATAAATGCTCTTTAATCTTTTGGGCTTCATAAAGTTCAGTGTCGTTGATGTTTTCTGTTGCTGCAGTGGGTGCGAGGGTGTGGGCAGGGGCTGTGCTCTCCCTGTTTCCTGTTCAAACCTTGGGGGAGCTGGGATTTGGACGAGGTGAGGTCATTTCTTGTTCTAACTGTAAAGCTGAGAGGAAAGGAAAAGGGGAGAAGTGGAGTGCTGCATTTTTTCCTCTCCGAACTCACATCATGGCTGCTTTGTTTCAGACTAGGGGTCCATTATTAGGGAATGTACAGTTTATTATACTGTCCTCTGTCAAAAAATTACCATGGGGGAGAGCTTGGAGATTTAGAGAGACAGTTAACTTATAACTTCTAGTAACACGACAGGAGTTGCATCAGTCTTTTCTTACAGACACAAGTTAACAGTGAGAGCAAATAAAGGTTTAATTATCAGTTATGATGAAAGTGGACAAATAATGATTTGGGAGTTGCAGCTTCTTGGCACCTTGCAGTCACTGGGTTTACCATAAACTCTTATGAATACTTCAATCAGGATCCCTCAGTCAAGTTCCCTCAGGTTTCCTCTTCTACACAGAATGTAGTCGACCTGCGTACTCCTTCCTCCACTCTTTTAGGTCACTCTATGTCCCTCTCTCTTTTGGAAATAGGTGTTGACTATAGCCATTTCCATTCTCTTGGCAAAATCCACCACCATCTGTCCTTCCTGGTTTCTTTCCTTGACACCAAACCTACCCATCACTTCCTCATCCCCTCTCTTTCCTTCATCAACATGTCCATTCAAGTCTGCTCTGATCACCACTCTCTCCTTCTTGGAAATATTCTCTATCACTTCATCCAGAGCGGATGAAGACCAGCTCGTCTCAGGCGGCTGAGACGAGCTGGTCTGGGAAGCTCAGTTCTCACCTCCTTCTACAGGTGTGCAGTGGAGAACATCCTGTGCTCCAGCATCAACGTGTGGCATGGAGGCTGCACAGCTGCAGAAAGAAAAGCTTTGCAGAGAGTGGTGAAGGCTGCACAGAAGACTGTCTGAGTCAGCCTCCCCACCATCACAGACATCTACACCTCCAGATGCAGGAAGAGAACTACCTGCATCATGAAGGACCTCACTCACCCAGCACACACAGTTTTTGCCCCACTCCCCTCAGGAAGGAGGTTGAGGAGCATTAAGTATAGAACCACTAGACTGAGGAACAGCTTCTACCCTGAGGCTGTTAGACTCACGAATCTCTAACTAGAATAATCACTGTGAAAAATCACATCATGTTGCTGCTGATCTGTTTCATGTTGCTGCTGATCTGTTTCAATGTTGATGTGTTCATGCGTGCACATCCGCTCACACAGACTCATGTTCAGGTTTGTACTGATGTTCAATGTTTTTTGTTATGAGTGCTTAGTGTATATTTAGTTGATGTTTTTCTTAGTTCATATCTTAGATATTATTACTGTTTTTCTTATACATTTTATTGTTGGATGTAACTGGGACCCTATACATAATTTCATTCCACCACATGTACCACATGAGGTGCGAATGACAATAAAGAATATCTGTCTCTGACTCTGACTCTGACAGATTCTTCATAAATTTATCTTTCTCCTCCACATCACATCCAACCTATAGAGCATGACCACTGACAACATTTAGCATCAGCCCTTCTACTTCTACCTTCAGACACATTGCCTTTTCAGTCACTCTTTTCACCTCTACTACGTGTTTTGCCAACTCCTCCTTCAGGACCACCCCTACTCCATTTCTCTTGATAATCCACACCATGATAAACAGTTTAAACACTGCTCTAATGCTGCAAGGCTTGCTGCCCTTCCACTTGGTCTCTTGGACCCATGAAACATCTACCTTCCTTCTCTGCATCATGTCAGCCTGTTCTCTTCCTTTGCCTGTCTATGTCCCCACATTTGGAGCTGCAACCCTCAGTCCTACATTCTTGACTTTCCTCTTCTCCTTCTGTCTCCTGACACGTTTCCCTCCTCATGGTCTTCGATGACTAAAGTTGAAGACCAGGAGGTCTTCAATAGACCTGATGTTTAAAGCTCTATAACTGGATATAAAAGCATTTTCTTCAGGCACTTAGAACCATGATCACAGTTTTAGGCAGATTTTAACTTATTGAGCTGGTTCATAAAATGCAACTAGTTTTTTTGTTAGTTGAAGCTAGCTTGCACTAGTCTAAATTATAATTGTAAAATCGTTCAAATTTTGAGTTGTTCTTTTTAGCTCAACTTTTTAGTAGCTTTAGTTTAACAAATTTGTCATTTTAACCCATTTGAACCCATCATTGTGGGACAACACCTTTACCCAGTATGCTGGGTCAAACCATAAACCCAACACTGCTGAGTAAAAACTGTGAGAATCTGTCTGTCTTTTGTTCTTTCTTTAGATTCTTGTGTTTACGTTCCTGTGTGTCCTGCCTTCCCCAGTGTTTCTTCCTTCATGTTGCCAGCTCCTGCTTCACCTGCTCCCAATCCCAATCACCCCAGATGTTTGTCATTATTCTTGACCTGCCATTGTGTATCTGTTCTTATCAAACCCAGCCGGTCGAAGGAGATGGCCACTTGTCCTGAGCCTGTTTCAACTAACCATTTCTTCCTCGTGAGGGAGTTTTTACTTTCCACTGTCGCCTTCATGCTTGCTCAAGATGAGAGTTCTGCAGTGGAGTTAAATTCAAAGCAGTCTGCTCCTCAGATAAATAGTGTTAATTTATTACTTTGTATATATGAATGTTTCTGTTCAGTGCCCTGAGACAAATTCTGTTGTGACTTGGCGCTATATAAATAAACTGACTTGAATTGAAATTATGTCTCATTAGTGTCCCTTTAAGTTCTGTGTCTGTGTTTTCTGGTTGTCCGTGGACTGTGCTTCCCACAGCCATTCATGCTCTGTTCCTTGTGTGTCTTGGTAATTTCTAGTTTTGTAAGTTTTGCTGCCATGTCAGCTTTTTTTGTTTTTTTCTTGTTAATAAGTTAGTTTCTATATTTTTATCTCCGAGCTCCCTGTGTCTGCCTGGGTTCAAAATATTCGGATCATGATCAAAACTACCCAAAGCGGGGTCAAAATTTGGCAAAATCAAGGTTGTTTTTAGTGTGTATAGTACATATTGCAAATCTTTTTTTCTGGATAAACAGAAAACCCAATTGGTAGACCACCTGGGTCATGCGGTTGCTTCTTTACTGCAAGTAGTGATGAAACTGTTTAACAAAACACATACTAAACTGCTTCAAATAGCTTGTTTGACAGACAGATGTCTTTTTTATGGTGTTGCCTCATTGTTGGCTGCATGATTTCCAATAAAACTCACAAAAATTGCAGAACCCATGGTGTAAACATGCATAAAAGAATGAAAAGATACAAGGAAAAAGCACATACTGTACAAGTTCTAATACAACATCTCAACAGAAGTTTCATTTTATTTGTTTGAATCTGAAGTTGTGTCTGTGACACATTTGTTTAGAGTCCAACTTTCATCACAAAGACACTATAAGACACTCATGAGCTCTGAGGCCTATTAAAGCCTCAGATCAATGGACCACCCAGGACTTTTACACAAACCAAAGTAAGAGGGGGGATTTGAGCAGAAACAGAGTTGAACATATGTAGCAACAAGTGGGGAACATCTGAGGAGATGAAGAGTCAATTTTCACACTCCAAACTGCTTACATTCACAAATGGTCACATCATAAATGTCTGCTTGTACTCAAAAGTCAAGTCTGAAGCCACAACTATTGTGTTTTTTTTTTTTTTTCTAACAGTCAGCTTGAATTAAATGCATCAACTGATTTCTTCTTCTTCTTTCAGTTTTTCCTCTTCAGGGGTTGCCACACTGAGTTATCCTCCTTCATCTCTGTCCTCCTCCAGTTACCTTTTTCTCATCTCTAACTGCATCCATATAGATCCTCTTTGATATTCCTCTGTAATTTTCCTGGCAGCTGCATTTCTAACATCCTTCTACCATTACACCCATTGTCCCTCCTTTGGACATGTCCAAACCATCTCAGTCTGGCCTCTCTAACTTTATCTTCCAGTTGTTCATCCTGTGCTGTACCTCTGATGATCACATTCCAATTCTTGTCCATTATTGTCACTCCTGAAGAGAACCTCAACATCTTCAATTTGTAATGAAATTAGAGGAGGTCCCAAAAATTCAACCAGACACAGAGCAATAAGCTTTATTTTGAAAAGACTGATGAAAGTCAGCACACATCTGTGGAATCGCACTGGAAAGTCTGATGAGGAAGAGGATAAGTTAATGGCTTTGGAAGGACTGGGAGTTTGAACAGAGTTATGAGAAAAAATCTACTAACTTTCTTTTAGAGCTCAGATCGAGGGACTTGATCCAGTGGTTAAACTCACTTCCCCAGGTAGAGGATTGGGGAGGATGGAGAGAGTGACGTTACCGAAAGAGAAGAGTCCTGAGTGGGGTTTTGATTAGTTTGGATCTGTCCAGAACTCAGTGGGTTAATCAGAGGACAGGCAAGGGTCATACAAAGAGAGACAGGCTTTAAACTACTTATCTGAGGTTCAGACAATACTCGGAGGTTGGGACACACAGAAAAAAAAAAATAAGATTGATGTCCAGAAATCAGAAGCTTTGCAGGCGTCCAACAGGAGCAAGACAAAGCAGGAAAGTCCAGGGCACAGAAACTTGATCAGGATGAGGGAATCAGTCAATCAGCATGAGATAATTCAAAATTCTGACACCAGATATTGAACAGGGAAGTGCTTAAATGCTATGACCACCAGGTGAGAAGAATTATGCTGACCACAGCAGGTGGGCATGGTGAACAGACAGGCAGGAATCATGAAACATTTTGGCCACTTCCAGTTCTGTCACCTGTCTTTTTGTCAGTGCCACTGTCTCCAAGCCATACAACATAGCTGGTCTCAACACTGTCTTGTGGCATTTTCATTTGACTTTTGCTGACATCTGTTTGCTGCAAATCACTCCTGAAACTTTTCTCCATCTCTCCATCCTGTCTGGACTCTTTTTTTTTTTCACCTCTTTACCACACTCTCCATTTTCCAGTAGAGTGGACCTGAAGTCCTGCACCTTTGTGACTTCTGCTCCTTGTAGCCTCACTGTTCCACCAGCCTCCCTCTCATTCACACACATGTACTTTGTCGTTCATTTTTCTTCTTTCAAGTGCATACCTCCACCTCTCTAAGTTCTCTTCCACCTGTTCCCTGCTCTCACCACAGATCACAATATCATCTGCAAACATCAAAGTCCACCAGAATTCCTGCCTGACCTCATCTGTTAGTTGGTCCATCACCAGAGCAAACAAGGGACTCAGAACTGATCCTTGATGCACTCCCACCTCCCCCTCGAAACTATCTGTCACTCCTACAGCACATCTTACCACTGTCCTGCTGTCCTCACATGTTGTACCAGTCTAACATACTTCTCTGCCTCTCCAGATTTCCTCATGCAATACTACACCTCCTCCCTCAGCACCCTGTCATATGCTTTTTTTCTAAATCCACAATGGAGTTCTTTCTGACCCTCTCTGTACTTCTCCAACAGCATCCTCAAAGCACAGTTGGCGTCTGTGGTTTTCTTTCTTAGCATGAAACCATACGGCTGCTCACAAATAGCCACCTCTTGTCTAAGTCTAGCTTCCACAACTCTCTCCCAGATCTTCATTGTGTGACTCATCAACATAATTTCCCTGTAGTTGCTACAACTCTGTACATCACCCTTGTTCTGAATTAAATGGGCATCTGCACACTTCTTCTCCATTCCTCAGGCATTTTCTCACCCTCAAATATGCCATTGAATATTTGAATTTAAAAAACTCACTTCCATCTCTCCACGACATTTCCAAACCTCCAATGGTATATCAGGTTCAACTGCCTTCTTCTTCTGCAGTATCTCTTGTGCCGGCCCTACGCCCAGGTAAATGGTGATGATCGTCAGGGATGGTATCCAACATAAAACACTTTTTGCCAAAAGCAGTATGTAAGTTCATTTAAGAGACACCATTAACTGGTTTCTACAACCTGAAATTAACACCCAGCTCTGTTCTTCCATGTCTTATTCTTGCTGTTGCACTGGTCTCTGTGTCAAATCTACTCTGACTCCTTTTTGGTCTTACTTTTATGCTGCAGTATTGAAATTTGCTTTAAAACTTACACACAACAAAAAATAGTACATCCTTTGTTTATCATCCTCTTTCGAGTCTTTTATACCAAACGTCTCGCTGATCTGTTGTCAAGATTAGTTCAAGGTTTGACATTTTGTTTGCATTACAACATTTTTACATTAAATTGCTGTTAGGGCTTCAACTTCTTTTATAAATGTTGCTCAATGAAAAACAAACACACCTTCAAACAACTCAACAAAATAAAGGTTTAAATGATTTCTAAACCATTGTATTTCATTTATCCAGGACATTTGATCTTTTTGGACACCCATGGAGGTTTATTTTTTAATGTATCAATTACTTTCTTTCTAAGACAGTCCAAACCAGAAGTTGCTCACACGCCATCTCCAACATGTGTTTCCTCTGCGTGGACAAGTGCAGTCCTGCTCAGCTGGGCCATATAGCTGCTTGTCACCCCAGTGGAGCTCCGACACAGAGCCCCTTTGAAGTGCCGAGGGCCCCCCACATGGAGAAAGCAGTTCTGTTGGTACATAAGCAGGCAGAGCCTCGAGGGCAGGAGGGGAGGGGCTGTCATGATGAAAGACAGAACTGTGGCAGTCCAGCTGTTTGGTCTTCCAACCCAACACTGAGGAACTGTAAAAGAGTCAATATTTGGTGCTTTGTGGTTTAGACAGACTCTGTGAACTTTTGAAAGAGGCTGTGAGGTCGCTCGTCTATCAGGTTCTTTTTCTGTTTTTGTGGTTCATTGAATTTTTGCTGTGTCAAGGCTGTGAGAGATACTTTCGAAACATATCCTTGATAATCGGATTTCCCATAATGTTAACTGTAAGGATAAAAGGGGCAAATATGCACTAGTGGAAGTGTGTGGTCTCAGTGAGGAAGTGTGTGTGAAAAAGTCTCGAGCATCTGGGACTACTTGAAGGCTGGTGATTTTTCAGACTTTGCCACAGCAGATCTCGGTTTGACCTTAAGGACAATCAACAACTCTACTGTAAAGCCTCCACTCCCTGCACACATATGTTGTTTTTTCATTGTCCAGCCTCATCACGACTTGATTTGACTCTGTGGTTTTCCATATAATTTAGGTGCCGCCTCAGTGAGGGTGGGATTGTCATGGAGTCACATTGGCCGCCTGAAACTTCTATCCAAGGCAAATACAATACAGCAGTGAAATAAAGTAAAAAAAACACTCATCATTCTCTGTCACCGTTTCCAAAAATGACAGAGCTGAGTCGAGGCCACCTTCCCTCCGCCGTTTGGAGCCTGTTAATCCATTTGGTCTACTGTCTGAATTCTGTCGTCAGCCACGAAGCACACATGTGTGCCTCGCGTGTTGCCATTTTAATGGTATATATTTTATGCATTTTCATAAAGTAAATAAAACCAATGTTGTGGTTGTGTAATTTAAAAAATATGCCGTTTCTTGTGAAGGAGACAGCCTCATGATTTAATGTTCAGTGGCTTGCAGTCTGCCGTCATCAAATCTTCAGCTCGACTCAGCTTGCATAGAACCACGGCTCAGTACGGGTGGGACCATCCAATGAAGAGACTTTGAACCTGCTCAGAGTCAACCTGAGTTGGTCCGAGTCGAGCCCATGAAGAAGTTATAGTTAAACTGCAGAATGTTTTGTGATGCTTAATGATATTAGTTCATTAATGAAGTCTTAAACAGAAGATTGTCATACGTTTTCCTGATCTACTGTTTCTCTGCTGGTTTATAAAGACAGTGATCTATGTGTCATTTTGTAGAACATAAGTAAAAACACAAGCAAAGAGTTTGATTCAGAGCTCACACTACAGTATATAAGAGGTTATATTTGGGAATAATGCCATTGGTATTTAAGTTAAGCATATGGTAAAGTGATGAGGGTGGTGGGTGTGTGTAAGTGATCATAATTGGAAGAACGACCTGAGGAATGTGACTCCTGCTGGCTGTTCCCTCTCCATCCTGTCCATCTTCATTATTCATCCTAATGCTGGTCATGTGATTTACAGCCACAAGCCCCACCTCTCAATATATAGGGCAAATTCCTAAAAGGGGACCACTGCAGGTTTCATACCCAGCAGGAGTCAGGAACCTAGAAGACAGTAGGGATGGAGCTTATCAAGGAGAAAGGACATGAAAATCAAAGCTAGAAGAACAAGAGCAGAGCTGTATTTATTTCAGAGAGCAGAGCAGTCGTCTGATATAACAGAAAATCATTTTTAGACTAGAGCTGATTTAACAATGTAAGAATTGTAGAGTCATCTTTGGCAGAGTAAGAGCCTACTATCGGCTTGAATAAAAGCTTTGTATCTTGTAAACGTTCAGATGGAAACTAATTGTGGAAAATGTAAGAAATGACTTGAAAGCATAGGCTGCTGGTGCGTACCATTTTATTTTCTTAAAAGGGGAGGATGTGTTTGGAATGGGAGCAGACGTGGAAAAACATTTACGTTGTGATGAGTGACTTTTTTAAACACAGCTGGCTAGTTTCCTATCTACAGAACTGTTAAATTGCACATGACGTAAGTTTGCTTTCCTCCTACAAAAATGTAGTATAAAGATCATTTACAGTAACCTACAAGATTTGAACAGTGTGTAGACATCTGAATATAATTTTTTTTAATTATTTATATTTTGGCATGCTCAGAAAAAGAAAAACATTCACGATTTAATGTACAGACATTGTGGCTCTGTCCAGTTTGTTTGAGCTTCAGTCTGTTTCTGACAGTTTTGCTCTGCAGTCTTCATTCTTCTCTCAGGGAGAGGTTAATGCAGTGCACCGTGAAGAAAACATGACTACCAGCCAGCAGAAATTAAACATAATGCACTTGAAGCAACTTTAAAACTTGAATGAGTGAGGTGGTGAGAAAACAAACATGAACTGGTTATTTCTTGGTGCACAGAAAGTTGGTGTCCTTTTTTATGACATCTGCAGAGCACATTGCATCTGGACAGTTTCTTTTTTTTTGGTGCTGAAACGTTTCACCTTCAGTCCGGAAGGCTTCATCAGTCAAGGAAACACACAGCAAAACTGATTCTTCCCCCAACAGCTTACTCCAAATTGGAACAAACCAGTTCTGCTTGTGATAAGATGGTCTCTTTGGTACGCCGCCTCCTCCATTGCCGGCCCTCTTCCTTGTTGACAGTCTTGTCAAACTGGTTGAAAACAACAAAGTCCATGCTCAATAATCCAGGTATACAATCCAACATTTTTCAGTCAGGTCATCTGGACAGTTTCTTTTTTTTTGTGCTGAAACGTTTCGCCTAAAATGTTGGATATTGTGACTTCAGTCCTTAGATGCACTAAGCTGATCTGCAATGTCTCAGCAAGTTTACATTCACCTCCAAATATGCACCTCAAACCACAGCATCTCCCCCACCCTCTTCTCCGTCCTCCAGCTTGCATGGCCCAGTGTCAGTAAGTATGTGTTGTCATCACTGTATGTTCCCATACAATGGCAAAATTGGTTCTCTGCATTTGACCTATCGCACCTGGGATACAGCCAGGTGGAGCAGTGGGCAGCTATGTAAGAACCTGGGGAGCAATTAGATGTATTGCTCAGAGAAACCACGACATGTGGGAATGGCTGGGGATCAAACCTGGGGCTTTTGGGTCCCGAGTCGACTGCCCTACCTCTACCCCATCTCAGCCCCAGAGCCACTAAAACCAGACCTTTCCTCCTCATGCTGCCATGTTTTCTGAAGAGTTGTAAGAAAATCACTCATATATGATGCTTCTGCAGAGACCGGTGGTATGATAAATAATTACTAAAATGCAGAAGAAAGATGTGTGTAATTTAGTGATGTCACTGGAAGACCATGAGAAGCTGAGGTGGGGAGAAGCAGATGTGCTAGTTCTGACCTGTAAAGCAAAGGGATTTGGCCGAGGGCCACTGAGATGAAGAGAGACTCAAACGCCCGAAAAGGAGGTTATCAATGCTGTTTGTTTAGACACTTATGCAATCAGTAAGTCTGGAGCCACATCAGCTGTTCAAGAAGATATTACAGAATAATGATGGAAAAAGGTAAAAGTATCTGAGGGAAGGGAAATCCACAAAAGTAGCATTTTAATTTGAACCAAATGGAAATAAGTTCAACTCTCATGAGAGCTGGAGCTAAACAGAACATTGTGGAAAAGTTGAACAAATAATGCAAAAAGTGAAAGTCCTGCTTGTCTGATTTACAGCTTCAGTCTTTTCTTTTGTTCTTTTTTCTCTAAAAATCACGAAGACATAAATACCGGCATATGAAAGTCCCAGGCTCAATCAATCCCCAGCCATTCCAACATGCTGCGGTGTCTCTGAGCAAGACACCTACCAGGAATCCCCAATTGCTCCCCGGGTGCCCACTGCTCCACCTGGGTGTATCCCATGTGCGATGGGTTAAATGCAGAGAACCAATTTCGCCATTGTATGAGAACATACAGTGATGACAACACATGACACTTATACTTGTATATAATTTAAAAATAACCTGGTTCTGAATGCCAACAAAACAAAAGTTCATTATTGACTTCAGGAAAACAACATCGTATGCTGCTGCTCATAAACAAACACAGAGGTGGAGGTGGTGGAGCGCACCAGATTCCTGGGGGTGCACATAACCAATCAGTTGTCTTGGTCAAGAAACACTGGGTCCCTAAAGAAAGCCCAGCAGCGTCTGCACTTCCTCCCATCACCCTCCCATCCATCCAGGACACTGGTCTCAGACGCTGTCCGACCAGAGCCAATAAAATCAAAAGAGACCACTCACGCCCACAACATGGACTGTTTACTCTGTTGACCTCTGGGAGGAGGTACCACAGCCTGAGGACCAGAACCAGCAGGTTCTGCAGCAGTCAGCCCATGATTACACTGCTGAACTCAGGTCACTGATGAAGTGAAAACAACAGCAAACACACACACACACACACACACACACACATTCCTAAACACTAATGTCTATAAAAATTCATGTAAATTATGTTATCCTACACTGCTGTGGAGAAATGAAACAACGTTTTGCTCAATTTTGCATGACAATAAAGGTTTATTATTATAATAATATAATTTTTATTATATATATTATCATTATTATAATATTTCCTGGGAAAATGTTGACAACCCCCACCCCACCCCAAATTAAAATTTTTGTCCCACATTTCTGTATTCACTACCTTTCTGTCAAATAAATGATAATCTTGATGAGAGCCCTCTTGTCATTCTTTCATTATGTTTTTGCTCCGTCTTGCACTCTTTCAACAATTATTTATTAAAACGTAAATATTAATATATCAAAACTTTTCGGAATGTAA
>NC_056500.1:20176957-20179830 GCF_014905685.2 Nematolebias whitei
ATATTTGTGCTCATTTGACCTTTGGCCTGAACAAAAGTAACCAAGCAGCAGTTGTGTGTAACCTGGCTTCAAAAACACACATTTAGAAATACATATAAACTTTAGATGATCTGTCTGTTAGCAACATGTCTCATGAACAGCTCGTTGGATTTGTTTGAAACTCACAGAAAGTAATTATCAGATGCATCTTTAGAAATGATTAACTTTTGGAGCCATTTTGATTCAAGATGGCTACCACAGCTACCTCAGTAAACACAAAATTCACTATAACTCAGTCATTCTTTCAGATATTGAGCTGAAATTTAGTATGGTTGTAGCTGAGAGCAAGTAGTTATACATTCCTAATGCAAATCAAATATCCAAGATAGCCACCTTAGCTAAAAAAAAATTAAAAATATGATAACTTGGCCATTTTTAGAGCGATTCAGCTGAAATTTGGCGAATTGGTCATTACTGCTGGCTGGGATAGAAGAGGCTAAAAGTAATTTTACTAGAGCTGCAGAAGGTGAGACTCGTTTCTTTACCATCTCACACAGCAGTTACTGCATCTGAATATTAAAATATTTAAGCAGACACTCAGATCGGATCACTTCACGCCACAAAAACTGCAATTTTGTGAACGGGTCATCCGCACAAATATTAAACTCATCAGATGCCTGTTCTAAAAGTTTTTATAAAGATTGAGACAATATGAAAGAGAACTAGAGAAGAGCAAACAATAAAATTCAATGATCTGTGATGAATTCTTCTGGGGGCAGGATGAAGATTAAAGATTAATGCTCAGATAGGAGCAGCGGTAGAGACATGACCTTCTTTGAAAGTTAACAAGTTAACTTGACATTTGTTTCTTTCTTGAAATAAACACTCAAAAATATTGGCCAAGTCAAAAATGCGCACCATTAGTTTTAATAAAAGCAGGTTTTCATTCATCCTTTGATTTCTCTGTAAAAAAATTAAAAAAAGTGGTTCAAATTGTGCAAGATAGATTTTTATTGCAGTTTAAAGGTTTTCCCTAAAAAAAAAAAAAAAAAAGTTTTTTTAAAAGCTCTTTGTTGTTCTTTTTTTGTTCACTGTTTGTTTACTCCGGATCAGGAAAACACCTGCAAATTCAAATAAAAATTACTTTAATGGCCTCAGTAGACATCTTTACTAAATTAGGGTCAATTATTCTTGCATTCTGTGTTTCTTTGTTCATCTGCTTCCAAAACATTTTTATTATTATTATTATAAGACTAATAATCATGGTTGCAGCATCTTTTTGTTATCAGACAGTTCGGTTTGTTCTTCCGGAGATTACATCTTTAGATGTGCGGATCTTGTATAAATGCTTCCAGACTCAAGCCATAAGAGACTCGTAACGGATGACATCCCCCCTCTGACTTCAAGTTTGCTTGTTAATTAAAGCTGTAAACAGGTGGGTGAAAAGCCTTTGTGTCTGACCTCATACTTGACATTTAAACTTCCTGACTCGCTCTATCAAGATGTTTACACACATCTCTGACTAACACGTGCAGCTTGTAGCTGTAGAGATCCAGAGCATTTGTCCATGGGTATTTCCTCTACAAAATAAAAGACCATTAGGATTAACATGATCCCTTTATCTTTATGCACACTTCATCTGTAAATAACCATTATGGGCAACCTCTTGGAGTGCTTACTCAGCTTTTCTTAACTCTACTTTCACGGCAAAGTCTTTAAAAAAAGGTAAATAATTTTAAAATTCATAGCAACAATATGAAAAACTGGGTTTTCTTGACTGACTTGCTCCTGTTTTAACAGTAAAATGATGTTTTATTGTGTTTTTGAGCAGCAGAGCATCAAAGTAGATCCTGAATCATCCAGATACAAAATCCAATAATATTCAATCAGGTCATTTGGATGGTTTATTTTTTGTGAAAAGACGTTTCGCCCTCTATCCGGAGGGCTTCATCAGTCTGAGGAGTCCCAAGTCAACTGCTTTTCCCACTAAGCAGTATACTCCTTTAGTGGACCAACCAGTTTGCTGGTGATAAGACAGTTTCTGAGGGCTGTCCTGTACCCCTTTCCTCCCAGGCAGGCAGCCACAGCCAAAGTGGTTCAAAACGTCAAAGTTCATGCTCCATCATCCAGGTACAAAATTTGAGCATATATACCTGTAGATACTGATGGCTCTAGACAGGAAGGATCTCTTGTAAAGGTCCATCCCACAGTGGATCCTAAGAAACTGGCCGCAGATGCCGTCCGATCCATCCACCCAGACTCAGCTGGCCTATCGGTTCCCCTGGGCTGTAGGACCGCCCAAATGCCGGGCAGAACTCCTCCCAGAGCGATGGCCACTCCTCCCAGCAGTCTGCCAAGCTCCTTGTCGCTGCGGACAGCCAGCTGTAGGTGCCGAGGGACGATCCTGTCCTTCCGCTGTCATGAGCCATGTTTCCTGCTAGTTCCAGGATCTCTGTGGTCAGGCACTCAAGCACAGCTGGCAGGTAGATGAGAATGCGTCCACAGAACATCCTTTTCAACTCATTTGAGATTTGGGGCTGTAGTTGAGATATTATTTGAGCTTTTTGAGATGTTAATCAGCTGCTGTTGGTTGTAGAAAACTGCCTTGTTGCCATGGTTAAAATTCATAACAAATGTCCAAAACTAAAAAAGTTTCAGTAAAAATCCTTCCAGCTGCACAGCATCTGACACCAGAGGAAACAATCAGCCAAAAAAAATAAAATGATTTGCATCCAGAAAAAGAGGAATTAAAGTTTCCAAAAGCAAAATCTCAGAATGAAAGTAACAGAGCTGCTCCAACATGCAGCCACCTTGAGCGACGCAATTCTAGAACATAGACATATACACATACACACACAAACACACACACACACACACACACACACATATATACA
>NC_056500.1:20180230-20199127 GCF_014905685.2 Nematolebias whitei
TTGGATCTTGGGTGGGGTAAACATTGCAGGTACAGAACAAGAAAAAAATAGAATTGAATGATAAATAAAAGTTGGATGCTGAAAAGTCAATTACTGTACATATTTTGAATAGAACTTTAAATAAATGAGAGTTTTTGGTGTAAGACACAAAGCAGAAACATGTTATTTATAATTATGTTCTAGAGAGTATAATTTATAGCATTTCTACACCATTACTGCAGTATCTGGTGTCCTCTGCTGGATAATAGAGGAATCAGTCAAACTGTTCATATTCCAGATGCATTTGAGACATTGCCTGTAACTTCCACTTTGTTTCTAACAGAGAGTGTGATCACAGGAGGGTTCAGAATATTTTTATAAGAGCTTGGAGCTGCAGAGTGAACTAGCTTCACCATCGGAGTCCAAGGGTCAGCTGATGGCAACACTAACAGGCAAAACAATGAGAAACAACACAGGAGAGTCCATCCATCCATCCATCCATTTTCTTTACCCGTTTATTCCATTTTGGGTCACGGGGGTCACTGGTGCCCATGTCCAGCAATCACTGTGCGAGGGGCGGGGTACACCCTGGACGGGTCGCAAGTCCATCACAGGGCCACACAGAGACAAACGAGACAAACAACCATTCACTCTCTCACTCACACCTAGGGACAATTTAGAGTTACCAATCAGCCTAACATGCATGTTTTTGGTCTGTGGGAGGAAACCGGAGTACCCGGAGAAAACCCACGCATGCACGGAGAGAACATGCAAACTCCACCCAGAAAGGCCCCCGGACCGGGGTTTGAACCAGGAACCTTCTCGCTGAGAGGCAGCAGCTCTACACAGGAGAGTGAGAAATTTAAAAAAGGGCAAGAAATGGGGGTTAAGTGATGACAGGGTTACGTCTGCTATCTTCCAGCTGAGACCAAACATTTCATAATGTTTGCAGCCTCAACGAAACACCTGAAAGAACCAAAGGAACGAGATGACAGAGGTGTCACTGCACACATTTATCTGAGGGATGTTGGATACTGATGATACATAGTTGCTAAAATGGAATACATATATATATATATGTGTGTATTTTATAGCATGATGCAAAGATAAATTTGCTGTGTAGGTAGGTGTATCTGCACTTGTGCACAGTGTTAGTTTAGAATCTCATGGGGAAAACTGTGTATGTTTCTTGAGGAAGCTCCTCCTCTTGTGCTGAAACTGATCCTGAGCAGCTAATCCCAGTTCAGACTTAAAGCTGCGAGCTCTGCTGCTGCTGTCGAGAGCTGGTTTCCTGAACACATTCCTTGCCCCCTGGCTGTGTTGGTGTCCCAGACTGAGGGCTGTGAAGTTTAATGTCTCTCCTTGACCATGGATATTGTTGCTGTTTTCTTGGGTTTTCTCCATGAATAGATAGAAAGCACTCTCTGACGTGTTGTTTTAAGCGTTGGATCGGTTGCCAAGTTTGCTCCATTGTTCTATATTCTTATTTTTCTTGCTGTTTTGTGACTCTGGTACATTTCATCTTATGCTGTAAACTTTTGGGCAACAAAATCTAAAATCCTGAGAAAACCCACCCCACCCCCTTGGAATTTGGAACTCCTTCATGTTCATATTTTATAAAATGATCAGATTTTTGTATGTTACCTAATATATATATAAAAGCTAAATTTGATTTTCAGTGCCCCATCAGAGCACCAAGCTGACACTACAAAACAAAGCTATTACCAAGCAGAGGAGGTATATAACCTTATCCTAATCAAGGCATGCCACTCAACAAGCTTGTAACTAAAAATGTTGAGCTAATAATTTTGCTAAATCACACCACTGTCAGTTTTGCATTAATATGTTGTTCTGGCAGAAATATTGATATATTCCTGTTGAATTACCTCTTTTACATATCACATGTTGCATTTGGCTGCTCCCTTCTTCAGGGGTTGCCACAGTGAGCAACTTGCATGAAAGATTTGACAATTGTTTTTCACCAGATGCCCTTTCTGACGCAACCTAGGCTTGAACACGCAACCTCAGAGATTCAGAGTTTCTTTATTTGTCATTCGCACCCCATGCAGTACATGTGGTGGAACAAAATTATGTACACAGGGTCCCAGTTCCATCCAACAACAAAATGTAAAAGCAAAACAGTAATAAGATCTAAGATATGAACTAAGTAAAACATCAGCTAAATACACGTTAAGCACTAATAGCATAAAACAATAAATACAATACACTGAACAGCAGCACGAACATGAGTCTGTGTGAGCAGATGAGCACGAATGTACACAGCAACATGAAACAGATCAGCAGCAACATGAAGTGATTACCAGTGATTACAGGATTACAACACTACAGCACTGATCACCAAGTCATCGCAGCACCGCATTGTGAATGTTTTTTTTTTTTACAGTATTTATTCATTATTACATTTTTTTGTATGTTGTCTCAGATGGTCATTTGTTTGCTTTAAACTGTCTCCCCACTGGTAGGCCTCAGCCGCATATTGGATCTCTGCACCATTTAAGTCTTTTTGGAAACATTTTTATAGTGTTTTTTAAATTTATTAATATTTGTATTTTTGGAACGCCGTCCCCTGCTCCTTTTTGTAGAAAAACTTTGGTATCGGTAAACTCTCAACAACCTAGCTCCATCTTATATTACAGATCTCATTGTTCCATATTTTCCTAACAGACCATTTTGCTCTCAGACTGCAGGTTTACTTGTGGTTCCTAGAGTTTCCAAAAGAAGAATGGGAGGAAGATCTCTCAGTTATCAGGCTCCTCTCTTGTGGAAACAACTTCCAGTTTCTGTCCGTATAGGCTGACACATTGTCCAGTTTTAAAACTAGGCTCATTTCCTTTTTGATAAATCCTATAGTTGGGGTCGGCTTGGGTTTCCTGAGCTATCCCGTAGTTATGCTGCTATAGGCTTAGACTACTGGAGAACAAATTGACCTCATTTCATCAAATGAATAGTTACAAATGAATATAAATGAATAGTTTGCATTTGTAATTGTTTCTGTCTTAACATGTTTTTTTTATTTTTATTTATCTTTCCTCCTAGAGAGGACCTGCTCGCCTGCATTCTGGACCTGCCGTTGTTTGTCTGTTTCTCCTTCCTGTTCCTCTCAAACCCAGCCGGTTGAAGCAGATGGCCGCTTGTCCTGAGCCTGGATCTTCTGGGGGTATCTTCCTATTATGAGGGAGTTTTTCCTTTCCACTGTAGCTGTGCTAGCGCAGGTGGGGAGACTGCGACGAAATGAAGACTCAACACGTCTGCTGGCTTCCTTCCTTCCTTAGCTAGATAACTTTTACTAATTGGCATTTATAAAATATGTGAATGTTTCTGTACAGTGCCCTGAGATGACTTCTGTTGTGACTTGGTGCTATATACTGAATTGAATCGAACTGAACGTGCAACCCCTGAGCTGCCACATAATTTATATTTTGAAAACTGGCAAATACAACCCTCCCCGCCTCCCTTTTTACAGCCACCCTCCAGTCCTTCTTAATATGTTTCTGCTGCACTGAAATGTTGCAGATCTTACAGTTAATCCTATTTTTCTCTTCAGATTGTGTGCAAGCGTTTGTGCCATCACGATCAAATAAATGCTGTGAAACTCTAACATAGACTCGTCCACATGAGTGTAGAAGAAAAGTCAGTGCACACTATGTGCAACGACTGCCTGTTTCTACAGGTCTGCAGGTGTTTCTGGATGTATGAGCCGTCAGGACAAGGGTTGCTCAGCAGGTGTGAGTATTAGAAAAACATTTGCTGTGAATTCTAAGAAAGGCAACATGCCTGACTGAGGACATACTGATTAGAAAACACGCCCAGATCAGGGACAGTGTCTGTCACCATCAGCCATTAACACAGATTCATCTAATCACAGTTTCTATGGCACAAATCTTTGACGTGATTCTTATAAGATTCCTTATATTTATCTTACGAATTCTTGCACGACTGCAGACAAAAAAAAATTATCTTGATCTCTTTTCTGTTACTTGATAAACTGTCACGTGTCAGTATGATTCTCATCTAATGCTCAGCTTTAAATTATTATATATTAACAATACTGGCCATAGGAATCGCTCATTTAAAATGTGTCAAACCTATAGCTTCAGTTGATTAAAGCACTCAGTGTGACTCCATGAGAGCACAAAAACAGGTTTTCTCACAAATCTAAAGTTATAATGAACTTCCTTCTGTTATCTTTCCTCAAGGCAAGGCATTTAAAGTAAAGACATTAAAAATAAGGTAACAAAAACACCTCCTTGTCTCCATGTGGATGCCTCCGAAAGCATGGAATAACCTCTTGTTCTCTGAAGGGATTGAAGATTATAGGACATGAGCCTATAATTTATTAAATTATTACATGTAGGAATTGAGCAACCATATAGTTCTGATGCCAGGCTAGTTGTAAAATGTTATGTCTGTATGAGAAAAGGCAGAACACTGGGAAAACTTTTCTCACGTGAAACGGCAGGTATGTGTTTGAGCAGCACTACTTCACATTTACGTCGGCTGTAACATTTTCCACTATAAATGTTGTTATTATTAAAAAAAGGAAAGTTTGCACATGTCATCTGTGCATCAGCTTCTTTGATGATTTTTATTCCTGAAGATGTTTACTTTCACAGTGAGAAACACTGAGAGTATTTGGTATGAAATGTGCCTTCACGTGCACGTACCTGCACATCTGATCTGTCATTTCCAGGATGCATCATTCCTCTAAAAGCTTTTTGATTTTCAAGTTTGCCCAGGAGTACAGGACAATTAAGTAAAATTTATTTGTTCTATTAAGCACATACAGACAATAAATGTTGATTTTTATTTATTTATTTGCTTTTTACTCATTTAGTTCACCATGGCATTAATACAATTCAAGGAAATCAACATTTGGGGACATTTTTGTTTTTATCCTTTGTTGCACTTTGGATTTATTTATTTATTTATTGTTGTATTTTAAGTGGGTAAAAAAATGGATGGATGGATTCTCATTTTTTTTCATCACTTCTTTAAGCTTATGCCACATATAAAATCACTCATAGTAGTAATAATACTACTACGGTATATATTATATTTTTGATGTAAGCAGGTTAAATGGTGGAAGAATTTCTCAGCACAAAGAAAACTTTAAAAGCTAACTATTCACTGTCTCAATGAAAGCAAAATACATATAACTATTTTGTTCTGCGGTGATCAAATACTATAAAAATACTTTTGCACAGCTACTAGATGATGAGGAAATATGTATCTTTAAGCATACAGTATTGTACAAAATGTTTAAACCACCTTTAACCTTTGCTTCAAAGTGGTGACGTGTAAAGTGGTCATGATCAGGAAAGTTTATCTGAAGGTGTGAATAGTTGAAAAGTTGTTTATAAATTATTTGACTTGACTTTAGCCGATTTTTTTTTATCTTTACCCCTATGTGTGAGGTTAAACTAACGAGACAGCAGATGTACATAAAAACAGAGGCAAATGCAAGTGAAAATAAGTGTCAGACATAAAATCTACCTGAACATTAACTGAAGTTATTATTTATTTTTTAAAACATAAGAAAAGGCAAAATATGGCTGACTTATTTCAGTTGTTCATCTTGGATCACGTGGATTGTAAAAATAAATTAATCACAATGTGTTATGTTTGGTCATTTTATATGGGGTTTGACTAAAAACAAGCAATTCTCGTCTTTGTGCCAGGCTGGTAGTTACAAAGTGTGTCTATCTGGAGTTGATGACGATGATGACAGCGCGCGCCTCCTTCCGGCCTCAGGAGGGTGCGTAAAAACAAGCTCCTCCCCCTTTTTCTCCTCTGATTAACCGCAGGTTGTTTTCCATCCTTAACACAAGACAAGAGCTCGAACAGGTAGGCGCAGCATCTTCCAGCCACATGACTACAATAAATGTATTTTGTGACATAAACTCGTGTTTAAAAATGTTTAAGCTAACAGAGCTGCTGGGCTCGATGCTCTGCGGGATGCGAGCGGGGCTGGACATCTTTATGCTAACACTTTTACATTGAATCGTTAAAATATAAAAACGAGTTGCATGTTGAGGCGTTAAATCGGTGTGTTTGTGTCGCTGGAGGTGCAGTGTGTCTTCAGACGTCCCTTCGCGGTTTGTCATGCATCTGTTCGCGCTGTACCGCTAATCGGTGTCGTGCCAAAAAGTGATGGCCTGGCAAAAATGGATCAACCGCCGCGGGAGCGCGCGCTGCATGTTCGAGTGTTTCATTCGGTGACTCGCTGTTTCAGTTCTTGGAATTAACCAATAACAATATTATTATTTTTTAATGTATTTTTAATATTGTTTAGCTCCAAGAACTGAAGCAGCGAGTCACCGAGAGGGACGCTCGAACAGGCTGCGCGCGTTCCCGCGGCTCTGATCACTGTTTGCGACACCATCACTTTTTGGCACAACACCGGTCATTGAGCCTAATATGAAAAAGTGTTTTAATTCATCGTGTGTTTGCGTTTTCCCCAGATTTTGTAAGAAAGAATGAGATAATTGATGCTCTGACTCTGACCCACAAAGACTACTGTGTGCCTAGGAAGGTCCAAATATAGAAACATGTAGGAGTAATAGAGCATCTTGATGTGAAACTATTTTATTCATCTTTGTTCCTCTACGCTGAGTACATTTGTTTTGAGGGCTTGCAGGATGACACTTTTTCACTTATTCTACATAATATAGATTGGTAATTAATTATGAAATCAAATAGTATAGCAGTCAGAATCAGTGGAGTAAAAAATACTGTATTAATCTTATGAAAAGGATCAATGACTCAGTTTGGCGTGCCTGTTTGGGAGTCCAACACATGTATATGAAACACTGTTTACTTCAGTTCTCCTCTCCTCTCCTCAGGATGGAGGCCCTGTTAAACGAGTGGCTGTGGCAGGAACAGTACTGGCTTCCTCCTGGTATTGGCTGGCAGGACACAGAGATGACGGAAGATGAGGGACACTTTCCTCTACCTAGGGATCTCATCTACGCCTTGCCACTGGCTTTTGCCTTTATAGTCCTCAGATATGTATTTGAAAGGTGCGAGTATCACAGTTACAAACCAATCCAAAATCATTTTTTGACACTGTTCGTTTTAGTCAACTGTAATCTCAACAGTTTTTCTTTTCTTGGGGGGGCTGTACGTTTGTTTTGCTGCAGTCATGATGGCTACCAGTATCATTCGGGGATGAAAGCTCCTCTCCTTAATAGATATTTTGTGCATGAAGGTCTAACATGCAGTGAAAAAGAAGACGTTATGAGCTGACATTTCTTAGCTCTGTACTGTCTTTCAGTTTTCTAATTTATTATGTTGCGTATGAGCTTGGCACTAATAAGTAATTATTAATTTGGTCCTTTTGTAGCTGTTTAAGACCAAAGCAAGACAAACACATTTTGCTGAAAGTGTATTTGTGCAGGTTTAGTACAGCTGAAAACTGCTGGTGATAAATCTACTGATGTAAAATCCCACCAGTGTTTGTTATAACAGACTCCTGATGCATCTGGAGGTTTCTTGTAAAAGCTTTAACCATGTTTCCAGTGGCACAAATAGTGCATTAGTGTTCAGTATATGACTTTAAAACACCAGAAACACTGAGACTGAAAAACCGTGTTGAATATTTTATTAATGGGAGCTGGCTTTTCCTCTTTACAAGCACTTCAGCATTTTTATTACAAGAGCTAATGGAATATTATTGTCTTGTTAAATTGTCTTTTAAATTCAGTTTTACATATTTTATCAGGTACTTCTTTATTATCAGCTAACGACATCTAAACGGTTTTGAATGTTCATATGGAGGTTGTGTGTCACCATCATGGATCTCATTTGTTGTTTTTTTCTTCTGAGAACCAGTTTGATTGTTGTGCGATCAAATGCAGATACGTGATACGTGAACTTACAGGCGTGTTTTTACACGCCTTCCCTCACCTGTTTCCATATTATTGTTGCTCACTGAGAGCTTTGTGTCATTGTCTTAGCCCTCCTGAGGTAATTTATTTGCAGAGTAGTAACATTATCAGTGTTAGAGGCCGGCATGGATGAGAGGGCGATAACAAAAGCTGAATACCAGCATGCATCTGTGCGTGGTTCGGGTTTGACGGGCATCTGTGTATTCTGGGTTGTTGCGACACACAAGTCAGTCAGCTGGAAGGTAGATGTATGTATCCTTTATTTAACCAGGAAAATAACTCGTTGAGATTAAAAACCTCTTTTCCAAACATGACCTGGCCAAGACAGCAGCATAAAACATACAACAAATCCTAAATACAAATACATACCCAAAATAAATCACATAATTACACATTAGGGCAATTACAGGAACCAATTAGTGATCTGATCACTCATTCCATTAGAATTGATTTAAATTGCCCCAAGGTAACAAGAGATGAGGCGTACCTTCATTCAGTCACCTTAGGCTGCAGCTGCTTTCTTTATTATTGTTCCTGCATGTAAATGTGCGTGTGTGTGTTCATGTGTGTGGTAAAGTGTAACCAGACTCTGTGTGGGTCTCAGTGTAAAGCTGCACTGACCTTCTCACCGTCTCTGATCATTTGCTCTTTTCTCAGTTCCATTATGTGATTATCTCACATGATGTGACTATACTGTATGTACGTGCACACGTTTATCAGAACATCTTGCCCATGCTGACCCTCTTACTGTTTTTCTTCTTTGCTGTAGTGCAGTCACTCTTCTTAATGACACACACACAGATCAAGTGTCTTAATGTCATATCAGCTAATGACAACAGCTATCTGTCCAAATGTCACAAAACACCCAAAGGTGCATCTCAACGGGCTGTCAGGAGATGCATCATGATCTCTTTTATTTCCATGCCCTGCCTGCGCTGTATTGAATTAGCAGCACGCTGGACAGCTGCTAATGGTTAATCTCACATGAATCCTACCTGAATTATATCGTAACATATTTATTGCACGTTGGACGTTACGGTTTTGAAAATGCTCATTTAATTTATATTCTATTTTCTGTCCTTTAAGGTGGGTTGCAGTTCCTTTAAGCAGATATTTAGGTGTGAAGGATCGGATACGGATTCGAGTCCCATCTGTCCCAAAATTGGAGGCCTTCTACAAACAAAGCAGTCGACAACCATCACAAGTTTGTATTCTTCCTCTTTTCCATTCAGTGTTTTATCTTTCCAAAGTACAAGACTTGCACTGCACGAAAACGTGAACATCTGGAACAAAACGGAGGATATTATGGCAGCATGACGGCTCGGTGGTTAGCACTGTTGCCTCACAGCAAGAAGGTCCTGGGTTCAATCCCCGGTTGGACCTGAGGTCTTTCTGTGTGGAGTTTGCATGTTCTTCTTGTGCTTGCATGGGTTTTCTTTGGTTTCCTCCCACAGACCAAAAACATGCATGTTAGGCTGCCTTCAGGCCCAGGCCTCCTTTGCAAAAGAGCTCTGTGATCTCAGTGAGATTTGCCTGGTTAAATGAAGGTTAATAAATAAATTATACTGTATCTGGGATTAAAAATCTCTGATTACATCTCTGATCTGAGTTTAGTATCTGTGTATCTGCAACATCCCCTTCTTCTCCTCCTATAAAAGTTTTCAGTCCCACATATAACATCACATACATCTTCCTCCATATCATCACATGTTCTCATCAGCTAACAGAAGTTTTATCCATCTGGACACTAATATTTAATAAATTACAGAGAAAGCTTCCTAATAGATTTACATGAGCAGCAGTACACATGATTGTAAATTATTAAAAATGTTACAAAGTATTTCTACAATCGGAAAAAAATTAATAAATGCAAATTAATTGAAAAGCGTTTATAGAATACTGATTACAAGTTTTTATATTAAATGAGAGGTTACATAAATGTGTTCAGTTTTTCTAAGGCTCGGGTTTATTTGAGATTTAACATGTTTTTTATAGATATGTTATTGCACTCAAATGGGACTGAATATTCTCAGTCCAAACATATTTTAGTGACAAATGAAGGAAATAAAACAGTCTGATAAAACAAGTTTGATTCTGTTAGGACCCAACACAGACGTTGTTGATGACGCCAGCGTTAGACTTCCCACAGAGAAGCTGTCACTTGTTGAACCTGTTTCTGAAACTCTGGAGGGAAGAAAAGACTTATCATCCTGTTTTGCAAGCATGTGAGAGTTTGCATAGATTTGCAAACGCAGCTGCAGAAAATGGATGTACAATTTGTTCTTTGTTTATGTTGCAAAAAAAAGATTAATACACAGGCAGTAGAGATTTTCACAATTCTTCAAAACCTGTTCGATTAGGTTGGAAAAAAAACAAAATGTCAATTTGTTTTGAGATTTTTTTTTTTAATCTTACGTTTGTCTTCTGATCTGTGACCTGCTTACAGATTAGTCGTCATGCAGTAGTTGTTCAGTTTGAGTTTCTGAACTAAATATAAAGATGTTCATCAGTTTTCAAAAAAATGTCCTAAGATTTTAACAGTTAAATATTTTCTGATTAATTTTAATTTTTTTGAATCCATCCAGAGGACCTGACTTAACTTTGTTAGATTTTTCTACCTGGATTATTGAGCATGAATCAGGATACTTTCTGTTTATTTAGTCTTTTCATCGTTTCATTTGAGGAGTCTACCCCTGCGGTTATTTACTCCCTACATTAGGAGAAGCAGATGAATAATTGATTGGGTGTAAAATGTCCCTTTGTGCATGGTAAATTTTTTATCTCTATCAGCCAGCAGGTGCAGACATGCAGTAGGATCCAGGTTAAACTGGACTTTCTCCACCTGTTTACTAGTTTCATTTGGCACTGCAGCAGACAGCACAGATATACATCTGTCAGGAGGACAAGACTTGACAAATCTAAAGAAACTTTTATTGCTCAGTGAGCATTTATTGTCGGCATGTCCATTCACATATTCACTCACTTTGGCCTGACTGTGTGCCGTGACTTCTTTTTCTCTTCTGTGGAACAAGCAGCTGGTTTCTTTTGAGCTCTGTCATGAAACCCAACCCATAACAAAACCAACAAAGATGAAAATGGAAAATGGAGTTACAGTTTTAGAACGGCAGTCACAAGGAAGCACTCGGTATGATGGGACATTTTGCCCTTTAATAAGGCATAAACAATGTAGCTAAATCAAAGAGATGTACGTGTTACTCTTTATGCTTTAACTAAGAATGTTGTACTTTTACCCTTGTAATCAAGTTCCTGCCAACAAGAACCTCTCATCTGTAGTGGAAGCCTGTGTAAAGTATCAGGGTGCAGACACCATCACACTGAGGGTTCTCTGTTACTGACTCGTCTGCAGCACATAAAGTTTAAACTGAACATGTGTATGTCTGTAGGAGCGCTCCATGGCGGCAGTTCAGCTACAAACCTGGTTCAGTTTAGCTCTAACGGCAGAAACACTACTATCAGTCAAATCAAAGAGCAGCAGATTTGATTGCAGACTTTGTGTTTATTTGCTTTTGTTTGTTCAGACTCAAGTGGTGAGCTTGGTGAAGCAGTGCGGTCTCTCCCAAAGGAAGATCCAGACCTGGTTCCGGCACAGAAGGAACCAGGACCGACCCAGCAACACAAAAAAGTTCAGCGAGGCATCGTGAGTTTTTCCTTCTTTTTTTTTTTCTGAAAATGCAAAACAAAAACAAATGTATACATGCACACTTACATTAACTGGCTAACTAAAGATCTGTACTTTACTGAGTTGTCCAAATTAGACTTCGGTTTATTGGCCAGTTTGTTATTTTTAATACAATAGTCCCTCGTTTATCGCCAGGGATCCGTACCCTGAAGCCTCGTGATAAGTGAAAAACTGCGAAATAGGAATAGTAGTACAAGTAGTAAGTAGTAGTTTATTTTAGTATTTATATATTTAGGCTATATACTGTATATATTGAGGTGTTTTAAACTCTTCCCACACTCTTGCAATATTCTAAACTAAGTTTCTAAACTCTAAACACTCTAAATGAGCACAGCATGTCATGATTTCAGCTCTCTGCCTCGTCTGCTCTTTGCCACCCGCGAGCATTCTTGGCCACGCCCACTTCTCTGCTCTGCAGGAGAACAGCTGATCAGCTGCAGCAGGAAGTTTATCCTGCAGTATTGGCTGCACAAATGTGCAGCAGGCGCTAAATTATTTTAAATAATTTATTTTAAATAAAAATTCCATGCCGATCGTGCGGCTCTTCCATCAGTCAGCCAATTGTGTGTCATGTCCGATCTTATTTTGAAAAACCACGATAGAGCGAGTCCACGATAAACGAACCGTGAAGTAGCGAGGGTCTACCGTAATCCTTTCATTAGTTTGTTTTATTTAATGAATTTAACTGATTATTGCACATCTAACAGATAATGGTGTTTGTTTTTGTCTGTGCAGCTGGAGGTTTGTGTTCTACCTAATAGCATTTGCAGCAGGACTCAGCTCACTAATTAATGTAAGTGTGTATTTTTTGTCTTTTTTTAACAATAAACGTGTACTTTCACTGATTTACATTGATATAATGTATAAGAACATTAAAGGGATGGTGATAAGTGTATTGTACTGTGTGAGGTTTGTTTCATATACCAGTGTATGCATAAAGGATGTTTTTCATACGATGTGATATTTGGATAATATTCTAACTGTTTTGTGTATAACCAAACGAATGTGTCCTGAATATTTCAGACTTCATGGTTCTGGGATCACAGAGAGTGCTGGAGGGGTTATCCCAAACAGGTAAGCAGAATGTGGCGTGATTTAAATTACATTCATAACAATATTTTTCTCCACACCTCCACTCTGGGTTTAAACATAAAGCTCTAATTTTGTAGTTTGCCAATGAAAAACTTCTTATTCAGCAACTTAAACACAAAAATGTACTTACTGATGGTGTATGTAAAGTTTAAAAGTAAATTATATGAATAAAGTGACATGGATACAGTAACCAGCACTTATTATGGGTGAAGTTGTATTTAGAAGTATAAGCTTATATGAACCTCACTTTATATCTGAAAAAAAAAAAAAATCAGTTGACTAAAGCTCTAAAAATCTCTTCTAGATTATTATAATGATGCCTAGACTTGATGAATTTTGGGGAAATTGTTTTGTGGATACCACTGTACTAATGGGAGCCTTCAATAAACTTCTGCACATAGCCTAAAGCTAAATATGCTACGGTAAGAAAGACAACAATACTTATGTACTTTTTAAGTGTAAGACTATGTTGAGTTTTTATTATTACTAATGCAACGCTTAAAACTCATGTTTGATTCTATAAAATAAATACAAGAAAATCCTGTTCAAGTTTTGCAACGTTGCAAATTTGAGACACCAATTTATAAATGAACCTGTCTGCAATTCAAACAAAAATAAATAAATAAATAAGCTTTCTGCTCTAATGAAACACAGAAGTTGTTTCAAAGAAATCAAAACAGAAAATAAACGTACTACAAATCAGTTGTTTTAGACTGACAAATGTGCAATAACATGCCTTAAAATGTATTGGAAAGAAATAAACCTTGGGTCTTTTTTAATTTACATGCTGTTCTATTTAATGAATGAATTAATGGGAACAAACTATTCATGTTGCAGAAGAAATATTTAAAAAGTTTCATTTGTGTGCATGAATATTTGGGATTAACAACATTTCTATCAAAATTAATTAAATCTTTTATGAGACATAAGAAGAACTTATGTTAATAAATCTAGTCTTTGTAGCTCAAACACTAATATTTGTGGTGTGTAAATGAAACGCATTGAACAAAATCAAATCTTTAGTGGGTGAAGGAGGAGTTGCAGCACAGCCTCTTCCTCCTGCGAGCTTTTATCTAAATTCTTTCACAGGAATGCAGCTTTAGTACGTCTGGTGTTCGTCTTGCACCCTGAGTTTGAACATTGATATCTGTTCTGTTTCAATGACGGTTCAGCATGCCTGAATGTCGCCATTCCTTTCAGGAAACACCTTGTTTTATGGGGTTAGGCCACAGCTGTCTGCATCTGCAGAGTGACTGATTGCAGTTTCTGCAGGCCTCACAGCTCCTGGCTGCGTTTCCTTTCTGAAATGTTTCTGGCGATAAAGAAATGAAATAAAAGTCTCCGTCCACTTCCTACCATTGTGAGCTGCTTGCGTTGAATGTTCAATGATCTGCAAGTCTTTTTGTTATTGTTGGTGGAGATAGTACACCACAACTTAGGTATTTTTGCAGCGTGAGACATTATTAGTTTAGGACTTCTGTTTTATTTTTTGTGCCAAATATGAGGAATGAAATGACCGAAACAGTCATTTTCAGATGGAAGTTGATGTCTAGAAATTGTCGAAGGGCTCCCATTTGATGTTTCATGACCTCAACTTTGGAAACCATCTTGTTACACCTCTAACACCTTTCTGCAGAACTTTCTCTTGCAAGAAGATTAACGTCAATATTAACTTTATTACTGAACATAAGCCTGTCACAATAACAAATTTTGCGGGGCGATTAATTGTCTCAGAAATTATTGCGATAAACGATAATATTGTTTGAAATTTGACAGTAATTATTAATTATTGTCAATAATACAATAATTATTAATTATTGTCAAATTTAAGAAGAAATGTTGGTTAATTTTTGTGTGTAGTGCCTTTTTTGACCACCCAAAGGATGGATAGTGAGGGAGCGAGCAGTGTGTCTCTAAGAAAAATGGGAGGGAGGCCCCTTGACATGACATGGGCTGACTCTTTCTTTTTTTGGTTCTCAAAATGGTGGACGCTCAGTGTGGTTTGAGCTCTTTAGCAAAGCATTTGTCACACAAAGCTTTTAATAAAATTCAGTAAACAAGTTCTCAGCTTCTTTTTGCAGAGAAAAAGAACTTTTTACACGAAGGCACGGGTTTCAACCGTGAATTTTGGAGCTTGGAAAAGATGGAGATTTTTTTCCTGGGGTTGGCCTGTTAGCTTAGCTCGTAGCTTAGCTTCTCAGCTTAGCTACTAACAATCCAAAAAGGTGTTTTTTGGACAGTTAAAATGGATTTTAAAGATAAAAGAGAAAGGGAGGGGTCAGTGAAGAACAGAGGAGTTGAGCCTTTTGTCATCCAGTGTCTTCAGTAGAAAGAGAGAGACACGAAGAAATGATAAAGCCGATAAATGAAAATGAGGTCGATAATTTTCATTTATCACGCGATTAATTGATTTATTGTTTATCATGACAGACCTAACTGAACAGTCGTAGTTAAACATCTTTTTTGCCTCGATTGTTTTTAGCTGCTTCACAAATGGTTTGTTCATCATTGTTGACTTCTGTTGGTGCAGTGTGACCTCTTCTGACGGCACGGATAAAAACCTCCAGATTGTAAATGTTTTCTCATTGTCACTCACTTCCTGTCATTCTGCAGCCCGTGACAGATGCTCATTACTGGTACTACATGCTGGAGATGGGTTTCTATCTGTCCCTGCTTCTGAGTGTTTCTGTGGATGTCAAACGAAAGGTGAGTGTAAGCTGACTAGTCTTCACCCCCACCACTATAGTATATAAAAACAAAAACGTGTACAAAGTACATCGTATCAATAATCCAGGTAAAAAAATCCAACAAAGTTCAGTCAGGTCATCTGGATGGTTTATCTTTGTGTTGAGACGTTTCATTCTTCATCCAAAGGACTTCATCAATCCAAGGAGTCACAAACAGCACACTCACATAGTGGGCCAACCAGTTTTGCTGGTGATTAGATGGTTTCTGGAGCCCACCCTCTCCCCCGTCAACTCCTCTGAGGCAGCCATAGCCAAAGTGGTTCAAACATCAAAGTTCATGCTCAATAATCCAGGTAAATATCCAATGTTGGTGTGTTGAACCACTTTGGCAATAGCTGCCTGAGAGGAGTCGGCAGGGGAGAGGGCGGGCCCCAGAAACCATTTCATCACCAGCAAACTGGTTGGTCCACTGTGAATGTGTTTCTTGTGGGACACAGTTTGTTTGTGGCTCCTTGGACTGATGAAGTCCTTTGGATGAAGAATGAAATGTCTCAACAAAATGAAACTGTTTAGATGACCTGACTGAACTTTGTTGGATATACATCATATACTTTTTATTTTTTTCATTTTTATTACATTTTTCAGTTTGTGTGCTGAATTATCTTGTGTGGCAACAAACCTTTGCACATTTTAGTGTTTGGTCTTATTTCAAATCTGATTGTTGCAGGATGTTGTTTTTTTTTATTTGTAGTAAAATTTAGACTAAACTATATTAAATTGTTTACTTTGTTTCACCAAGAGAAACTCATTGAGATTAAAAATCTTATTTACAAGAATGTCCCAGCCACAACTGGCAACAAAACACAAAGTTGTATAAAACATACTTTAACAATAACAACAGGTAGCATTTAAAAACAATTACCTGTTAAATCTTTCTTAAACTAAGGTGCATCTGTGCATGACCACAAATATCTGACCGTATCAGACACAACCTGATGTCTATTTCTCAAAATCTTTTAAAATACTTTTATACATTTAACAAATGGCAGCACTGTGGCGCAACTGGTAGAGCTGCTGCCTCTCAGCGAGCAGGTCCTTGGTTCAAACCCCGGTCCAGGGGCCTTTCTGGGTGGAGTTTGCATGTTCTCTCCGTGCATGCATGGGTTTTCTCCGGGTACTCCGGTTTCCTCCCACAGACCAAAAACATGCATGTTAGGCTGATTGGTAACTCTAAATTGTCCCTAGGTGTGAGTGAGAGAGTGAATGGTTGTTTGTCTCGTTTGTCTCTATGTGGCCCTGTGATGGACTTGCGACCCGTCCAGGGTGTACCCCGCCCCTCGCACAGTGATTGCTGGACATGGGCACCAGCGACCCCCGTGACCCAAAATGGAATAAGTGGGTAAAAGATAATGGATGGATGGATGGACATTTAACAAATCAAGTTCCTTCATTTTAGGACTAGACTGAAGATAATTTCAGGTCGACGGAGCAGCAAACTGAATGGATTTTTGCCCCGTTCTGTCAGTACTTTAGGTATAAAACATAAATAGTAGTCCAGGGAGTGATGTGAATATCTTTCATTAAAAAAATAAATAATGAACTTATAATTGAATGTATAATTTAAAGATGTTAAAAGTCCTTCTGTTTCCCTCAATAAAATTTGAAATTCCCACTTGATTACAGTTGGCAGTAAAATTAAGTTTTACAGGTTATTTAGGCCTAAAGGTTGTACCTAAATATATTTTGACTTATTTTCTTTTTGTGTTTGTTATTAAAAGTCAATAAGAAGTTCTGGCTGCTGCATCAAGTTTTAGGTTTGCACAAAAACATCCAAATTGGCTTCTTGTTCATTTTTTGCCAGAAATGTTATTTTAGTTTCCTTTTCCAGCTCTAAAGATGTTATTTATTTGTGTGTGTGTGTGTCTTCTGTGCACAATGTTCTAGGATTTCAAGGAGCAGGTGGTTCATCATATCGCCACCTTATTTCTCATCGCTTTCTCCTACTGCGCCAACTATGTGAGGGTTGGCTTGTTGGTGATGCTGGTGCACGATTCTTCTGACTTCCTCCTCGAGGTGAAACTCAATACCAGAGTAAAAGTGAAACCTGTGTCATTTGATTGTATTGTTTTCGTTTGT
Organism: Nematolebias whitei; assembly: GCF_014905685.2. Classification (NCBI taxonomy): domain Eukaryota; kingdom Metazoa; phylum Chordata; class Actinopteri; order Cyprinodontiformes; family Rivulidae; genus Nematolebias; species Nematolebias whitei. Next base: position 20,197,732 of record NC_056500.1, read on the forward strand.
GCATGTCCCCTACGGTGTAGCTGTGAATAGTTATAGATGGTATAAATTTTCTACGACTAGGACTTTTGTTTGTAAGCTGAATAACAAAGGAGGAGGAAATAACGAGATATTAAATTAGGTTTAAAGTGAACTGCATTTGGTCTCCATAAGTTACAAAACATCCTACTAAGCTCAAATTACCGTAATTTCCAGACTATAAGCTGCTGCGTTTTCCACACACTTTGAACACTGCGGCTTATAAAATGCCGCAGCTAATTTATGGATTTTTTTTAAGCTAACGAGCTTCATGCCGCCAAAACATTTAGCCTTGTCACACCCACTCAGCGTGACAGAGAAGGAGCGCTACCTCTGTAGCTTTTTAGCTAGCGCGTCTGTATTGCACGCCGCTAGCTTAGCGCTACCTCAGTGCATGCAGTTGTCGATGGGTGTGGGAGGAAGTGGGAGGACATTTCAGTAGACAGAGCACTTGGTTCTGTTGACAGGGTAGGGGAAACACTGGATTCGGTGAAAGCAGCCATCAAGAGGACAAACTCAATTCCAGCTGTGATCCCTGGCGGCACAACAAAGTATTTACAGCCGCTCAGCATCAATGTGAATAGTGCATTTAAAGTGGCAATCCAAGCTCAGTGGGAGGCTTGGATGACCAGCGGCGACAAATCGTTTACCAAAACTGACCACATGCGAAGAGCAACATTTTCTCAAGTCTGCCGGTGGATCCTGACAGAGGAGCAGTTTAAAAAAAAAAAAAACACTATCACCATCGGGTTCTGAGAGGCTGGACCACTGCGTGATGAAGTGGACAGCACAAGCTCAAGTGTGAATTTGCCTCGAGACGAAAGTGACATTGAGAGTGACAACGAAAAAGAGACTGAGGACGTGTGTGATGAAGTTATTCTGAGGCTGTTCATTTATGACACTGAAGAAGACAGGAGGAAGATGAAGATAGTGTTCAATGACTTCTCCTGCTAAGCTACTGTATTTTTTTAAAAAAATTAACAAGCCATGTTATATGCACCGTTCAGAAAAAAAAAACTTTTGTGTATGTTATCAGTACATATTTAATTAAAAGTAAAAAAAATAATAATTCTGTGTAAATATCTCATGTCACAATGTGGACACATGCGGCTTATAGATAAGTTCTGCCTATATATGTACGATTTTTTTTTCTTTTGAAAGTTAGTGGGTGCGGCTTATATTCAGATGCGCTCAACAGTTACAGTTACAGTTATATGCTGGTGAAGATTCTCAGTCATCCAGGACATGATGAATTCAAAAAGCGTTCAATACAAAAACAACTGGACTTTATTTGTAACAGAAGACGTTTCGCTCCTCATCCGAGGAGCTTTCTCAATTCAAAGAGCAGAGAGTGAGAGATACAGGTTATAAGGCTGAGTGA
>NC_056500.1:20199527-20217147 GCF_014905685.2 Nematolebias whitei
AGGAGCTTTCTCAATTCAAAGAGCAGAGAGTGAGAGATACAGGTTCACTCAGCCTTATAACCTGTATCTCTCACTCTCTGCTCTTTGAATTGAGAAAGCTCCTCGGATGAGGAGCGAAACGTCTTCTGTTACAAATAAAGTCCAGTTGTTTTTGTATTGAATGCTTTTTGAAGTTACAGTTATAGTTACAGTAAACTTTTAGACATTGCAGTGTATTGTGAACAGAATACAGGCAAATGTATTGTGACCTATAATAACACTAGAAAGTCACAAGAAAAATCTTTAGGTGTGTCCACGAATCTACAGAAAGAGATTGAGTTTAACTCCCTGGTCTTGCAGAGATACAACTACTTCCTCGTCCTTTTGTTTTATTTGACTGATAATCCTACATGTCACTGATAAGATCTGAAAACCAAGATAGTCGGCGTCATCTTAAAGCTGAGGAAGAATGAAGGGCTAATCATTTTACCTCACAATTGGCTCAATGGTGTCGAGATGTAAAGATACAGATGTTACAAAGAGATGCAAAGAGTACAATCAGATTTGAGGTTTAGGTTCAATGTCAGGACACATGTCAAATATGCAGTTTTTATATCTTGAAGAATACTGTTTCAGTTTGAACATTTAGTATTGGTCTGACGTTTGTGGATGTCAACACAAATTGCTGAAGTCTGAGTGGACTAAAAACTAGAACTGAAAAAAATGTGACAAGATTTATTACAGGCAAGTGTGCTGGGAGAAACAAATAAGAAGCACAGAGATTAAAGGAGATGTTTTCAAAGTCAAATACCGTAGTAACTTGCATTCTTCATGCACAAACTGACTTGCTGTAATAATTTTAATTTTAGACTCTCTTTGACTCTATTTAATGTCTTTCCTCTCTTCTTGACAGGCTTGCTTTGTATTTAGTCTCTATCTGAACAAGTTTACAGTCATCTGCATTTGTAAAGAACCCACTTGAAACAGTCTCTTTTGGAAAAGTCTCAGGGGTTAGAAGTTCTAACACTGAGCCAAGAGGAAGCAAAAAGGCGTTGTTGGGTAGAAGCTGCTTGAACATCTAAAAACCTTAAACTCAGCAGTGAATACCATGCTGCTTTTCAGTTCCTTGTCAAGTACACAACCTTTAGGATCGCTTAAAGTCACTTAAATGTCTTCATGGTAAATCTCGATGATACAATGTTCTGCAGAATCTGGGTTTAACCCTCCTTCAGTCTTTCTTCAGAAACACAAACTGCATATACAGTGTCAGTGTTTGAATTAATGAATAAGTTGTACTTTTGGTGTCTATTTTTCTTCACAAGTCTGCCAAGATGTTTCACTATGCAGTGTGGACGAGGACGTGTGATTCACTGTTTGTCGTCTTTGCCGTCGTCTTCCTGATTACAAGACTGGTGGTGTTTCCTTGCAGGTAAGACTGAACGTTGGCTTGAGGCTGATGAATCAGCTGCTTTTAACTTAGTGACCATTTGTGAGTATTTGTGACCATTTCAATTAAAATGTATGTTAAAAAACTGCAGTAGAAAAAGACAATAATATGACTGTTTGTAATATGTAAGTATCAGTGATGGGCACGGTTCTGCTAGTCCGCTAATAACGGAACCAACTTTCTGTTTAGTGGATAAACATTTGCTCTAACTTTGAAAACATGAAACAAACATTTTCACACTCAGAAACATCGTAAACAGTCAGAAACATTGCACACATAACTCCTACCCAGCATGCTTTGCTATGCTAACATTGTCTCTGGGACAGGACTCTCACACATTTCTTCACACATCTTTACTATAATACAGATTTATTACCAAGAGAATATTGATGATGGCTCATAGCATCTTTGTAGCTAGTATATGAAAGTAGTTAACCACAAAGAGGATTGCTAAAGTGAGTTAATTCATTATAGTAAATGACACGAGTGAGACGTCCGACTCACATTGAATGCATCACTCTGTTTCAGCACAGCAGAGTTCTGCTTTGCCCAGTAATGGTCAGTCAGGTCATCTGGACAGTTTAAAAAATATACTGTCCAGATTAGAGATGCACAGATCCACTTTTTTTTTTTGTGTTCACTACCAGTCCGATACCGATATCTTTGATTTAGTGTCGGCCGATCTGATACAGAAAAACAGTGCTGAATTAACAAAAATGGCTAAATCATGTCAGCTGGACCCATTTCTGAAACAGGTCCAGATGACATGATTTAGCCATTTTTGTTGCAAAACTATCTTTTTTTAAGCTGTGCCCACCACTGTTATATACAAGTGTGCATCCTTTTGTTTTCCAGAATTATCCACACAACCATGGTGCTGTCTCTTGAGTTCTACCAGCCATTTTTTGGGTATTATTTCTTCAACATTCTGCTCTTGGTGCTCCAAGCGCTGCACATCTTCTGGGCCTACCTTATTGTGAGGATGGTCCGCAAGTTTGTCTTCAAGGGCAAGGTGAGTGCTGCTGAATCAGCAAATGGCAGCTGTACATTTAGAGGGTCGATCATAACCTTGAACTTTTCTCCAAAGGTTGAGGGAGATGAACGCAGTGATGCAGACAGTGAAGACGACAATGACAAGGAGGTGGAGGAGGAACCAGAGGATGAAGGAAATGAATGCAACTGGGAGCAAAGGCAAAAGACATCGCTGGCTAGCAACTGTGTCCTGAACAACCTGACCAATCAGGGGAGTGTAACCAGCAGGCTGCCGAAAGCCAGATAGTGGATCAGCTCCCCACATACGTCTACCAAACCTCACTGGAAACATAGACGTCTACTTTCACTGACTGGAGACTAACTAATTCCTTCCACTTGACTTGTGTACGTTTAACACAGTTTCAGGTCATGTTAGTTCTGCATTTAACTTTTTATTTTATTTTTCCCAAAAAAGAGAAACACAGATGATTGTAGATCTTTACAACCAGTGAAATGAAAAGGAGGAAGCATCATGCCTCAAATAATTGCAAAAGCTAATTTTAAAAACAAGAAACTAGTCACTTTACGTTTAACTAGTTTAGGTAGATTTTGTATTTATGCTATTTTTAATGTTATTTTAACTACTTGTTTGTAAATATTGGAAAGAAAGAACAGTTTAATTCATTTTCAGTCTGTTTGTTTTTTGAAAAGACTAAATATTTTCTATAATAAGACAAACTGTCCTGTGACATGTGGTTTATTTTAAATAGAGCATAAATAAGGATACACATTCTGTACTTCTTTTCACAGCTTGATGGATCTTTGTATATAGATTATTTAAAACACTGAATATAGTGTTCTGTTCATAAACCAGGTTTAGAATTTTTGTTAAACTTTTACACATCAGATTATTGTGAGGTTGTAGTATGTGACATATAAAATACTTCTGAAAAACTTTCATGGGAACTATAGATTTGATGAAGTTCCTCATGTTCAGGTCTATAATGGATATAGCGCCCTCTAGTGTGCGAAAATTTACTTGTCTACTTTTCTGCACGGAACACATCTGCTGATTATTTTAACTATGAAAAACTGTAATGAAATAACGGACTAAACACAGATGAGTTTTATTTGTCGCTTGTTGCTACTTGCTAAACTTTGACTGACGCCACAATTTACTCAAAACCATATTTTGTTAAAGTTTGCACAGAGTCTTGTTTCGTGCCTTAGGCTGCTGTTTTGTTTTCACTGTTTTACCACAAGCGCTCAGTCTGAAATCTGTGTGCTTAAAAGTGATTAACTTCACTGGACAAAATCTGAAAAAATAAATTAATAACAAATGAATAAAATAAAAGCCATGGTTACCTGAGTAAGTCATAAAAAACCTGTGCACAGTTGCATTAGTGAGATACTTCATGTCTTCGTGTCTCAGATAACAAAGTTTCTTTTGAAAAAAAGTGACGTACTTTTAGATGAATAAACTGGCTTTGTGCGGTTAACTGATAAAACTTATTTATCCGGCACGTTAGGGCGCATCGTTCAAAACTTGCCTTTTTGTTCACTGTGACACTGTGCAGTTTGCTTCTGAGAGTTTTTACATTTGCTGTCAGTGTGCGCTGGCATCTTCTGATTTTTGAGACAAAAGTAGAAACACTAAAATATAAAGTGGAACTGAAAACAAAAAGGGCTGAGCCACTGGAAAGCAAAAAAAAAGAAACCTAATAAATGTTTTTTTATAGATATTTTAAAAAAACTGGAGAAACTGTATTGTTTTATGAAAGTTACACTTGACTGTTATGCAATGAGTGCACATGGATATTTTGTTTATTGTGTGACTTGTTGAAAAGTTTTAATAAATTCCCATGTCTGATAAAATAGCACTGAAGCCTTGAAATGTGAATATTGGATTGGTTTTAAAGGAAAAACATCCTCGTTTTTTATTTAGGACACAAGAATTGCACACAGTTTCAGGCTTTTTTTATGCATATAAATAAAGATATTGCTTCTTCTTTTTTTTGCCACTTGACTATGTGACCATTTTCATGGTGACGCATCCTCTGATGGGAACATGGCAGGGCATGGCGTCTTCCACCTCTATGCATGTGTCTATGTAGGGGTCGAGCAGCATCATGTTTGGGACAGCTTTGTTACTTTTCCTCTCACTGACCAGGTAGATCTGACCTCTCACTGTGGTGCAGCCAGAGAAGAACTTTCTCTCCAGAGTTTCTTCTTCTAGCACAGTCCATTCATCCGTCTCTACGTCAAAACGTAGCGCTTGGTCTCCAAACAGGTAGAGAGCACCGTTGAGCTCTGTGGCAACCAAGTCGTATCTTTAAAGAGAGTTTAAAAATCTAATTTAACTTTTTTACTTAAATTCAACACTTTAGTATAAGAAAGTGCAGGAATAAAGGCGATGTTAGACAGAGAAGATGAGAAACTCCTAAACATTGACTCACCGGGGAAATGGAGAGTAGGAGACCACATCCCACTGATCCTTATTCACCACATACCTCTGAATTCCAGCATACACGTCTCCGTTTTCATCCAGACCACATGCTATATAGATACACGTTCCCACAGCAGCAGTGGCAGCCCTTTCCACTGCCCTGACCATGGGGCTCAGTCCCTCCCAACCATCTTCTGACCTCAGGACCAGCTTCTCCACATCAGCCACAAGGCCTTCGTCCATGCTGCCGCCCAGAACGTACAGAGCTGAATCAAGCCCTATGGAGCAGTGGCTGTGTCTGGACTTCTGCAGCGCCGGCCCATCTAACCAGCGCTGGTTCCCACATTCATAAATCCTGACCCAGTCCACACTGAACCACAGCACGTCCCGGAAGTAACCCCCTGTCACAACCACACTGTCTCCTAAACAGAAAATATAGAAGACATACTTTTAGAGGAAAATAAAAACATCAGGTCATTATTTGAATTTTATGGAGGAATTAAATACAGTAGACCCTCGATACTTCGCCGTTCGACTTTCATGGACTCACTCTTTTGCTGGTTTTCAACATAAGATTGTGCACGACACGATTGGCGATAGGGAAAGACCCCCTGCCCCCTCCTTTCTTTTTCTGATCTGTTACGCACCTGCCTCAGAAAGAGAAAGGAGGGGTGGGGGTGTGGTCTGTCTTTCTTAATCACTACTGCTCAGGGAGCAGAGACGAACAGATCAGATGAACAGAGAGTGGCTGAGTGTGTCTCACTCAGATATAAGACAGACCCCCCTCACCTCCTTTCTCTTTCTGAGGCAGCAGACAGTAGAGCAGAGACACACAACAGGCGGGCGCGCAACAGACAGCCTTGTAAAAAGAAAGGGGGGGGGGTCTGTCTTATGTCTGTGTGAGCCGCACAAGCGGCATGGATTGTTTATTTAAAATAATCACCTGAACCGAGCCTGTCTCTCTTTTGCTGTGCTCTTTTAGAGCGCTTAGAGTTTAGAACATGGTTAAGAACATTGCAAGTGTGTGGGAAGGGTTTATAAAGCCTTAAAAATTGTAAATATATATATATATATACTAAAATAAATATAATGTTCCTACTTTGTGGATTTTCCTCTATCGTGGGGGTGTTTAGAACGTAACCCCTGTAATAAGTGAGGGACTACTGTAGCGATGAGTGTGGGAAGATCTAATTTACAGTCTCCAATCATTGTCAGTTTAATCACAACAACATCATCATGTGACACACAGTCATTACCCACTGCAGCAACAGCATACTGAGTTAGGTTCTTCCTCTGCAGAGGTGCACAGCTCTGCCATCGTCCAGTCTGAGGGTGAAACAGATACAGTGCCTGTTCATCCTGATCGTGAGGCCCACCCAGGACAAGGAGCGTCTCCCTGACCCTCCTCATCGATCGTCCCACTGACCAAGAGGCTGGGAAATGTTCATTGAGCTTGCTGATGAGCCTGGCTTTGGGGTCAGAGCATTTCATCGTGGTCAAAAGTTCAGAAATAAATGGTAACGAGAGAGACTCAGGCCTCACCAGCTCAACGAGCTCCAGGAAATGTTCCTCTCTTTTAGGGTCGAACAACACCCATCGTAGGGTGGCTTCCAGGACCAAGTCATCTTTAAAGAGGGCCAGGTCATCGCTGGCAAGGAGATTTGCTAAGGACTCTTTTGTAAGATACAGGAAGTCATTCAGAGCCGTGATTGCTGAGAAGTGTGTGAGTGCCACCTGTCGTGCTGCAGTGTATAATGGAGTGCAGCCAAACTGCCAGGCATAGGCCATCATTCCCAAACAGTTGCTAAGGTGCAGCTCACGCTCGAGAAACTTGCAGCACAGAAGTTTAGCTTGCTCCATTTGTAAATAGTTTGCAGTCTCAAAGATCCCCAGAATATTTTCTCTGTCCAAAGTCAGGCTGTGTGTCTTGCTGTGCTCCATCAACACTTTGAAATGTTGCGGAGCAACGCCTTTGATTTCTACCTGCTTTTTGTTGCTCTCCACACCACATCCAAAGAAGAGAGCCCTAAAGTATGGACTCTGGAGGGCCAAGCATTGACGGTTGACATAAAAGCTCTCTCCTCCTATCCTTAGGGTGGTATCAGGAATTAAATTGGGCTCTGAGTCCTTTACATGTAAAGCAGATTCATCGTCCATGTTCTGTTTTGTTTACTGGCTCAGGGGGAGGTGAGCTTCAGCTCAGCTCCACCCTGCAAACCATGTGACAATAAATAGCCGCACCAAATGTCTTGACCCACTTCTGCTGTACAACACACCAACTGGTATGCAATTCGTGTTTATTAATAGCAGTGACACAGTGTGACCGAGCTAGTTCATATACCAGTTTTTTTTTCTTAATTAATTGATGAATTGATTGTTCTTTTGAATATTTTGTAACTGCACTGCTTAGCTGTGGCTAAAGGCTTTACCGGCTATAAATAATTCAACCAGTCAAGTGGTACAATGGCATTAAAAACTGTGTTGGGGAGGTGTGGCGGGGGGGGGGGGGTACAGAGCTACAGCAGTACACAGTCAGAGTGCACTCAAATGTTCATGTTTTATGTCAAACATTAGTGAATTGAAAATATTTTGTTCAAACATGAGGGGAAATCAGTGAATTAAAAACATTACAAATTTACTTACAATATTAAAGTTTATTGTAAACTTTAATATTTACAATGTTAAAGTTTATTAACTTTGAACAATGCTAGTATTCTATGTGTAAGCTTAATATAAATGTCCAAACATCGCTTACATGCAAAGTTACAAGGAACACAAAGCAACAAGGTGTTAGGACGGTACGAGTCGGTTCTTGGTGAGATGAATGGTTGGGATCCCAGGAATAAATAAAACAAACATCATTACACTGAACTGCTTGTGAAAGGAGTGGAACGTCAATTTAGGTATTCAATTAATTTCTCAAAATGCAAAGAACAGTTTAAACTAAAACACAAGATTTTTTTTTATTCCCAACTTTAACTTCGGCAAATACAAAACTGAAGATGTTTTAACATTTTTTTATCTGAATTCCAATTATATTTGAAATCTCTGAAATACAAAGTATATTGAAACATATGAAGACCTGTATGAAATGTTAATGGAATTGCCCACTAATGCATGCTAATCCTAATCCTAAAATATATAGTATACCCACCCCTTGCTGTAGTTTATTTTGTTAATTAATTTATTTTTTACCTTATCATTCTGTAATCAGTTTTGTTTCGATGTTCCCATATCTATGTCTGCCTCTACTGTGCCCTTTTCAGCTTTACACTATTGTACTTGTTTTTGATAAATAAAGTTTTCTTGAAAAAAAAAAACTGAAGACGTCACATCCGGAAAGTTTTGCTAAGAGGAACATTTCCGGGGTTAAAGTTTAACTTCCGGGTTATTTAGCTAACATGGCGGTGAGTTCGGATTTTATTCGTTTCCATTCCGATATTTGTTTTTTAATTTGTAGCCATTCATTTATGTGGCTTTGATGTTGATATGCAAGTGTATTTTATGAATAATGGAATAAGTTAAATTATTTTGTAGCGTAACGAGATATGATTTTTTGTTTGATTGATTAACCAGAGCAACAAGCTAACCCGGGGCTAAATTTTGTTTGTGGACTGTTGTTTGTAACCTAAAACCAACTTAATTTGGCTTTCAACAGGATAAAGAAAAAAAGAAGAAGGAGAGCATCTTCGACTTGTCCAAATACATCGACAAGACGATTCGTGTTAAGTTTCAAGGAGGCCGAGAAGGTTTGTGTAGTGCAGCAATGAAGGTCGAAGCTAAAGCCAGTTAATGAATTAATGAAAGGTTTAAGTATTCAAACTCTTTTTTTGTTGTTGTTGTTGTTCTCAGCCAGCGGGGTCCTGAAAGGATTTGATCCTCTTCTGAACCTGGTGCTGGACGGCACAATCGAGTACATGCGTGGTAAATATAAAGCACCCAGTGGAGGTTGTCCTGGAATGATTTCCAGAACTAAAATAAATAGAACAAGTGCTTCATTTTGCCCTGTTGCAAAAAAGAAAAACATCCATTATTTTCGGGTCGTGGGGGTCACTGGTGCCCATGTCCAGACATCCCTGTGAGAGGTGGGGGGGGACACCCAGGTCAGGTTGCAAGTCCATCACAGGGACACATGGAGATAAATGAGACAACCATTCACTCTCTCACTCACACCTAGGGATAATTTAGAGTTACCATTCAGCCTAACATGCATGTTTTTGGTCTGTGTGAGGAAACTGGAGAAAACCCATACAAGCACAGAGGGAACATGCAAACTCCACCCAGAAAGGTCCTTGCACAGGATTCGATCTGGCGACTTTGCTGAGAGACGACAGCTCTACCAACTGCACCACCATGCCTCCCAAAAATAAAACCAATCCTCATAATTGGTTACAAACAATATATGATAGCTGATGAGGCTGTTATCTCCTTGTTTCATTGGCTCGTTAATGTTTGTATGCTTTAATCAGCACCAGTCAGGGTCCCAGGTCTTTGTGGGCAACAAGCTGAAAAGTTTGGGAACTGCTGATTTCAATCCTCGGCATTACTTTGGTTCTTTTTGAAAATGGGTTGCCATGTCCAAATCCAAGATGGCTGCCACAACGTATGTATATATGTAAACCTTGTGAATTGGATAGCTTAAAAAATAAGCAATGTGCTGACTTCTAGTTTGGTGTGTAGCTGCATCTAGGAGTAAAAAAGGTCTCAGTCAAAAATTGGGTTGCCAAATCATAGTCATAGATGGCCACTTATGCATACATACACACACACACACACATATATATATATATATATATATATTTTGTTTTTTATGTGTCTAGATCCAGATGACCAGTTAAAGCTGACAGAAGACACCCGACAGTTGGGGCTGGTGGTCTGCAGAGGAACCTCCGTAGTGCTGATCTGTCCTCAGGATGGCATGGAGGCCATTCCAAACCCATTCATCCAGCAGCAAGATGGATAACTACATGCTGCTAAATGTCACTGTTGATTTTCTTTTTTTTTGCCATTTAGTTTAGTTTAAACCATTACAATACACTTATGTCATACAACTTGCATGTTGTTTTAAGTTCATCAGCAAAATAATGCTCAGTTGCACTTCAGTTTTATTGTCCGTCATGTGCAAACTTTGCAAAACTTTGTGTTGTAAAAAGTAATTTGTTACTGTGGAAACAAATGAAACAATTTACTTTTTATCTACAATGGGTAAACCTTTTACTAATCTTTGTTTTTGATAAGAAAATAAAGTAAAAGAAGTGGTGTGTTCTGGATATCAGAAGTTTTTGTTCTGTTCTGAAGAACTACTGAAAGTTTAACTAGTTTGATATCATTTATTTTCCGTGCAGCTCAGTCATTGCTGTGCAAACTGGCTAATTTAAAAAAAAAAGAGTAAGGACAATGAATCGAGTGATTGCAAGTGCCTGATGGACGTTTCACTCACCTGCTCTTATCTCATTTGAGCAGTCGGCAATGTGCCGACAGACCACTGAATTATTTTTTTTTATTCCCCCCGTTAAAGGTGTTTAAAGGAATAAAGGGAGTTTCTGTTTGAAAATAAGCCGTCCAAGCTTGTCTGCACACTCACAAAGACGCATTTGTGACAACAGCTTAAAGACGGACACATTAAGCAGGGTGTGGGGAGGACTGTGCAGGGTTTTTTTTTTGGATTAGTTTGGATTATGAACGAATAATCTAGTTTATGGCACTGGACAAACACTGAAAATGGGGTTTGTTAAAATGTGCTGTGCAATGTTTAAAACACAACTTTAAATGAAATTCCCCAAAGAGAAGTTGGAGCACAACGAGTTATGAAAGAAGCTGGACTGGTGGCTTGTCAGGTGTGTTTGAGTTTTAAAAGGTGGAATAAAAAGGCCAAATTCCAGGAGTCTTCGCTCCTCCTCTGCTGCTCAGTCACTGTGTCAATGGAGCACATACAAGAAGGCTTTGAGAAGAAGCACAGAGCTCCACCGAACAACATGCCGACTTTTTGTGCCGCTTTTTAGCCATAATTTTATTATTGTAGCCTTTCAAATGATGTTTTATGTTTTCATGGAGACTTTGGGGTAACAGGAGAAACGCCCGGGTGTAACCAAAGGATCAAGGTGGAAGGAACATGAGCTGGACATGTATTTCTAAGGCTAAAGTGGACCTCTTTGGGTAAACAGAAGGAATGAGTTACCTGCGGGATGGACACGGCACGCCCCGCGCTCAGGTGCAACAAATAGTGGACCTCTTGGCCCCCAGTGGCTCCATCTTTCCATCCGTCCTTCTGCTCTTATGTGCGCCAAGAAGTGCGGGCTCCCTACGGTGTCAACTTTCAGAGTAATGAGAGGAGAAAGAGGTGAGTGCAGCTGCTTTTAGGCTCAGAATAAAGCCTGGATTGTTGATGTTCATGGAGGAACTCCCTCAGTTCAGCAGAACACAAACTAGATGAAAAAAATCCCTTGGCCTTTCTTCAGATTTAATTTGCAATCGGAGCCTTTTTTTTTTTTCTGGTGCCTTTTACGCACCATTCTGCACTTTTAAATGCTTTGATGCACTTAAATGTTTTTCGACTCACGTTAACTTTAAAACCATAACTGTTTCAAATTTTCTATTTTACAGATTATTTTTATTTCTTATTTATTATTGATATGTTTCTGAGAATTAAGGTGTACAATTGCAACATATATTTTATACATGTCACAATATTTGTATTTAGTACACTATTCTTTATAGTACAAATTACATCATATTTAGTGCACACTTTGTTGTACTCTTTCACACTATAGTATGTGATTTGGCTGTAAACCAACAGCAAAGTTCCCTAAATTTTCAATTTTCACTCAATAACTTAAAAATAGAACAAAGCTTTTGTTAAAATATATTGGATGTGGGGGAATGGCACAGTGGATCAGTTGGTAGTGCTTTTTACCTCTCAGCGAGAAGGTCGCCAGGTCAAATCCCAGGGCCTGTCTGAAAGATAAAACGTTTCAACAAAAAGTATCCGTCCAGAGGACCTGACTTAACTTTATTGGATTTTTCTACCTGGATTATTGAGCATGAATCAGGATATTTTGAACCACTTTGGCCATGACTGACTGCATCAAACGAGTCGGCTGGGGTGAGGGCGGACTAAAGAGACCACCTGAGCACCATCAAACTGGTTGAAGTCTTTTGGATGAAAGATGAAACATTTCAACAAAAAGAAACGGTCCATACATGGAACGCCATAACCGAGTGGCTGGAATAATATACTGTGCCAAGTATGGGCTGGAGGTCCCACTGTTAAAGTGGGGGATGCCACCAAGGAGTATAAGAAACTATGGGACTTCCAGATCACGACTCAAACCTGTGATGACTATTCAATTGGACATTGTGATTGATAAGCTACAGAGGAAGGCAGCGGTGATAGATGGAGCAATCCCTGGTGATGATCAGGAAGAAAGAAAATGTTGAGAAACACCTTGATTTGACATAAATAAAGAAGTTGTGGAAAGTCAAGGTCTATGTTGTCCCCTCAGGACTTTGGTTGTGACCACCAAACATCCATCAACATTCTCAGAGATATTTGCCCTGAGGAGCATGGTCCTAAAAGCAGCTTATAGATACAGCACAGTACCCTCCATTTCTAAGAAAACAAAGGATTTATTCTTTATGGTGAGAGTATGTTTTTAGTTGTTTTATGTCTTTTTACTATTAATGTCAAATGTTTATGAAAAGAGGCTCCGTAACAACATGGACACTATTAATGATACATATCAAAACCTACAATACTGTGGCTGAGTGGTTAGAGCAGTTGTTCTCCAATGCGAGAGTTGGGGGTTCAAATCTACCAGCAGTCACATGTCGAAGTGTCCCTAGGCAAGACACTGAACCCCTCATAGCCTCTGATGTGTGTCCCATCAGTGTATGAATGTGATCTAAAAGCACTGATTAGTCTCTTTAGAATGATTTGTTCAATTAGTTTTGTAAAGATCTAGTAGAGAGCTGTATAAATGGGTAAAGGAGGCACAGATTGTAGTGTAAAGTGCTTTGAGTATCTTGAAATAAGATAGAAAGGCGCTATATAAGTAAAGTCCGTTTACAATGTCTGACTACAGATAGCACAATAGGTTTTATTGTTTGTTTTTTATCCATATATCTCCAATAAAAGGACATTGAAACCTAACATTTAGGGCTGCATTTCTATTATGGTAAATGGACTGTACTTATATAGCGCCTTTCTATCTTATTTCAAGATACTCAAAGCACTTTACCCTACAATCTGTGCCTCATTTACCCATTCATACAGCACTCTACTAGATCTCTACAAAGCTAATTGAACAAATCATTCTAAAGAGACTAATCAGTGCTTTTAGATCACATTCATACACTGATGGGACACACATCGAAGGCAATAGGGGTTCAGTGTCAGTGTCCAGGGACACTTGGGCATGTGACTGCTGGTGGATTCGAACCCCCAACTCCAGCCACCCATGTTCACATTTTGTATTTTTATAATGTTGTACAGGCCCTAGTTTCAGTTGAGTTGTTACAGCTCTGGATAAACGTCCTGGATCGTTTTGTTTGTCAGGTGTTGGGATTTGGAGGCCAGTTGAATGTGAGCTGTGAGGCTGGTGCTGAGATTCTAACATGGACATCAAGAAAGATGGAGGAGGAGAATCATGGTCGCCTTCAGGGATTTTCTCTGCTCCCTCCAGCCCCAGCTGGTACAAGTGCATCGTCATCACCTGTGTCTTCCTCTTCCTCGCTGTAGGCATCTTTGTAGGCCTTGCTATAGGTGAGTTAATGCACCATAACATACTTTCAACACATTTTAACACCAAATACATGTATTGGTTAATTATTTTGCTACTCTTCCTTGCTCATTTTTTAATCACAGCTGCTACATTGAATTGTTGTCTTTTTGCTGTTAGCATACGTGGTGCGGGAGCCTCGTCATTACTTGGAGACAGTGGAGTTGAAAGGTCTGAAGTACAATTCTACTCTGCAGAATGTGAACTCTGGTTTCTCTATAATACTTTCAACAGCTTTAACATCCAAGGTGAGCGCTTATTTGCAACAAAGTTAAAACTAATATTTTACGTTGAAAAGTGTTCAATTATCACTTATCCTGCTTTTGTAGATTAAAGATATCTTTGTGGCCTCCTCCATATCAAAGTACTTTGAAGGCTGCAACATTGTTGCCTTTGGGTGAGTGAAAGCTGAACTGAGATTATTTCACATAAAAAAGCATACACACACACACACACACACACACACTTTACTGTTTTTTCTTGTCCTCCCAGTAACAAAAATGGTGATGTGATGGCAACATTGAGACTGGTCTTCAGTGTGTCCAAACTCCAGCAGTATGCAGAAAACTTTATTCGAGACCTGCTTAGGGCAGGACTCAGCTCAGTGATGAACGGGAAACCTCTAGATGTGCCAGGTTTCGGACAAATCAGCGCCATTGTCATGTTAGGTAGTAAATTCAGTCTGTTCTGAGCTGACTGTCTGAAGCACTGTGTGGGTGGACGGGTGGAGTGGGAGGAACAAAACAAGGAAAATTAATTGTCTGATGGCTTAAACAGTCATCACAGTATTACGTGTTTTTCTGCTTCTTCCTACAGGAGCCACTGGGAAGTCCTTTTATGTCATTGGGGATGAGCTGATAGGTGAGGCAGCACTATGTTTGTTGCCACTTTTTTAGACTAAGAAATGTGTTGCATTTTATCATATTATGGCAAATGTGAAATACCTGACAACATTAAATGTGGGGCTCTTATTTGGTGTTAGTTGTGTTAAACCTCTGATAAAACTGTACATTCCTTGTCTTCTTCTTTCGTCTTTTCCCTCTCCAGGGCTTGCCACAGTGAGTCATCCTCCTCCATCTCACTCTGTCCTCTGCATCCTCTGTCCTCACTCCAATTACCTTCATGTCCTCTCTAACTGCATCCATATATCTCCTCTTTGTCTTTTTCCTGGCAGCTGCATTTCTAACATCCTTCTACCAATATACCCACTGTCCCTTCTCTGGACATGTCCAAACCATCTCAGTCTGGCCTCGCTAACTGTATCTCCCAGTTGTTCAACCTGTGTTGTACCTCTGATGATCTCATTCCTAATATTATGTATCCTTGTCACACCTAAGGAGAACCTCAACATCTTCATTTCTGCCACGTCCAGTTCTTTCTCCTGTCTTTTTGTTAGTGCCACTGTCTCTGGACCATACAACATAGCTGCTCGTCTGCTGGCTTCCTGCCTTCTTTAGACAGATACATTTTACTAATTGGCATTTATAATGTATGTGAATGTTTTTGTTCAGTGCCCTGAGATAACTTTTGTTGTGACTTGGCATTAAATACATAAACTGAATTGAATGGGTCTCACCACTGTTTTGTAAACTTTTCCTTTGACTTTAGCTGCCACACTTTTGTTATAATCACTCCTGAAACTTTTCTCCATCCACTCCATCCTGTCTGGACTCTCTTTTTCACTTCTTTACCACACTCCTCGTTTTCCTGGACGGTGGACCCCAAGTACTTGAAGTCCTGCACCTTTGTGACCTCTGCTCCTTGTAGCCTCACTGTTCCACCAGCCTCCCTCTCATTCACACACATGTACTCTGTCTTACTACTGCTGACTTTCATTCTTTTTCTTTCAAGTGCATACCTCCACATCTCCAAGTTCTCTTCCACCTGTTCCCTGTTCTCACCACAGATCACAATGTCATCTGCAAACATCATCATCCATGGGGATTCCTGCCTGACCTCATCTGTTAGTCGGTCCATAACCAGAGCAAACAAGAAGGGGCTCAGAGCCGATCCTTGATGCACTCCCACCTCCACCTTGAAGCTATCTGTCACTTCTACAGCACATCTCACCACTGTCCTGCTGTCCTCATACATGTCCTGTACCAGTCTAAAATACTTCTCTGCCACTCCAGATTTCCTCATGTAATACCACACCTCCTCCATCGGCACTCTGTCATATGCTTTTTCAAAATCCACAAAGACACAATGGAGTTCTTTCAGACCCTCTCTGTACTTCTCCATCAGCATTCTCAAAGCAAAGACAACATCTGTGGTGCTCTTTCTTGGCATGAAACCATACTGCTGCTCACAGATAGTCACCTCTCGTCCAAGTCTAGCTTCCACAGCTCTCTCCCTGATCTTCATTGTGTGACTCATCAGCTTAATTCTCCTGTAGTTGCTACAACTCTGTACATCACCAAATGGGCACCAGCACACTGCTTCTCCATTCCTCAGGCATTTTCTCACCCTCAAATATGTCATTGAATATTTTAGTTAAAAACCTCACTGCCATCTCTCTTAGACATTTTCAAACCTCCACTGGTATGTCATCAGGTCCTACTGCGTTCCCCTTCTTCATTCTTTTCAGAGCTTTCCGAGCTTCATCCTCACTAATCTTTCCCATTACCTGGACCACAGTTTCTATGACCTCTTCTCTTCTTTCTCTTTCATTCTCTTCATTCATTAGCTCCTCAAAGTATTCCTTCCATCTCCCCATCACACTCTCCTCACTTGTTAGAACATTACCATTCCTATCTTTAACGAGCCTAACCTGTTGCACATCCTTTGTTCCGCCACAAGTCCTTCTCACCCTCTTTAGTGTCCAGCTTCCCATACAACTCATCATACACCTTCTGCTTTGCCTGTGCTTCCTCCCTCTTTGTTCTACGTTGCAACGTTTTATATTCCTGTCTTCTCAGCTAGCTCTCTCTGCCTTTGCCTGTCATTGTCTCCACATTTAAAGTTGCAACCTTCAGTCCTATGTTCTTGACTTTCCTCTCCTTCCTCTGTCTCCTGACACTTTCCCTCCTCATGGTCTTTGGCTAACAGTAACACAGCTTCCACTGGTGCCCTGTTTGTCAGCAGCACTGGCGGCAGTCATTGTCAACCCACTCGACCAGTCCATTGTCACTTAGATGAACTTGCATGTTATTTTTGACAAAAGTGTTTAATATCGAATGCCTTTTCTGACACAACCTTCACCATTTACCTGTGGTTGGGACTGGCACAAGAGATACACTGGCTTGTGCTTTTTTGTGACTGGTTTGTACATTCATAAAATATAGGTTTAATATAAAGTATGCAGTGCAGGGTTTTTTTTGTTGTTGTTGTTTTTTTGTGATAGTGCCTCCTTTTTGGATAATCCAGTGGAGTTTAACAGAGTTTGCTTAATTTTAAAACCTATTTTTTGTTTATGCAGAGACATTTAATTTCACTAAACTAAATTATTTGAAAAATCCCAAACCCTTTAAACTAAAAGACATTTGCTCTCCTTTAAAGCACTTCAGCATTACTAAGCAATACAATACATTCAAAACTGTAAAGTACAACACTGTGTAATACAACATACAATCCTGTTTAGTACAATACATAAGAACACAATAAATTACAGTACAATATGAAAAAACTTTATTTACTTTTGGGGTTTTGTTTGTTTGTTGTTTTTTTTTGTTTGTTTTTTTTTGTCTCTGTATTGTCTCAATAGCTTCTTTCACAACAATAATAATAATAATAATAATAATGTAGTTAAATTAAGAGTATGATACATTGCACAAGGTTCATTTAAAAAAGGACAGAAGCATACAGTATGTGTGTGGTATATGTTAAAATGAATATTTAAAAAAAAATAGCTATAGCCTTATGAAGTTTATAGTGGTGTATCTTTTTTTGTTTGTTTTATTGTTGCTTTTAATATTTCATTCAATTCAACCTTTATTTATACACATTAGTCTCATTGAGCTTCAAGGACTCATTTACGAGAGACATATATATATATATATA
>NC_056500.1:20217547-20257887 GCF_014905685.2 Nematolebias whitei
ATATATATATATAAAAGCTTATGCCTTCTTCTCCCTTTCTCTTTCATATGAACTCTCCAGCCAGGTGTCCAGAGAAAGCTTTCACCTGTGACAATGGAGAATGCATTACGAAAATAAACCCAGAGTGTGACTTCGTTCCTGACTGTTCCGATGCATCTGACGAGGCTCACTGTGGTAACCTCTTATTTGATCTCAGACAGCCATTGCTGACAACATTAGCTTCATCAATGATTTTAGCTTCTACAAACTCTGACCTTCGTTTAAATCTCCCCCAACTCAGACTGTGGCACACGTCCAGCCATGGGGAGTCGAATAGTGGGAGGTGTGGATGCTCGACAAGGGGAGTTGCCTTGGCAGGTCAGTCTGAGGTACCACTGGCGGCACACCTGTGGAGCCTCCATCGTCAATGAGCGCTGGCTTGTTAGTGCAGCTCACTGCTTTCAAGGGTAGGTGGAATATTTGTGGGGAGGGGCGTTCTTACGTAATAGTTTATTAGAATCAGTAACACAATGTAGCAAAAATGTGTCTCTTTTGTTTTAGTGCTACTGATCCCAGCGAGTGGACAGCTCTGGTCGGGGCCAGACTTGTAAGTGGTGCAGACTCACAGAACAAAGCCATCAACATCAAGTCCATATTTGTGAATCCGGACTATGACCCCGTGACCAATGATTTTGACACGACTGTCCTGGAACTGGCGAGCCCTATTTCCTTCAGCCCTTACGTCCAGCCTATCTGCATCCCCTCTTCATCTCATGTCTTTGAACCTGGTCAGAACTGTGTTGTGTCTGGATGGGGCGCTCTTCAGGCATTTAGTTGTGAGTTTGCACACATGGAAGCACTCCATCACCCAACAGATGAGTAGACTGTTGTTTTTAAAGATTTTTTTGGATGTATTGCTGAATTTCAACATGAAGTACAGCCAAAGAGAGAAACAAGACAATACTTTGTATCATGTGCTCCTGTTGTTCAGTCCAGCTGCCCACTGTGCTACAGAAAGCAGTGGTGAAACTCATCGACTCCAAGGTGTGCAATCAGTCATCTGTGTACAAAGGTGCTATTACTCAAAACATGATGTGTGCTGGGTTCCTGCAGGGGAAGGTGGACTCATGTCAGGTCAGTGCACCTAAAAAAACAGCTCACATAAGGTTAGTTTATTACACTTTATGTTTTTTAAGAGCATAGTGCACGATCTGTGGGCAATATGGACAAATATGTTATCATCTGCATTCACTTTGGGCAGCGAACAATACAAGAAAATCTGCTTCCTTGAAGCAAGTTATAAGTTAAAGGGGATGGATCAAGATTTTTGCACAGTACTGGAGTAATGTCGTCCTCGTCCAAAAAGTGTCTTTTGTTTAACTGAGTGACATCTTATTAGGAAACACTTGAATGCCATCAAACTGCACTTCAGTCAAATGTTACCAGAATACCACAAGCTTTATCTGCTTCCAGATTAGAAAACCAGTGGTGATGTGTCTTCTGCAGGGTGACTCTGGGGGACCTCTTGTATGTGAAGGAGCTCCAGGGAGGTTCTTCCTGGCTGGTGTGGTGAGCTGGGGTGTGGGATGTGCACAGATCAACAAACCAGGAGTTTATGCTCACATCACCCGACTCAGAAAGTGGATTTTGAAGCACACTAACCCCAGCTTGGCCAATGATCCGGCAAAGGCTGTTCCCACTATAGTGGCTCCAGTGTCTAAGAGGCCAACTGGTAACACTCCTGCACCCAGGACCATGGCCATGGATGATCCTCCTGTAGAAGCACTGTCAGGTAATGAGCTCATTTATTGTGGATCAAGACAAACAGCACAATTGCAATCATTAGTCATTTGTCCATCGTGTGTTTCAGCCATGAACTGCAGTGAAAACTTCCAGTGTAGCTCCAGTTTGTGCATTAGCAAAGTTAACCCGGAGTGTGACAGTGTTCCCGACTGCCCCAATGAAGCCGATGAAAAAAACTGTGGTAAATAACTTAAAGCCTGGTGTACACTGGAGATAACAGACATGCTCCTGAGATTGTTTGTTTTTCAGACTGTGGTGTGCGTCCTGCTGTGGGTTATCACAGGATCATAGGTGGAGTAACAGCTCGCAGGGGAGAGTGGCCCTGGATTGGAAGTCTCCAGTACAAGAAACTCCACATCTGTGGCGCCACACTCATTCACAAGAAGTGGTTACTGACTGCAGCACACTGTGTAAATAGGTACATTTACCTTAAAACCATCCCTTTGATTACACTCTCAACAGGAACAACCCTTCTGTAACAGTATTCATTCACAACCCACTCCCACAGTGACTCCAGTCCCACCAACTGGGCTGTAAGCCTTGGATCTGTGCTACGATCCGGGATGGGGGCTCTCGTCATTCCTATACAGAGAATGATCGTCCACCCAGCTTTCAACGGCACCAACATGAACCACGATGTGGCCCTTCTGGAGCTGTCAGTCCCAGCCCCGTTGTCCTACACCATCCAGCCCGTTTGTCTTCCCTCACCTGCGCATCACTTCCTGAGGAGCACAGAGTGCTTCATCGCAGGGTGGGGGTCCATGAAGGAAGGAGGTGCGAGATGACTTACAATGAAGCTCTGTTTAGATATCCAAGAGAATGATAATGAGATGACATGCTGTATCTGCTGATGCAGACATGTTCACAGTCATTAAAGATACACATTTATTTGTTGCAGTAAGACTTGGATTTTGTGAAAGCACCAAACTAAAAAGGATTATACTTACAGGTTTTTTGACTAACCTGCTGCAGAAAGCTACAGTGAGCATTATTGACCAGGCAGACTGTCTGCAGTCCTATGGAAACGTGTTGACTCCTAACATGATGTGTGCTGGATTTATGGAAGGAGGAAAGGACACGTGTCTGGTAAGATGTGAACGTAATATATCTATATCATATAATATTTAATTATAATACATTATATTCAGACATTACTGTGAATATGCGCTGAACATTTGGGTGGTCCGCTCTGAACACACTCCAAGTATCAGTTCTCGGGAGTTCTGCAAAGTTGGGTCATGTGTTAGACAGATCTTGAAACCAAAGTTTAAAGAAGTAACTCTGTTAGTAAATGATCTGATAACTGATCGTTATTTTGATTTATTCTGTCTGACAGAAACTTGGCTACAACAGGACTATTTTGTTAGTATAAATTAATCTACTCCTGCTTATTATTTAAGTTTTCGTGTTCCTAAAACAATTAACTGATCGAGGTAGAGAAGTAGCTGCTATTTTTCAGTCAGGATTATTGAGTAATCTAGATTTCAAAATGTTGCTTCTATCATACAAAGCTCTCAACAACCTAGATCCATCTAATATTACCAATTTTATTGTTCCAGATTGTCCTAACAGAGCACTTCACTCAGACTGCAGGTCTACTGGTGGTTCCTAGAGTTTCCAAAAGCAGAACGGGAGGCAGAGCTTTCAGTTATCAGGCTCCTCTCTTGTGGAATTATCTTCCAGTTTCTGTCCATGAAGCTGACACGTCTACTTTTTACAGTCACCTTAAGTCTTTCCTTTTTGATAAATCCTAGTTAGGCTTGGCTTAGGTTTCCTGACCTATCCCTTAGCTATGTGGCCTCCTGGAGGACAAGTTGACCACATTTCCTCACTCTATCCTTAACATGTTTTTTTTTTTTTGTCTTTGTTCCAATAGAAAGTACACCTGCACCTGTCATTCTATGTTTGTCTGTTTCTCCTTCCTGTCCTCTCAGACCCCAGCTGGTCAAAGCAGATGGTCGCTCGTCCTGAGCCTGGTTCAGCTGGAGGTTTCTTCCTGTTAAAAGGAAGTTTTTCCTTTCCACTGTTGCCACTGTGCTTGTTCAGGATGGGAGACTGTGACAAAGTAAAGATACAACACATTCTGCAGGCTTCCTTAGATACATAACTTTTACTAATTGTCTTTTATAATGTATGTGAATGTTTTTGTACAGTGCTCTGAGACGACTTATGTTGTGACTTGGTGCTATAGAAATAAACTGAATTGAATTAATAGTTTCTATACCCTTCTCTCTTTCTCTCGCTCTTCTTTCAATCACCCAGGGAGATTCTGGAGGCCCTCTGACATGTCGTCACCTCTCTGGTCAGTGGTTTATTGCCGGAGTGACCAGCTGGGGACACGGATGTGGACGAACTGGTTTTCCAGGGGTTTACACTCGTGTGACGTCAATCAGAAAATGGATTTCTACACACCTACCCTTTTAAAGAAAAAAAAATGCTGAGAAAGTAAACTATTCTGCCTGTAGAAAATAAAAGCTTGCGGTCACATTGACATCAAAGAGATCTCCACAAAATTGTACTGTAACTGACTAACTGGACCAAAGTCATGCAGAATTCACACATATACTCAGTTAACACTGTACCGACCTGTGGTCATGGGTGCTCCTGTAATACTGTGCAATCGTTTGATAGAAGGCCGTTCTACTTTAACGTGTACTGAAGACATGCTGTGGGTGATTGATACTCTACCAACAGATGATGAACAGTGATTGGAAGCCTTCATTAGTTATTTATTTTGCTGATGGGTAAAAAATATATTGGTAATGGTGTGTTTTTATATACAGTATACTGTGTGGGTTTTTAGATTATTTACCAATCCGCTGGAACATTTTAACCACTAATTATCTCATTTGAGTGCATCCTGACATTTACAATTATATTTTGCCTTCCACCATTTCTGTAATTTGAGACCAGTGTCCTCCTACAAGGCATTGCACCTCATCATGCTACAAAAATGTTCCAGGTATTTTAAATATTTTTAAAGATCAAAGATAATTTCTCCCATCCTTTAAATTCAGATGACAATTCATCCATTATCTTCACCCGCTTCTTCCTCTTAGGGTCGCGGGGGTCACTGGAGCCCATGTCCAACAGTCAGTGTGTGAGAGGCTGGGGACAACCTGAACAATTCACAAGTCCATCACAGGACAGAGACAAACGAGACAACCATTCACTCTCTCACTCACACCTAGGGTTAATTTAGAGTTACCAATCAGCCTAACATGCATGTTTTTGGTCTGTGGGAGGAAACCAGAGTACCCGGAGATAAATCACGCATGCACGAAGAGAACATGCAAACTCCACCCAGAAATACGGGATTTGAACCGGTGCAACTTGAATGCTGAGAGGTGGCAGCTCTACCAACTGCACCACCGTGTTTCCACCAGATCACATTCCTAACATCAATAGTGGGATTTGCAAAAAATTAAAAAAATAGTGCACATAGCCAGATGTGTCACAGCTTTTTAACAGCACATCAGTATTCACTTGGCATTTAATGTGGATTAACAGGGTTTGGTTTGTCTATACGTATAATTTTTAAATCTGCTCCTAGAAAACAAGACAAATATGTAATTTAAACAGAAAAGTGGCTTTTCTGTGGGAAGTATTTGTGATAAAATGTGATATTTGAATTAAACTGAGCTTTATGAATTCAGCTTGTGTTTACTCACAACAAGTTATGCAAGAAAAGCTCCAGGCTAACCAGATTTATTGATTTAATCATTAAAATATCTTTCATTTAGTCACATATAACATTCAAATGTTCCTCTCACTCAAACTTTGCAACACTGCTGTAAAAAATAAATAAAATGTGGTTGCCATACATTCGACACCTGTACACTTAAAGCTGGGACAGTTGCTGCAGTGAGGCAGAGCCCTGCTGAAACAAGCCCACCTCTGTGGAGGGCAGCAGATAGAGTGACAGAGGAACCATATAAGACAAAACTGGTTTGTTCTCCAGCTGCACTTTGATATTGGCTGCTTGGATGGCTGTAAATGTCAGAATCTCAGCCGTGAAAACATAATCAGTTCTGATTTAGGAAAATCCCCTCCAAAGAAAATAAAATGTATCCTTGCCAAAATCTGTATGGTGGTTTACTGTTTACATGAATGAAATTGTAGCTGTTTAAATTATCTACAAACAGTAGCAATAATGATGAAATGCCTCCAAATAATTTAATTTAATTAGTTTATTTATATAGTGCCAATAGACAACAGAAAACAAATTGATTTGACAAACAAGTCCATTAAGACTGTTTGCTGACATTTCACACAAATATTCAAGAGTATTTGAGCACCTGATGGTCCAACAGGAGCAGGCAGATAAAATGGAGATGTGAGGCTTTTAAAATTAAACTAAATTAGGTTTTTTTTTTCTAAGTTTTAAAGATTATAGGCAGAATTTTCACAGGAAAAAAGAAAATGCCAAATGCAGGAACTAGATGAGTTACCCTTGAGACGTCCAGTTGTACAACTAACAGATCTGGTTACAGCTGGGGCAGACAAACATATTAACCTCAGTTCATTGTCAGAAACATGACGGAGTAGATGAAGCGTTTTTAACTAGCTTAACACATTTAAAAATTGGGGCAATATATCAGCTGCACCTTAAAAATGACACGCAGAAGATGAGTTACTGGACGTACAACATAAAAATAATCAGACTTTATTGGTGATGAGTTATAAGGAAAAAATGTCTACAGACACACTGTTATAGCTTGGAGTCCACAGGCCTCGTCCGCCTGCTTGTCTGTCTGAGGTTTCATGACAGATCTGATGTGCTGCTGCTGTTAGACACACATGGTTTCACAGTTCAGGGCCTCCAGCGGTGCACTGTGCTGGTCCTTATTCTCAGCAGCGGTTCGATAAAAGGAAGAAGAAAATTACAGACAGGTCACATGCGAGCTCTTTCCCTCTGCAACCTTGAGTTGTATGTTCGGGACACGGTGTTCCAGGCGTCCATATATCTGTCCATACACATGGCAATACATTTCTGTGGAAGCAAAAGTGAAGAATTTAATTGTTTTGACACAAATAGTAAGTGCAATATTGTATGAAAATGATCTCTAACATAAACTATTATTGTACAAGACAACTGCTGTTTGGTTAATTACAAAGCCAGTAAACTTTGCAACACAATTTCCAACCACATTTTCAGAGTATTAAATAATCAACAATGAGTTTATATCACTCCAACATTCACATACCTGCTCTGAGTTGTCCAGTGAGCTCCCTGGTTTACCTATGCACTTCTTGAAGCATTTATCTGTCATTCTCTACAACATAACAACACAGTGATTATTGGGGTGCATGACGTCAGCATCTCAGAATTCAACAGACCTTAAACGCAGCTCAATGTGCGTCAAACAAGTATGGCAACATAAAACTAAATAAATCCAGAAAAACTGCTAACAAGATCAATATGTGTCATCCATCAAAAGAATAAAACTGAGAAAATAAACCCTAAAACTCGCCCTCACGGACTCAGATACAGCCGTTAGCTCAGTTAGCTTAGCATTTACGTCCATTGATTTACCTGTAGAAGCTCTTGTGCGTTAGCCACCGCGATTTGGACCTTAACCTGTTCCATGATGGTACCGGCGTCCATTTTGCCACCAGAACTTCCTGCTGAGAAATCCGAACCAAACCCGTCCATTTCTACCGGACTTCTGCTCAAAAACTACGTTTATTACAAGTGCACGTGCTATCTCAGCCGCTGCTAAGTTTAATAAGCCGCAGTTTTCAATGCCCTTGACTAAGGCGGATGTCCCTAAACGTCAATCCGTAAAAGCAACATTGCATTATGGGAAATGTCGTTTTAAAAGTATAATCGTTTTCAAAGCGCTTTTTCGTTCAAATTACAACGTGAAACCCCGTGTAGCTCGTTAGTTATTATTATGATAATACTGACTACTAATAAAACAAACCACTGGTAGCAAACTTTTCATTCAACCTTTATTTATACAGGTTAATCCCATTGAGCCACGGGAACTCGTTTACAAGAGACGTGAAACTACAAATAAGTCAAACTGGATATCAAACTACAAATAAGTCAAAAAGTAAAAGAAAAAAAAACTTAGCTTGGTAAGCAAACGTGCATTGGTGAGGCATATGGGAATGCTTTATTTATCCATCCATTGCATTCCATTTATTATCTTCTACCCGCTTCTTCCTTTTTGGGTCAGGGGGGTCACACTGGTGTCCATACTCAGCAGTCACTGTGAGATAGGCAGGGTACACCCAGGTTGCAAATACATCACAGATGGACTGTGTTTATGGATTATGCTGCTTTATTTAGTTATATCCATCCATCCATCCATCCATTATCTTTTACCCACTTCTTCCTTTACGGGTCACGGGGGTCACTGGTGCCCATGTCCAGCCATAACTGTGCGAGAGACGGGGGACACCCTGGACATGTTTATTTATTTGAATTCTGTGGAGAAAAATATGGAAACCAAAACAGATTACTTGATCTAATTAAATTTTGACCTTCTGATGACAAGTCATAAAACTACAGGTATTAGAAGCCTTTGCATATGTGTCAAACTCAAGGCCCGGGGGCCAAATGTGGCCCTCATTGACATCTTATCTGGCCCCTAAGATGTTATTTTAAATGTAAAATACTTGTATCACTTTATTTATTTTTTTCAGTTATCTTTGATTATGATGTCAAAAGTGCAACAGAGAACGTCAAATGAGACCAATCAAACTGTTTGTGAGGAACCTGTGACCAAGAAAAGATGTTGGGTATCTAACTTGAGTTAATCTAGATTCTGAAACTGGCCCTTAGTTTTAAAAAGGTTTTAATTTTGACCCCATTTTGTAAGCGGGTTTGACACCCCTGCTAAAACATCAACAACTGACCCCATTAACTTTTTTACTTTTCTAAACAGATAATAAATGAAGCACAAGGTGGCGCTGGAGGAGAAGATAATCTCTGAAGTCAGTGGAGTTTATTTATGACTACTCCACATAAAATGTTTCAGTGACGCATTTTCTGGATTTTAGAAGGCAAAATGATTGTTAGAATATGTTTTTATTTATATAATTATAATTTGTATATATTTTTGGCCTGCTACCTTAAGAACATTGCTTATAGTAGTGCTGGACATTTGCTTTGGTGCATTTCTGTTCTAAATTGCTACCATAGAGGAAAAACAACAAACTTTTGATGAAATCAAAAACAAACAAAAAAAAACATTCAGGTTAAAATTATCTGAGCTATATGGTAAGGGAATGCACAATAATTACCCCCACCACACACATACACACACATGCACACACTAAAGCACACAGTCTTCAGAGCAGTGGCTTGGAGGTGTGGGGCTGGATGAGAGGAGGGTTAAAGAGCATCAAAATTAATGACCCCCAATCATGAGTTCATTAATCTAATCTTCTTATTTAGGCACACTTGTGTGTATGAAAAAAATGAAACGATGTGTTCAAGACAGCTTTAGTGTGAAGACTTCAATGGACACGGGAAGATGAACGTTTCAATTAAGATTAAGTAACCACAAAAACTTCAGTGTAAGATTATTTTGTAAACTAGAATGATAGTGACAGAATCAATAGAAAACATGCAGATTACAATAAACTAACTAAATAAATCCATCATCCATTATCTTTACCCGCTTCTTCGTTTTTGGGTCGTGGGGGTCACTGGTGCCAGCAGTCACTGTGCGAGAGGTGAGGAAACAGGTTGCAAGTCCATCACAGGAACACATAGAGACAAACGAGACAAATAACAATTCACAATAAATAAATAAGTGAATATTTTATTTTTCTTCTTCTTTTGACTTATCCCCTATTCAGGGACCGCCACAGCGAGTCGTCCTCTTCCATCTCACTCTGTCCTCTGCATCCTCTGTCCTCACTCCATGTCCTCTCTAACTGCATTCATATATCTCCTCTTTGTCTTTTTCCTGGCAGCTGCATTTCTAACATCCTTCTGCCAATATACCCTCTGTCTCTCAAACCATCTCAGTTTGACATCTGCTCCGCAGACTTGGAGGCGTGTTGCTTCCTATCTTCATGCACTACTATTGGGCAGCTAACACTAGAGCTCTTGTATTTTGGTTGGGAAAGGACACCCTTTCTCCTAGTTGGGTGGCCTTGGAAATGGCCTCAGTTAGATCCAGTTCTCCTTCTGCATTACTCTACTCTCAGCTGCCCTTTAAACAATCAATATCAACCTACACTTCTAACCCAATTGTGATCTGGGCGGTTAAGATTTGGAATCAGTTCAGGAGGGCATTTAACTTTACTGAGCTACTGTTTTTGGAACCTTTGTCAAATAATCACGTTTACTCCCTCAGTAACTGATACAGCTTTTGACACCTGGGCCATGAGGGGAGTGCATTCACTGTGCAATCTCTATGTTGATGGTAGATTTGCCTCTTTTGAGCAGCTGGTACAGAAGTTTAATATTCACAAGTCACAGTTTTTTAGATATTTACAGCTGACATTTTGTGAGGTCTAACTCAGACTGTTTTCCTCTGTACCCCTCTAAACATTTTGTGGCTAAGATTCTGGAATGCGGGTCTGATAACAAGGGGGTCCTGAGCAAAATTTATACATTGCTCAGTTCATACCATGAGTCCAGTTTGGACTCCCTTAAACTGAAATGAGAAGCAGACTTGGAGGAACCCATATCAGACTCAATCTGGAGAAGGATCATCAAGAAAATGTAATCATCTTTCATCTATCTGAGATATACTGTAATTCAATTCAAGGTGGTGCACAGGCTGCACTGGTCCAAAGACAAGTTGTCCAAGATCAAAGCTGACCTGGACCCTGCATGCAATTGTTGCAAACAAACTCCAGCTACACTCTTGCATACATTCTGGACCTGTCCCAAACAACAGACTTTTTGGCAATCTATTTTTGACACCTCCTCTGGAAAATGTGGCAAAACTGTACACCCATCACCACTCATCTCACTGTTCGAGGTGGTCGCTGTGGATACGTCCTTCAGCAAATGCGAGAAGGATGTGATTGCTTTTGGCTCTCTTCTGGACAGGAGGGTATTTTTGTGCAAATGGAAGGACCCACAACCCCCATCACATGTACATTGGATAAGGGAGGTGATGTATCATATCCATTTGTAAAAAATAAGATATACCCTGAAGGGGTCTGTCAAAAGATTTTGGGACACGTGGAACCTTTTCATGTTATATGTGGAAAATTTGTCAGTGCCTTTTTAATTTCTTTATGTATGTGTGACTGATCTGGAGTAGTAGGGAAGGGGTGGGAGGGGTATCTTTTTTGTTTCTTGTTCTTTATGTTTTGTATGTTCTAAATGAAAAATTAGTAAAAAGACTTATTGTTGTTCATGCTGCTGTGTTCATTCATACTCATCTGCTCACACAGACTCATATTTGAGCAGTGCTTAGTGTATTTTTAGTTTACCGTATTTCTTAGTTCTTATCTTAGATCTTACTAATGTTTTTCCTTAAAATTTATATTTTTGTTGGATGTAACTGGGACCCTGTGTACATAATTTCATTCCACCACATGAACCATATATGGTGCAAACGACAAATAAAGAAACTTTGACTTTGACTTAAAAAAAAAAAATATCTCAGTCTGGCCTCTCTAACTTTATCTCCCAGTTGTTCAACCTGTGTTGTACCTCTTATGATCTCATTCCTAATCTTATCCATCCTTGTCAGTCCTAAGAAGAACTTCAGCATCTTCATTTCTTCTACTTCAAGATCGTTCTCCTGTTATGTTTATCAATGCCACTGTCTCCAGACTATTTAACATAGCTGGTCTCACTACTGTCTTGTAAACTTTTTTTTTTAACCTTGTCGCCACATTTTTTTCACATATCACTCCTGAAACTTTTCTCCATCCACTCCTTTCTGCCTGGACTCTCTTTTCACCTCTTTAACACACACCCTATTTTCCTGGACAGTGGACCATAAGTACGTAAAGTCCTGCACCTTTGTGACCTCTGCTCCTTGTTGCCTCACTGTTCCACCGGCCTCCCTCTCATTCACACACATGTACTCTGTCTTACTACGGCTAACTTTCATTCCTCTTCTTTCAAGTGCATACCTCCACCTCGCTAAGTTCTCTTGCACATTTTCCCTGTTCTCACCACAGATCACAATGTCATCTGCAAACATCATAGTCCATGAGGATTCTTGCCTGACCTCATCTGTTTGTCAGTCCATAACCAGAGCAAACAAGAAGGAGGTCAGCTGATTCTTGATAATATCCCACCTCCACCTTGAAGCTATCTGTCACTCCTACAGCACCTCTCACCACTGTCCTGCTGTCCTCATACATGTCCTGTACCAATCTAACATACTTCTCTGCCACTCCAGATTTCCTCATGAAATACCACACCTCCTCTCTTGGCACCCTGTCATATGCTTTATCTAAATCCACAAAAACACAATGGAGTTCTTTCTGACTCTCTCTGTACTTCTCCATCAGCATCCTCAAAGCAAATATGGTGTCTGTGGTGCTCTTTCTTGGCATGAAACCATACTGCTGCTCACAGATAGCCACCTCTCGTCTAAGTCTAGATTTCACAACTCTCTCCCAGGTCTTCATTGTGTGGCTCATCAACTTACCGGTAATTCCTCTGTAGTTGTTACAACTCTGTACATCACACTTGTTCTTATAAATGGGCACCAGCACACTTCTTCTCCATTCCTGAGGCATTTTCTCACCCTCAAATATACCATTAAATATTTGAGTAAAAAACTTCACTTCCATCTCTCCTAGACTTTTCCAAACCTCCACTGGTATGTCATCAGGTCCTACTGCCGTTCGATTCTTCATTCTTTTCAGAGTTTTCTGAACTTCACTCTCACTAATCTTTCCCAATTCCTGATCCACAACTTCTGTGACATCTACTCTTCTTGCTTATTTATTATGATCTAAATTGAGTCCCCACTTCCTTCTACAGCATCCTGTGCTCCAGCATCAACGTGTGGCACAGGGGATGCACAGCTGGAGAGAGGAAAGCTCTGCAGAGAGTGGTGAAGGCTGCACAGAAGTCTGTTGGAGTCTGTCTCCCCACCATCACAGACATCTAAACCTCCAGATGCAGGAAGAGGGCCAGCTGCATCATGAAGGACCCCACTCACCCAGCACACACACTTTTTGCACTGCTCCCCTCAGGAAGGAGGTTGCAGAGCGTTCATTCAACCTTTATTTATGCAGGTTAGTCTCATTGAGCCTCGAGGACTCATTTACAAGAGAGACCTGTTTTAAACAAAGAATGATGACAATGGTAGACAATCATAAAAGAAATCTTGTAAATTATAAAGTGGTGCAAAATACTAAAAACAGGAACATGTTTGCGTTGGTTTTTGCCATGAACTTAGCAGTTGTTTGAAACCACTAAAAGAGGTCCAGGTCGAGAGCTTCAGATCTTTTTTGCAACATGTTCCAGGAAACAGGAGCGGAGTAAGAGAAGCCCCTTTTGCCTAGTTCAGTCTGCACTGAGGGGACACTGCATGTAATAATGTCCTGAGAGTGCACGCTGTAGCTGCACTCACACAGAGACATGTAGGAGGAGATGTAGGAAGACAACAGACCAAGAAGTGATTTAACAATGAAAATGTACCAGTGAGAGAGTCTGTGTGAAGTTAATGATGACCAACTGACCAGTGAATACAGGGTGCAGTGATGGGTATGGTAGTTACTGCCAGTTATGAATCTTAGCGCACCGTGATAGGCAGCATCCAACATCTGCAGAGTGCTTGTAGGAGCGGTCATGTAAATAATGTCACCATAATCAGTGGAGGGAAGAAAAGTCGCAGTTACAAGGTGTTTACTAGCGTTCAGAGTTATACTTTTTCTGAAAAAGAAGCCCACTTTAACCTTCTGTTTCTGTACCAAGTTTTCAACATGGGGCTTAAAGGAGAGATGCAAATCGACCAAATACCTAAATATTTGTAAGAATCGAATGCCCTTCCTGACACAACCCTCACTTTTTACTCGGGCTTGGAATCGGCTTGTGCTAGTGGCTGGTTTAAATAAATAAATAAATAAATAAATAAATAAATAATTAACATTAAATCAATATATTTCTCATCTACAAGATCTCTGACAACCGAGGAACAGCAACAGCCTTTTAGCTTCCAAAGCAGCTGCTGAATGACAGAAATGAGAGCATGAAGAGCCCATAAAACACAAGGGGAAACCTGAGAAGTGTGGCATCCACTCTCTAAGTGGGGCTCCGACTGCTTGAGTTCAGTCAGTTCAGTGCAAAAAAACAAAAATTAAAGGGAAAAAAAAACAAAAGCAGGCTCTTCCACAAAGTTTGCCTTGCACGTATGAACAATAGCTCTCTTCTATTTGTAAACCAAAGAGACAGGTTGCAGAGCAGAGCCTATAGGAAGTAGCACCTACATTAAATGCTTTATTTCGTGTCAGCAAGTACATTTATCGACATGTTGGGGCAAATCCCAACTAGGACATTTGTACAGAGAACAAAACAATCCTAATTTCTCTAATTCTTCAATACGCTTGTCATTCATGAATTCACTGAAAACATTTTTTATTTGCGTTTCTTAGTGTTGACACGACCTTTCATTGTTCGATGTTGTGTCTTTTTGCCTGCTTTTTGTTGTGAAACCCTGCCTGAAAGGTAAACACATTCTTGATAAATTCTTTTAAACCTCACAAGAACTCAAATCTTCCCAAAAATTTCAGGAATTTAACTAAAGAAAAAATTGCATGTGCTCTGCAGAGGCACTTAACCTGCAATCATATGATCATTGAGACTGTTGTGGAGCCAGTTGTGACAAGCCTGGAGAAAAGATGCTCGTTGATCTTCATGACCTTTTTGTTGTCACTATTGTCATGTGTGTGTAAATATGCATAGATATTAAAAGATTGTTTCGCATCTTCAAACCCATATGATGTCAGAAGACCCCAGAGCTCATGCATCAATATTTGACTTTCTTAAAAACATGTAATGTCACGGCTGCAGGCCTGTACTGCCTTTCCATGTGAGAAGTTTCCTCCTGTTATGTCACCAGTACCTGAATGAACATTGTTGGATTTGTACCTGGATTATTGAGCATGAAATGTGTTGTTTTGAATCACTTTGGCATGGCTGCCTCAGAGGAGTTGATGGGGGAGAGGGTGGGCACCAGAAACCATCTTATCACCAGCAAACTGTTTTTTTTTTTTTTTTTTTTCCCACTATGGGAGTGTGTTGCTTGTGGGACTCAGTTTGTTTGTGGCTTCTCAGACTGAAGAAATCCTTTGGATGAAGGATGAAACGTCTCGGCAAAAAATAGAAGCCGTCCAGATGAAATGATTGTTGGATTTGTACCTGTATTATTGAGCATGAACTTTGATGGTTCTTCCTGGTAGTTCATCTCCAGCTGCTGGTTGGCTGACCCATCTACTGGTGTACTCCCAACCAAGGCTTTCAAGGCTTACCTGTCCCAAGATGATTGGCTGGAGGAGATGTGGGCAGCACCACCCATCCATCAGTGGATGCCAATGAGGAGGCCAGGTGAATGAGAGGGAGATTTGAAAATCCAGCCCTAACCTTCAGTGCTGCTGTGCTTCATGTGCAGCCAGTGTATATGTGTTATGCTGAATTGTGGTTTCTAAAGTTGTCTTGCAGGCAGTACGGTGGCGCAGTTGTTAGAGCTGCTGCCTCTCAGCGAGCAGGTTGCTCCGGTTCAAATCCCAGCCGGGGGACTTTCTGGGTGAAGTTTGCCTGTTCTCTCCATGCTATGTGGGCTTTCTCCGGGTACTCCAGTTTCCTCCCACAGACCAAAAACATGCATGTTAGGCTGATTCTGTTGTCCCTAAGTGTGAATGAGACAGAGAATGGTTGATGTCTTGTTTGTCTCTATGTGGCTCTGTGATGGACTGGAGACCTGTCTAGGGTGTCCCCCACCTCTCGCACAGTGATTGTTGGACATTGGCACCAGTGACCCCCGAGACCCAAAAAGGAAGAAGCGGGTAAAGATAATGATGAATGGATGGATGGATGGATGGATGTATGGATGGATGGATGGATGGATGGATGGATGGATGGATGTATGGATGTATGTATGTATGTATGGATGTATGGATGTATGTATGTATGTATGTATGGATGGGTGGATGGCTGGATGGATGGATGGATGGATGGATGGATGGATGGATGGATGGATGGCTGGATGGATGGATGGATGGATGGATGGATGGATGTCTTGCTTTTGGTTCTGTTATGTTGTTGTAACCTATGTAGCCAAGACACCTTGTTTGGAGAGATTTCATTCTCATGGTTGAGCCACTTGTTTTAGTTTCTGATCCTTGTTAGTCAGGATTGTGTATTTTGTTTCTTTTTGGATTTTTCACTTTTGTCCTCAATTGGTTTATTATTCAGAAGACAAGCTGTTTTGCTGTTTAGTTAATTTTTAAAGATAATGCAAATTATTGCCGTGTTTTGTTTATTGCCCTGAGCTCGGACAGTAAAAATAGTCACTTACTGTTTAACAAACTTGGGTTTTGTCATCTATGTTGCGTCCACAATGAGCCAGGACGCAATAATAATGAATATATTTATGTGGTGTGCAATAGTTTGAAATTTTGTCACACTTTTTTTATCGTTCACTGGGATTTTAATTCTTGCCAATGCCGTGAAGACATTGATGAAACAAGTTTTACAGAGGGCATATTTTAACACTTACCTGGAAAACATTCATTGAAATAATTCAACCAACATTTTTGTTTGATTACATCTGTCTGAGGATAGCAATGGGTGTGTTGAAAGACTCCTGACTTTCTGAATCCCAATTTGCAAACTTTCATGCTTAGTGTTTTATGCAATCAGCTATGATTAAAAGCTTTGAGTGAAAAGAATATAGCTTTCATCGTGTGAGTTAGATGAGATATGTCATCACTGCACCACCGGGTCCAAAAATACTTCCCTGCGATTTTGTTCAGGTCAAGGCTTTGAAAAAAGCTGTGGGTCAACTATCATGCACCGATCATTATCTTCAATATTAATGGTCTTCAGTTAAAATGGTCTTCGATAAACGAAAACATTTTTAGATAATCTATTGTGTGAATTTGTTAGCATTACAGAAGTCTTTAGTTGTTCTTTCAACTTCATTTTATGCTGTTGTGTTAGTGAAACTGTCTGTGCACGTGTGGGTCGTTTTGAGACCCTTAGCTCCATAATGTTTGGATATGTAAGACACTTTTTTATTGGCATATCCTTTTATGTTTTGTTTTATTTATTTTTTTATTTTTGTAATTTTCACTCTGCCATAGCATCAAAAATGCATTTACAAAATTAGTTTAAATTTTTTTGTCAAAATAATGCAAAACTTTATCCAGCAAATAAATGCTTTTGAAACTTGTTTTTGTGCCTTTTGTATATTACTATGAACATTAACTTATTTCTTACTGGAGTTAATAAAGTAGACTGAATTATACTATTATGTATACTTAATAAGTTATTAAATTTGGAAAAAACAAAATACATGATAATTAGTAATAGAAATAAAATTATTAAAGTCCCATTTAAAATTGACAGTATTGAAATTCATAGAGTTAATGAAATAAAATTCTTGGGTGTCGTTATTGATGAGAAGCTGACATGGAAAGCTTATGTAAATTACTTAAGAATAAAAATAGCAAAATCCATTACATTACTGTATAAAGTAAAAGGGTTTTTCACTGACAAAGCTTTGTATATATTGTATAATGTAATGATTGTTCCATATTTAATCTATTGTATTGAAGTTTGAGGAAAGGCATGCAAAACAATTACAAATCTTATTTTTATTTTTACAAAAAAGAGCTATAAGAATTAATGGAAGGGCTATGGTCACCCAACAAATATATTATTTCATCAATTGAAATTGTAAAAATTTTATGATTTGGTTGAATATAGTATTTCGCAAGTCATGTATAAAGTTCATAAAAGATATTATCCCCAATATTCAAAATTTGTTTAAAAAAAAAGAGCGGCATTATAAACTTAAGGGAATGGAAATGTTTGTAAAACCTCCATTTAGAACTAGTCTGAAGGAGCTGTGTTGTAATTCAGGGAATACGATTGTAGAACATCACCATAAAAAATTCTAAGACAATTTATATGTTTCAAAAAGATGATTAAGTTAAAATTGTTAGGATGATACCATGTGAAGAATACCTGATGTTTTTTGTTTTCACTTTGGGGATTGTTCAAGCCTGAGTTGTTTGTTTAATTTATATAATTTTTAAATAAGGGGCAGATATAATAATTATTTCTTCTTTCTTTACCCTTTTCATTCAAATTTTTTTTTTTTGATGAATTTGTTTTATTTATTTTGTTTCTTTTAAATGAATGAATAAATAAATAAATACATTTACATTATGTTTTGCTTGAATATTTTGCAAAATAAAATGCACGTGGATGTACAAAAGTACTCAGACTGTATTATTCATACAGTCTGAGCAACAATAATGCATAATAATTACAATGCATAGACTTTTGGAAAATCTGAGCCTCAACAACCCTGAGCCAAGTGTTTCATTTGCTTAATACTGACTATTTGAATTTTGTTCAAGTTTTTATGTGTGCGTAATTTTCAGCGCATTCTCCATTGCTTTCTTCTGTGCAAAACTAGGTTATTCTGAAGGTTCCGTTCAAGCGACTGTTCATTGTTTGTGAGCAGGTGACAGACTTGGTGGCAGGTGTTTCAGGGGGTGATTTATTGCATTTCTTTGTAACGACACTGATGCACAATGAATAAAGAAACGCTTTCAGTGACGCGTCAGCTCATTGGTCAGCTGCAGCGAGTGGGCGGGGCCAAACGAACACTACGGGGCTGCGTCGACGCTTTTCTCTCTGTTCAGATTGAAACCGTGGCTGTGTGCCTTCCACCTCAGCGCTACGGAGCTACAAACTTTTCACGTTGTTCCTCCGCGGGCACAAAGAGTTTGAAGACGGACACAAATGGCCCTCATGTTTCTTCGCTGTTTACTTCGAAGTTCAGTTTTCAACTCGGAGAGCAGATTCGTCTAAACTGCGGCGCAACTTCAAACGGATCGTCGACGAAGTTGTAGCCGAGAGATAAAGGAATCCAGATCGGCCCCTCTGTGCTCCTTTCAAGGTGAGCATTACTCAGACTTTTAATCCCTACAAGAATTAATCTAAGGATTATTTGTGCGTGTCTGACGTTTCTTTAACTTGTGAAATGTCTGGATATTAGTTGCGGGCTGTAATTCCTTTGAAGTCGGGTGTTTGTAGCGGCAGCCTGGATGTTTACCGACTGCTGCTAACTTTGGAGGAAAGTTGAACCGAGGCTGAAACGCTGACCAGTCTCACATTTACACAAAACGAATTGAATTTCACGCGGTCTTTCCATGGAAGTTCAACTGGACTGAGTAGCCTAATTAAATGTATCTACTTTGAAACAAAAAAAAAGGCTTTAAAGTGGGAGGTGTATGGTGTAGTCTGGTATATCTGGAGGATATTATAAGGGGGAGATGTTCCCTTTTGTAGCACAATGTAAATCTGGTTTTATCTTACCTTGTTCAAGAGCTGCAAGTCCAGACAAACCCTCCTGTAGTTGTGAACAAGGATTCTGTTTTAATCTGTTCCAGTCTGCTTACATAATTTCATCCTTGAGGTGGTTTGAGGTGTCACATCAGTATGTGGCTATGAAAGCTTCGCCTTTGGCACCATCTTGTTGGAGATGGAGCTGAGGAACAGGATGAACTGGCAGCAATTTATTGGCTTTCCTTAAGTAAGAAGTGACTCACGGGATTGAATTGTTTATAGGGGCAGTAAGATGTGCACTGTAAAAAAAAAACTGTAGTTTTTACAGGAAAACTCTGGCAGCTGTGGTTACCAGAGTTTTCCTGTAAAAATTACGGGTGCTAAGTAATTAAATCTACCGAGAAAAGATGTAAATTAACTTACAGTGATTGAAATCACTGTTAATTAACATTATTAGTCTGTTAAGTCAACACAAATTAAATGTTAATTTTGCATAGTTGTGTTCTACATAAGACAACCCTTTCCTGTATTTCTTACCTCTATTAAATGTTTTTAGTACATCAATAACAGGCAAAATTAACTGGGAAATATCAAACAAAAAACTAATTTAAACTGTTAAAACCACAGTAAAATTTTGTATGTAAAATAAAAAGATATTTTGTGTATTTTGTTCATCGTTAATAATCAAATTATACGGTAAGAGTTACTTTTTAAACCCGCTAATTGACTACCAGTACTACTACTGTCATTACAAAACATGCAAAATGTAACATCATGGAATGAGAGGTACGGTACATATCACTTTAAAAAATTTATTGTCACCATTTGTAAACAATTCAGCGTCAATATATTCTGTGACTCGGATTTAATCCACAATCAAAAACTGCAGAAGATTAGCCTCTTTTAGTCAGGACAGTTTTCAATTAACAAAATTTTCCAAGTGCCAGGCTGAAAAGAAATTAAATGTAAAAGTTTACATTTTTAGCAGTTGTCTTCAAAAAATGTGGAAATGTGGAAGTTTAGGCAAAAATGTGCAGTACGTCAACAGTCCACAAAGGAAAAACTTGTAGTACCTTTTCTCCAACAGAACAGTCCAAAAACAAAACCTTGCAGTGTTCTACAATGAACAGTCCACAGAGCAGAAACTTCAAATAATTTTTCCTACTAACAGTCCACAAAACAAAAACTTGCAGTACCTCTTCATTGAACAGTTAAGAGTCCACAGAGAGAGTCCTTATTTAGGTGTCACACCACTCGTGATCGGTGATTTCCTGTATCAGGGTGAGGACTCGGGGGTTCAGGTTGAGACGACGCTTTGAGTTTTTGTTCTCCACTTTGGTTCCCTTTTCTGGATTTATCCGAAAAAAACACCTGTTAAAAGAAAAGACGACCATTATAATTATTTTGAAGTTTCAGTAAAGTAAAATACATACTGTTTTATAGTATTACAAATTGAAAGCAAGCCATATTTATTTACCTTTGAAGAAATTCCAGAGTTGAAGCCAGCTCAGACGGATAATGGATGTTGAAACAGTAATAGCTCCCGAACATCAGGCACAACGCAGAAATGAAGGAGGGGATGTTTGTGTTGGTAAGGGTCCGGTCCAGACTCAGCATGTACCTTGTTGAGGAATAGCATGACTGTCCTATAAAAAAAAAAAAATAATCATTGAGCAGGGTATATATTATTAGGTCCTATACTCACATGATAAAATCCATTAGTAGTACAACGTAATAAATTAGATATGAAGCAGACTTACCACAGACAATGATGGCTGGCGTTACAGCCACTTGCTCCAGTTGCACATCTTCTGCCAGACTTGTTTCATCTACATAGAAGAACATGGACTCCTTCTCATCAAAGTAGTTGAGGAGAAGCAGGACCATCTCTTTCACATCCTCTGAGCAGCCACTCTGCTGTCCCCGCAGCCTCTGAAGTCTTGCATAAGTCTGAAGGAACTTCTTATTCTTCTTGACACAAACAGTGGTCAGGTAGTTGAGGAGCCTTTTTCCCTTCAGATCCAAGTTGCGTATGAAGGTGTCCTTGAGGTTGATCCCAGTGAGTTCCTTGAAGTGGATCGACATGCCAATTTCATCAAACAAAAATGGCCACTCCTCTCTGAGGCACTTGATACTTTTACCCTGGTTGACATGTTGGCGCTGCGTGTAAAAGGTGGACTGCATAAAGCATTTCACCTCCTCTGGATTGGCATCAGACTGTTGAAACATCACCTTGAGTTTTTCCATCTTTTGCTGCTGGCTTTCTTGAGTTTCTTCACGAGGCAGGAATTGTACATTCCACTTAATGCATCCATAAGTGTCCTGCATTGCTGCTCTCTCTTCTAATGGGATCTCATCTGTGTCATCTGAATTACTCTGTTTTCTTTTTCTCATTTTGGGTGTTGAAGTGCGCCACACATTTTCAATTCTGTTTTGCAACTGTTTGACAAGGGAATGGTAGCCTGTGCCTACAATGTCTCCATCTATAACATCTTGCAAAGATTTTGGATACTTGGCCACCATTTTCTTTGCGACATCAGTTGAATGCTTTTTACCTACGAGAGGGCATTTTTCCATCATCTCAGTCACAACAATCCGGACCATCTGTCTCCTGAGTTTTGGGCCTGGTCTTTTCCCCCTCTCCAAAGATTGCATCAGTTCTTCTTGAAATTTAGTCCATGGAATTTCAAAATTGTCCTCCCAGTGTGAGTCAAGCTGTGGGCTGCTGGATGAGGTAGATGCTGAACTTTGGGGTGAAACTGAGAGCAATGACAGCGATTGGGCAGGTGAAGCTTCAACAGACGAAAGAGAGCTGTTTTCAGGGGTCTGGTCTGTAAATTACAGAAGACAAAGAAAAGGTTTACAATGTACAATATAAGAAGATGTCTATGCCTGTTTAGAACATGGTGCATGGGATGCAAAGTGTAAAATAATATGTTTAAACATTTCACTAACACATTTTTCATTACTTAGATCACATTCTGAGTGTTAAAAATTTCTACTAACATTTTATTGTTATTTAACTCACTGCAATATGTTACATTTAAATTTTAAGAAATACATGTAAATATTAATGTCGTCATCATTTTGAGACATTAGCAACTGCTAGCCTTCCAATGCAGCTAAAGCTTCTGTACAAGACATTGTCTCAGAACGATGATGTCATATCATGAGTCCAGCACCAACAGCAAAAGCTGCTTTCCTTTCCAAAATACCTAAATGTGAAATTCAACATTTAACTTTCACAATAAGATTTACACAATTCAATTTAGAATTAGTTATTTTTTTTAAACATTTAAATTAGCTATGTCAGAACAGTGAGCTAAATAACAGTTAAACGTTAGTAGAAAATTTGTAACACCCAGAATGTGAGCTCAATAATAGAAAAATATTAGTGAGAAGTTTTAACTTTTGTGTACACTGACCTGCCCTCTCCAATATGGTCATTTAAGTGAGACACTAGCTCTTTCACCGTGAGAAAATGGCGGGCACATAATGCAACCGCGCATTTTAAATCGGCAACAATGGCTGTAGCTTGTGGCGC
Source organism: Nematolebias whitei (assembly GCF_014905685.2). Classification (NCBI taxonomy): domain Eukaryota; kingdom Metazoa; phylum Chordata; class Actinopteri; order Cyprinodontiformes; family Rivulidae; genus Nematolebias; species Nematolebias whitei. The sequence continues at coordinate 20,240,341 of NC_056500.1, forward strand.
AGGTGCATTATGTACACGATAAAAATGGCCCTTGAAAGCAGAGTAAGATGTAAATGTTTGACTACAGTTAGCGCCAACACACTTGAAAAAACAACGAGGCTCATTCCTATGCACTTTGCAATGTAGCACATACCCTCTTAATGTGTCCAGTTTCTTTGTGCAAAAGACGCAGGAGATCATTTTTAGAAAATTTGGTGTGTGACTTTTAGTTAAACTAAACTATCACACATTGGTGTAGCAGTCTTAAAAGCTAACGGCACTAGCTTACAACAACATGTGCTTACAACAACAGTTCAGCAGACATTTCCGGTAGGAAAAAAGTAAATGTAAAGCTTACCGTGGAAATGTTATTTTCTCTGAATGAACAGCCAAAGACTCAAAAACAAGGTGTAAAAAGTGTCGATAAAACTTGTGAAACAGTTAGAAAATTTCTTCTCCGCTCCTCCACAGACGGCAACTCTGGCTCGTTATGACGTCAGCTGCGGCAGTGAACTTGAGGCTCGTGTTCCTCCGCCCTCAGTGGATCATCCAATAAAAACGAGCGTCAGTTGCGCACTTTCAAATTCAAATTTATATTACTCCTTAAATGTAAAGTTTTAAAATTAAACGAAGATCAATCTTTTTACCATATTCACTTAGTAGTCCCGAGGTCACATGACTTACAACACGTAACATTTTTTTCTAGCTTCAAAAAGTATACAAATCACTAAATATCTGACCCGCATCTGCACACAATATTAAAGTGTAAAATGAAATTTTTATCACGATCAAAGGTAAAACGGAGTACTAGCTGAAGTGGTGTTGCCATGGAAACATGTAAAAAAAAAAACTCGCTATTTTCAGCAGGACGATGAACAATATTCATAAACTGTGGATGAACATCAAATATAGATTAGTTTTAGTCAGTCTAAAAATTGTTTAGACCCATGTTAAAACTATATTTATTTTGGCTTGGATTGATACGTTTTTGTAGTCACAGAATAATATCACTGCAGTAACAATTTAAAGTTCTTAAATGCATTTTAACAGGTTGGCCTTGAAAACAGTTTCAATAAATACCTCCACTAAATCAAACAAAAATATTTATAGATTTATGGTCGTGTATCTCAATATAAATAAAATTCAAGCTATTGAAATTATCAAACAGGACTAACTTTTCCTTCCGGTCACAGATCCCTTCAAAATAAGAAATATTAGATCTCATTATAATTTTCTCATATCACAAAGTTCAAAATTATCGTAGTTGAAAGCTTTCAGCATGAGTCGAACTCAGGTCTCGTGTTCTAGGCAAACATTTTTGTCATTATTATTTCATCAATCATGTTAAAAGTACAGCATAAAGTTGTAAAGTGATTTACCTTTGTATTTTGTATTTTCAAAAACAACTGATAAAAACTTTAGTTTTTCCAGCATTTAAATGTCATTTTAACAAAATTGCTTTGTTATGGTCATTACAATATTTTTTTGTGTTTTTTACCACCATTTGTAGTTTTAACAAATACATTTGATTATTTGCACATGTTTTTGTTGTACAAACAACATAAAAAGATTGTTTGACAGTTCACAAAGGTTAACTGTGAATTAAACAAAACATTTATGCTTTCTGATTTACAGTATTTTTATGTTGTGATTTTACATAGTTTCTACGTAAATTCTACTGACATTTCTTACAGTGTGATTCAGGATAACACACCCAGGTGTTTCTTCTTTGCCTAACATTAATTACAGAAAGCAAATTTTAAAAACTTTCAACTTGGGTCATTCCCCCCCCCCCCCCCCCAGTTCTGACAGTGATGTATGTTTTATTGATTTAAAAGCATAAATCGCAGGGGAAGAGTTTACACACTTTTTTTTTTAAAGGGCGCTGCTTATCTGATCTTTCATCTCCAGTCTAAAGTTCATTTCCGTTGAGCTGATAAAGGTGTTTTAGTTTTTTGAACAGTCATTCACCAGCTGTTGGTTTTGTTCATTCATGACAAAAGATTGTTCACAGTAGTGTTGGTGCATGGTTTGTATAACACACATTCTTCCTGTTCAGCTGTTTTGTAAAAGTCAAACGTTTGGCAGAACTTGATGTAAAGTGTTGCCTCTTTCCTGCTTTTTTCCTGCTGCCAGGTCAAAGTCAAGATGTCTGTCAGCAATCACGAAAACAGAAAGTCTCGCTCCAGCTCTGGCTCCATGAATATCCAGCTTTTCCACAAGACGTCTCATGCCGACAGCTTGTTGACTCAGCTCAACCTGTTGCGCAAGCGAAGAGTCTTCACCGATGTTGTACTGAAAGCCGGCAACTGCTCCTTCCACTGCCACCGGGCCGTCCTGGCCTCCTGCAGCCGTTACTTTGAGGCCATGTTCAGCGGTGGGCTCAGGGAGAGCCGTGATGCTGATGTCAACTTCCACGACTCTCTCCATCCTGAGGTGCTGGAGCTCCTGCTCGATTATACATACTCGGCCAGAGTCATCATCAACGAGGAGAACGCAGAGTCCCTGCTTGAAGCTGGAGACATGCTTCAGTTCCATGACATCAGGGACGCAGCGGCAGAGTTCCTAGAAAAGAACCTCCACCCATCTAACTGTCTGGGGATGATGCTGCTGTCTGATGCCCACCAGTGCCAGAGACTGTATGAGCTGTCATGGAGAATGTGCCTGGCAAACTTTGCCACTCTCTTAAGAACAGAAGACTTCCTCAGCCTGCCCAAGGATAAAGTTCAAGAGCTGATCCTCAGTGAGGAGTTGGAGGTAGAAGATGAAAGCCTGGTGTACGAGGCTGTCATCGACTGGGTGAAGGCGGACATGGAGCGGAGACACAGCGAGCTACCTGAGCTGCTGCGCTGTGTCCGCCTGGCACTGCTGCCTGAGTCCTACCTGCTGAATAACGTTGCTTCGGAGGAGCTGGTGATGTGCCACAAGGTGGGTCGGGAGATCGTTGAAGACGCCGTGCGGTGTAAGATGAAGATCCTTCAGAATGACGGGATTGTAACGGGGTTCTGTGCACGACCAAGAAAAGTCAGCCAGGCCCTGCTTCTGCTGGGAGGCCAAACCTTTATGTGTGATAAAGTCTACATGATTGATAACAAGACCAAAGAGATCACCCCAAAAACCGACATCCCTAGCCCCAGAAAGGAATGCAGTGCGTGTGCCATTGGGTGCAAGGTATGTATGTGATGTGAACTGTTAAACAGTTAGTTTAAACATAAAAAGTTTTTGTCATGTATTCATATAGTTCTACTGTTTTTGCATTAGGTTTATGTTACTGGAGGTCGTGGCTCTGAAAACGGGGCTTCCAAGGACGTCTGGGTCTACGACACATTGCACGATGAGTGGTCGAAAGCAGCGCAAATGTTAGTCGCCAGATTTGGACATGGCTCTGCAGAACTCGACCACATGCTATATGTGGTAGGAGGGCACACATCGCTGGCGGGGTCCTTCCCGGCCTCTCCATCTGTATCTCTGAAACAGGTTGAACAATATGACCCTCAGACCAACAAGTGGACCCTGGTCGCACCGCTCCGAGAAGGGGTGAGCAATGCCGCTGTGGTTGGTGCCAAAAACAAACTCTTCGCCTTTGGAGGCACCAGTGTCAACAGAGACAAATATCCCAAGGTGCAGTGCTTTGACCCCTGCCAGAATCGTTGGTCTGTTCCAGCTGCTTGTCCGCAGCTGTGGCGGTACACGGCGGCGGCTGTAGTAGGTAACCACGTCATTGTGATAGGAGGCGACACCGAATTTTCAGCCAGCTCTGCGTACAGATTTAACAGTGAGACATATCAGTGGTCAAAGTTTGGCGATGTTACAGCCAAACGGATCAGCTGTCATGCAGTGGCATCAGGAAACAGACTATATGTGGTTGGAGGGTACTTTGGGGCCCAGAGGTGTAAGACGCTAGACTGTTACGATCCATCATCAGACTCCTGGGACAGTGTGACCAGTGTTCCCTACTCACTCATTCCTACTGCCTTCGTCAGCACATGGAAGTACCTCCCATCGTAGAGACATATGGACTCTGAGGTTTCTAGGTGAGTAATTGTAGCTTCCTTAAGCTGACACGTAAAACCAAACGTTGGTTGTGTGTGTATTGTCGGATAATATATGGAAATTCACTGTAAAGAAGGGGTATACCACAAATCATCTCGCACCACATTGTTACATGGCTACCAGGCTGGTGTAAGTGACACTTTGAACCCGAGGCGGCCACTTTAAAGTCCCTAAATGTTTTCATGGTTGCTAGTGGTTACAGTTGTTAAAGATTATCTAAGTGCCGAGTGTTGGATAAATACGGTGGAGTCCTGGCTTTATAGAGCAAAAGGAATGTCAGCCATGCTCATAATTACAAAGCCTGGGCTACAAAATGTATCCTCTGTTACTGACTGGAGTACAGAGCAGAGGATCAGGTCTGTGCTTGTAGTGTCAGGAGTCAAGTAGGGTCCTCTGCAGGGCCTGATGGACCGCCTTTATTAGACATGAACTTCAAGCAGGTGTGATGTATGAAAGGGATTGTGCAATTTAGATAAGATCAAGAACATACCTTTCAAAATGTTGTGTAAATGAGAGAGTTCAACTTTGCATAATGTAAAAAAACCCGACGTACTCAATTCTACATGTGCAAATTTTCATGAAAGTCCTTTACTTATTTCCTAATTGAAACTAATAAATCTGTAGTTATTTATGGGGCTTAAAAGACCTGCTAGAGTAAACATATGTGTTGACAGAACAATCTGTTCTGTTCACAGGATTAGCAGTAGGTCAGTGAGCTTTAAATGGACTCTGGGACAGAGCAGTGGTGGAAGGAGGACCTCGTGTCAAGGAAACAAAAATATCATTTCCCTTACACGTATCGTATCAATCCACTCAAGAATTGCTTGGCTCAGTTTGCCTGAAGAGAAGACAGGTGCCAGTTTTCACAGTTTCGTGTTAGGTAAGAGGTTTTCCCTGAGGTGTTTCTCGATATTTGCACAGAGAGAAGAAACAGGCTTGTAGCTGAAATGAGAAGATCTTTTTTATCTTATAAGTTGTTTTTAAATGTCCTCATGGTGGCTGAACATGTTGGATTTAGGTGCCATTACTTCTAAAACATTAAGACAACAAATAACAAAAAACTCAATGGTGTTTTGCTATAAAAGTGACTTTTATGACTTATTGGTTCCATCATAGTCCATGCTCAATAATCCAGGTATACAATCCAACAATTTTCATTAAAAAAAAAAACTGTCCAGATGACCTGACTGAAAATTGTTGTCTTGGTTCCATGTTTTTGTTTTGTATCGCTGTAATGAAGCTGCACAGTTTATACTCTCTGGTGTAGTTTTATAAAATATTTTGCCATAATCTTATGAGAAAAATTTGTTATTCAAAACATATGTCAGGATTGTACATAATTTACCTATTTAAATTGGAAATCTACTTTTGAACCTCGAGTCAACATCTATTGGAAGAGCATAAACACAAGAAAAATCTGTCCAGAGGACCTGACTTAACCTTGTTAGATAAACACAAGAAGTTGAGTTTGCAGTCAAAATTCATGACAAAAATACCACGAGTGTTCCTGTTCCATCAAATTACTGATGTAAAGGTCTGCTTCAGATTCATAAGTCCTTTCCATCTGACAGACTCCAAACTTTTATTTATTCTTTTGCGCCAAGGAGTTTGAGAGAATACGAGTGCGAAGCGGAGGGCTTACTGTATGTGTGTCTACAGTAAACAGCACGAGACGATGGAGCTGAGGGCTTAGCGTTATGGGACTGCTGGTTTGGGTTCCTGTATCCATGGTTTGAGGGATATATTTTTCTGTGCCAGGATGGAGACAGACAGGCTGACTATGAAAAGATCAAGGCGACATATCTTTATGAAATCTCACACTTGACAGTCGCCTCCAGCCCACTGATGACTGTCTTGTATGTTTAATTACAGCAAAAATGTGGAAAAAATTAGTTTCCACCTTGAGTCTTGCTTCTGCCCTGACCCAGCTCGTGCCTTCCTTACCCGAGGCGGTTATCTTTAGAAGAGAAGTGCTCTAGCAAAACAAGTGAAGCACACATTTATACCTGTAGGACTGTTCTAATCTTCAAAACTTAGTCAGGACTGGGGCTGTGCAGGAATTGCACTGCTGCAAAGTCTCCATTAAAATATAAAGACTACCACACTCGGAGGAGGAGGTAAAGTGGAGGTTGAGTAATGCCAGCAGAAGCAAAACTATATTCTACACAGACTAACGCCTGCCTAAAAATACATCGCTCTGTCGACTTTCAGCTGGGGTTAGAGAGCAAACCAAGCGGGCGTGTTTGTGTAGGTGTGTGTGTGTGTGTGCGAGTGAGTCCATTCCCTTTTGGTTTTGTTGCATCTGAAAAACCACTAGTCAGCTGTTCAAGTATTCACTGGTAGTATTGTAGGTTTTTGTGCGGTTGTAAAAACCACTTGTTTTCCACTCTCTCTCTCTCACACACACACACACACACACACACACTCTGTCACATTGCTGGCATTGGCCCTTCTTTAAAGAGGCCAACCTTGCTCTAATTTTAGAAGAATTAATGTGCAGCCTATTTTACCATTAGTAATAATTTGTTAATGTTGCCTCGCAGTTCAGGCCTGTGTGAGCTGGTCACACTTAGCTTTGTGTTACCACCTAATGTAGTTTGTTGTTGTCCTGTTCATTTCCACCAGATGTGACTAACCGCAGACTAGAGGAGCCAAGTACCCACCGCTGATGGAAAAGTATTTGTAAATGGGTTAAGGTTCATATACTTGGGGTCTAGACTTGAGTAAACGGCTCTCTCAGGCTTAAAACATGCTGTTTGTTTTTTTCAATACAGTCCTAATAGTCACCAGTAAAAGTTGTTTTTTGTTTGTAACATCAGGTTATTGCTCTTATTTTTTGCTTAATTTTTATGGTAGAAATGGAAAACATTTCAGATTTACTGACATCTATTTGTATGCTTATTCCAAGATTTGAATTCACTTGTTGTTCTGGGATTAAAGACCTTGGATTACTGCCACGGTGCTCTGTTCTGATGGTGGCTGATGTTTTACAGAGCAGTAACGATTACTGATGGTAAACAAGGATTTTACCTAGACTCGTGTATGTTAATGGTCTGTTTCACAAACCATATTTCACACCCATCACTTATATCTCCACCTGAACATCTGAGATTCTGATTCTGCCGTATTTGTTTACCTCATAGACTACAGCCAGCCTAATGTTAAGACTCATCATGACTCAAGCTTCCACGTGATTTTTGACCAATTCTGGCTAATGCTTTGTTTTCATAGAGTATGGACCTGCATTTAAAAATGTATTGAGCTCAGTTTATTTGATTTTGCACTTTACCATGATCTGAACTTCGCAGCGTGCATCTTCCTAAATTTAAATCGGTTCCCTTCATCGTGTGCTGCGTGTTTACAGGCAATACAAGTGCAGAACTGGAAGTTTAAACACTGTTTTGGTCAAAGCGGGGAAACAAAAAATGGTGCAGACAAGAATGTTATCAGACAACGGGATGTAATGTGAGATCCTCGCAGAAGTTGTGAGCGTTGTATTCTCTTGTAATCACAGAGATGGTTTATCTATTATTGAGGCTTCATCTCCTCCTCATTTCTTCACAAAAGAACTCTGATATAAGGAGCTTCTCCTCTTTTATCTGAAGTGGGAACATCTCCGTTTGATAGGATCCACCTGCAGAGGTCAGAGGCTGCCGAGGGACTCCTTGGCGAGCTTGCGGCATCTCCAGACAGCTGCTGTAAAATAGAAAGGTCACGTCAGGATCAGGGAGGAGTGCAGAGGCCCCAGTCACTCAATACTAATGTTTTATTAATGCCTCGCTGTGAGGGTCACCAGGAACACGAGCTGAAAGAGGCTTTTATTGAGGCATCTGTGTAAAACAACATTCCCCTCCACCACCACCACCTTAGCTCCGATGCAAACGCGCAGCGATGGCACAGGCGCACACTTCATATCCATTCCCTCGAGTAATCAGTTTGCCACATTACAGCCCTCAGCACGGCTGCTTAAATTTGCATAAACCTAATGGCGTTTTTATTGGCCTTCTTTTGCCGTGCTGAGAGTAACAAAAAGGAAAAGGAAAGGCGATGCCTAAAATGGCTGAATAATCGCCTAGACTAATTTGATTACATCCTCAAAAAGAGACGAGCTGTCATACAGTTCCAGGGGCCTCCTCAGAAAGCCAGCTGGGGGTGGGATGGAGTGTGGGTCTGTCTGGTAATTAATCTGAATTACGCAATATTTGCAACAGAAGGAGATTAAACTGGAGCTTCTGCGAGGATTCTTCTAGCCTTTCTGCTTTGGAGCTTTTTAACCAAAGCCTGTAACTTGGAGCTCATTGTGGAGTCCATGTGTCCTTCAAAGTGATGCAAACTCATGTAAATGAAGCAACTGTGAGTCGTGCTGGTCAGTCCAGGGGAGTTCTAGGCGTCATTAGTAAGCATCGCACAGACCTTGATGCACACAAGGGACAGCTTAAAGAAACTCTGCTTTGGTTTGGGTCATTGTTGGAGTAAATGGGCTGACTGGAGGACGCAGGTGGGATCTGAGGGACACAAGCACATGAAATGAAAATAATGTTCAGACGCAGGTGCTGGTGATTAGATAAATGTGACCATGTTACAAAAGGGCTTTTTTAATGTTAAACTAAGACGAGTAATCTTTTCGGCGAAGGTGAATTACCTTGAACATTAAAAAAAAAAAATGTCCATGTACATCACACTGCCTGTGCCTATTCTAATAGAAGTTAGAAATATGGGTTAAAGGTGAAGACTGTAACTGATACAGCTCAGCGTTGCATATAATTGACCTTGACGAGTAATAGAGGGACTGTGAAACAGTATGCAGCTTATTCCTGGTAACAACCAGACCTTTGTTGTGGCTGAGGGAACCCAAGCTTGATTAAGTGAAACACAGATGGATGTACCGAGCTGTTTTTGGATCTTCGGGTCATTTTGTTCTCCACCTGGACTGTTGTTAACTTTAAAACGCGTAATCAAAACTCAGGCTGTTAGTGTTGCTGATAGCAACTTCTATAGTTTTTAGCATGTTGACCAAAGTTCACGTCACATTAATTCACTCTGATAAAGCCAGCTGTCGCTGCACTGGTTTTAATGGGAGAACTGATGAAAACGAAGCTGCAGCTCTTTTGAAAGGGTGATAAATGTTGGTTTATTAGAGCTCACCGTTGTCCTTTACACCTTTAAGATAAGACGAGCAGAGGGTTCGGGCTGTACCTTTGTGGCAGCCGGAGGAGCTGAGTTAGTTCAACTCAGACTTTTGGTCCCAGGAGGATTTTATAACCTTTGAGCCAAGCTGGGCTAACTGGCTCAACCTTTTCACACTAAGGTTGGTTAGCTAAACTCACTGCAACTCCTTATTTCACTCAAAATTGTGAGTTTGAGCAGCGCAGGATGCTGTTTTAGTGTCTTGTTTACATATAGCAAGTTGTGCTGTATCAAAAGATTAATATTGAGTAAAAATCATTTTTCTGCTGTAAGAATCTGCAGAGTATTCTTGATTTGATATTTTTAGCTGATGAATAATGGATTAAAAACGGTGTTGAATTTCTAAACATGAATCAACACCTAAAATTGTAAACGGGTTGAGCTGGTTTCTGCCTTGAGGTAATTGAACTTTTTGTGCATTTTTTGTTTTGTTCCAGCACATTTGTTTTAGCGTTTCTGTAAGGTTTGACACACAAAGTCTCATAAATCCAGTTTAAATATTTAACGTTCAAATACACGAGCTGAAAGTGTGCTTTTAATCACCAAATTTAAATCTGAAGCTTGTTTCTGAGCTCATGTTGCTCCCAGTAACACAATGCTCCACCTGTGCTCCACTGGTGCACTTCAGGCAAAATATTCCCAACTGCAACAGGATGCGTATGAGTCAGCGAAACCTTCTATAATGTCAGCCGGCTTTTTCAGCCGTGACAATGAGAGCTCATAAGCTTATCCAAACACCCGCCCCCTTACTGCAGAGCCTGAACGTCGAGGCTCTTCGTCCCAGCGCAGAGAGCAGAGCTGTCATCAGAAGCATGCTAATGGAGGCAAACGGCACGTTCAAGACTCCCTTAACGTGTGGTTAAATTATACACAGAGTTTATCTGAGGTTGCGGTGAAAGCACGAGATGAGAGATTCCAAAGAATTAATTACAGCATCTGTCAGGAAAATGCTGCTTGCACATGCAGGAATTTGAGAATTGAGCCATAAGAGATGGACTACATCTGGGAAAAATAGATTAGCAGATGGTTTTGAGAACATTTTTTTTTAATTGTCTGATCTTATTTTCTGTCTGTCACCTCCTTCAAATATTTATTACCCAGCAACATAAATGAATAAACTTCTTAATCCCACATGATTTGGTTAAATATCGCATCCGCCCTCGTTCTGATCAAATGGCACTGCTGAAGTTTTACGCACTCTTTATGCAGCAGCGTTCACAGGATATGAACATTAATTCCCCTCTTTCTTTCCCCCAGATGAGCCGTGGTGTCTGGTATGCAGAAATGTCTCTCCCCCCCACTGGCTCCGAGGAGGAGGAGGAGGAGGAAGATGAAGAAGGGGTTTGTGTGTTCTTGTCGTGGCTTCCATCCTCTCTGATGGATTTTCTGCTGCAAAAAGGGTAAAGGGCTGAAAAGAGCCCAGAGACTGAAAGTCTGCGGCCTCTTCCCACCTGATTTGTTTACTCGAACGTCTTGTGTAACTTTCCCATGCAGCCCCGCAGTCTGAGCAGGACTGGTTGCCATGCCAACTGCAGGGATCTCACAGTCATCTCTGCTTGAAAATCTGCAAACCTTTTCCTTTTTCCTGTTGGGACAAATAAACTACTGTGACTGGATCGACCCTGCTCTGCAAGAACAAGTTATCCTGACGTGTTTTACAGAAGCTGTCATTTTCTGGTTCTTTCTCCAGCCCCCCCCACCCCGACTCGTTTACTCAGGTGTAGAGTATCTGGACTGCAGGGAGGCTAAATTGGACTTTAGCTAAGCCAGACATTTGGAGGAGGAGAGGAGGCATTTTGTGGACGTGTATGATTTTGTACACAGAAATATTCTTCCTGTCTATATTTTAAGCATTTGGACTTGGGCTTCCCTCAATTTTGGTGAGCTAAATTTGTACTTCTGTCCACAATGTTAAAAAAAAAAACCTCATGTGTTGCCCATCAGGGCTGAAGGAGATACTTATCTGTTAAAAAACAAACTATGATTTAGTCAGTTTTGTTTCTCAGGGTGTTTGTTTAATCTTGCCTGTATATGCTCCAGGAAGGGTTGCATCTTTGTTTTACTTTCTTTATTTTTTTAATTTATTTTTTTGTGAATGTACTATTTTAGCAATCGTCTTTCATTTAAAAATGCATTGTTTTGACGTGAAAATGTATGATTATGTTTATTAGAAGACATTAGCTCAACATAAGACAAAAACATGAATAATTTTAGTTTTACGTGGGATTTAAGTGAAAGTTCAAAGCAGTTAGCGTAGTAGCTGCGTTTCAAAATTTGTACGTTATAAAAATCTTAAATGGAAGTCTTATGTATGTACAGTTGTACATTTATTTTGTAATGAATTTGTAGTTGCCTCTGATTTGCACATAATACCTCTCAATGGTTTTAACTTTTTCTGTCTTTGTCTTAACCTGATTTTGGCGTTTGTGAATTATCAAAACCTTTTGTAGGAAATTTTCAAGTCTCTTTTTTTTCCACGTTCTTCATGTATGCTCTGTGCATGTCACTAATATATCAAAGTACAAGTCTGTTATGCTAACGTTGAAAATATTTTACTGATACAACCTGTTGCTACTTGTTTTACAGCTCCAAACTTTCCAATAAAAACATGATTTTGACTAATTTTCTTTTAAGAGTTTTCATTTGACTTGTTGGAGATCGATGAACCGAGTATTCTACCTGATTTGGCAATCAAACATTTGAAGATGTTTAATAAAAAATAATGTAAAGCTAGCCAACATTTTTCAGTAAGGTCATCTGGACAGTTTTTTTGTGTTGTTGTGCTAAAACGTTTCACCTTCTATCCAGAAGGCTTCATCAGTCAAGGAAACGCACAACACAAAACTGATTCTTCCCCCAACAGCTTACATCCAAAGTGGAACAAACCAGTTGAACCATCTTAGCACCAACTTAACTGGTTTGTTCCACTTTAGATGTAAGCTGTTGGGGGAATAATCAGTTTTGTGTTGCGTGTTTCATTGACTGATGAAGCCTTCTGGATGGAAGGTGAAACGTTTTAGCACGACAACAAAAAAGAAACTGTCCAGATGACCTGACTGAAAATTGTTGGATTGTATACCTGGATTATAGAGCATGGACTTTGTTGTTAATATAAAGCTAGGTTCTTTTTGAGAGGGCTGTCTTGAAACGCATCAAGCAGGTACTATTTATAAGACCGGTCTGGGTTGGCAGGCCTCAGACTGATGAAGTCTTTCAGATGAAAGTCAAAACATTTCTCCCCCAAAAAAGAAACTTGCCCAGATCACGATTTAACCCTTTTTGTTTGTTTAAACAAACAAAAAACTTTTTAGATGGTTGCCCAGCTTTTAGGATGGAATTAAAATGTTTTAAAAGTATATAAGTAATTTTAAAAGCAAATAATAATGGAAAATATTGACAAAACGATGGTTTAGCATAAAACAAATGGCTGCACTACTTGATGACACCTGGTCCTTAATTTGAAACATGAACTCACCTCAGGATCATAGAGAGCCTGAAGGAACACCTCCTTTCTGGACTTTAACTCTTTTCTGACCGAACTGACGAGCCAACGGCTACAAATGACTCCAATCTCAAAAAGTAACATTCAATTTAAACAAATGTACACCACAGTTCATATGGGATTACACAATTATTGACGTTCCTGGGTATTTGTAAGTGCAAACAGCAGCAGTTAGCTGTAGCTCTTCCAGTGTAGGTTGGGGCACCCCTGGCAGATATACTCTATTTCTGCTGAAATAACCTTTTATTTAAAAAACAACAGAGAAATGTAAAGTTTTCTAAAATGGGAGTAGACGATAAAAAATGCATTGGTCAAGGCCACCATTGTCCACCCCCTGGCTTCGCCATTGTTCCTGGTTTTGGATAAAATCGCTCCCTCCACTCACAAGGATCTGTCACTCTGCACTGCCTCGGCTAACTCATACCCATATTACACCAAAACCATTAAGTCTTACTTGAGTTCCTTTGTTCACTTCCAGTCCAGAAAACCTTGAATCTCATCTCAAAATCTAACATTCACTGTTTACATCCTTGAGTAACAAAGGACATCAGCGTGCCGCTTGTTTTGATGTTGGAGCTGTTTAAGTTGACAACAATCCATTTGGGTCTCAGACTTGCCATTGGCTCATCAAAAGGGAACCCCTCTTTAAAAAGTCTGAACTTTCCCTTTAAATTCATGACAAAAATACATGACGTCTCCTGTAATTCAAACATGATTGAAAACTCAATGAGCGAAGGTTTAGGTAAGAAAACATTGCATTTAAACAAGTTTTTCATAAATGTTTTCTTGAATACCACTTACATGAAGTGTTTTGTTGTTTTTCTTTTCTTGGTGAAAACAAGTGACATAACTCAACAGCTTTGTTAACTCTCATGAAAACCCTCTGTTAGGTGGACGTCAACAAAAGGCGTCTCTAAACCGTCCCTCAGCTCTGCGGCGGTGACATCAGGCTGTGCCCAGTCAAGCTTGTGGCTGAGTTTGGGCCAGACCGGGTCAGGGGGGGGGGGGGGATTCATCAAAAGGTTAATTTATGGATTCTTACAATGAAAAGATGAAACACCCCTCCCTGAATGGGAGACCTGGCAGTGGACAGTGGAACGAGCGGGTCTTTTTAACAGTGCCTGTTGTCGTGCAAAATGCAAAAACGTAACGATTTCAGGCACAACTTCCTCGCAGCACAATCAAAGTGCGGCGAACAAACGGACGTTTGAAAGTTGGTCCGAGACAGACGGACACGAGGCCGCCAAAACAACAACGACAGAGAAAAGAGGCCAACATTAATCTGGATGCTGGACTGAGTGCATGAGCTTGCTGTGTGTGTCTTTAGTCATGCTTCATGTGTGTTTGAGGTCGCGTGTGTGTTGGGGGGGGGGGGGGGGGGGCCTGTTTTTTTTCTTGTAAATCCATTAAAAATGGAGGCAGTGAGGTGGAATGAAAAGGGACGCCGCTCTCGCCTCTCCACCCAAATAACGGCGTGTGTCTGCAGGCCTGAGACCCCCAGCTGGACCCTCTGCCCACTCCGGACAGGGACAGAGACGCCTCGGTGAGGTAGGAATCGACCTCCTCTCCCCCTTCCCTGCGGGAGGTGGAGGGGGGCTGGAGGTTTTAAATCCCTCTGAGAAAGAATAGATCAATATGAACCTTCTGGTCTGTTCACATCTGATCTGACTGTTCAGTCAACATGGTGTCCACAGGCAGGCACAACCATGGTACTGTGAAGAAGTGGAAGTCAAACTGATCTTCCACTTCTTTACCACCCATCCATCCATCATCCATTCATCCATCCATCCATCCATCCCACTCCACTTTCTATAGCCACCTCTTCCAGCTCTTGAGGGAGGATTCCAAGCTGCACGGATCTTTGTTCTCATTTTTCTTTTGTTTTTATAAGTAACTAACAGATACTGCAGGAGTCTTGCAGCAACAGATCCACACTCATGATTTGTAGCTCATCATAGAATACCTGCAATCTGCAGGGGTCACTGGTGCCCATGTCCAGCAATTACAGTGCGAGAGGCGAGGGACACCCTGGACAGGTCTCCAGTCCATCACAGGGACACATAGAGACAATCAACCATTCACTCTCTCACTCACATCTAGGGACAATTTAGAGTTACCAGTCAGTCTAACATGCATGTTTTTAAACTGTGGGAGGAAACCGGAGTACCCAGAGAAAACCCACACATGCACGGAGAGAACATGCAAACTCCACCCAGAAAGGTCCCGGACCGGGATTTGAACCAGTGACATTCTCGCTGAGTGACAACAGCTCTACCAACTGTTATTTATTTATTTGCTCTTCCAAGTTAAATACTACAGCCTTACATTTCCTTTAGACATGGTGATGTAATGTTGAAGCTTTATTACTCACCTCTTTTTCAAATGACCATATTCACAAGGTCAAATTTCGGTGTTGGACTCCTCCAGGGCTGCCTGTTGTCACCGATTCTGTTCATAAGTTTTATGGACAGAATTTCTCGGTGCAGCCAGCTGGTGGAGGGATTTTGGTTCGGTGGCCTCAGGATTCCATCTCTGCTCTTTGCAGATGATGTTGTCCTGTTGGCGTCATCGTGCCGTGATCTTCAGCTCTCAGTGGAGCGGTTCGCAGCCGAGTGTGAAGTGGCTGGGATGAGAATCGGCACCTCCAAATGTGAGGTCATGGCCCTCAATTGGAAAATGTTGGATTCCTCACTTCAGGTCGAGGTTCTGCCTCAAGTGGAGGAGTTCAAGTATCTCAGGGTTTTGTTCACGAGTGAGGGAAGAATGGAGCGTGAGATTGACAGACGGACTGGTGCAGCATCTGCAATATTGTGGACTCTGTACCGGTCCATTGTGGTGAAGAGGGAGCTGAGCTATAAGGCAAAGCTCTCTGTTTGCTGGTTGGTCTACGTTCCTTCCCTCACATATGGTCACGAGCTCTGGGTAGTGACCAAACGAATGAGATTGTGGATACAGTCGGTTGAAATGAGTTTCCTCTGCAGTGTAGCTGGACTGTCCCTTAGAGATAGGGTGAGAAGTTCAGTTATCTGGGAGAGACTCAGAGTAGAACTGCTGCTCCTCAACATTGAGGAGCCAGTTGAGGTGGTTCAAGCATGTTCGACTGGAAGGAGACCCCGGGGAAGACCCAGGACAAGCTAGAGAGACTACATCTCTCGGTTGGTCTGGGATCTCCTTGGAGTCCCTACAGAAGAGCTGGAACAGGTGGTTGTGGAAAGAGATGTCTGGGCCTCCCTGCTCAAGCTGCTGCTCCCGCGACCTACTTTGTAACAAGCAGAAGATAATGAATGGATGGATGGATGCATGGATTTCATGATATCAAAATAGAAATAATAATTAACATATTATATACTGTATATATGTACTATATAGTATATTGGATATTAAGTTGTATTTATCACCCACTATAAGAGAATATTGAACAAGTGCCCAAACATACATACTGTATCTGGTTAAAGTTTTTCACAGTCCAGAACATTTAAATGTGCAGTTTATGTTGCTTTAACTGAGTGTTTGTCACTGAAACACCAGCAGGATCCTTTAAGTTCCAGGTCAAACAAGAGGAGGAACAACATCTCTAGCTGCAAAGCAAACAACAGTTCTTCCTTTAGTTTATTCTCCTTTTAGTTCCTGTCTGCTTTGAATGAAGTTCTTTCATTGTTCCTGGAACAACAACCAAAACACACATTGGACGAATCACAGAAGGAAAGACAACTCAACAACACTGTTTCCTTTTTTTTATTTTTCTGTCTTTCATTTTTCTCTTTTGAGTTGTCTAAAGTTCTCACCTGGTTGTAGTTCGTCAGTCGGCTCACCTGCTCTGTGTTTCATCGATATCTTGCCCCAGCAGTTATCAACTCTTGGTGTTTTAGTTCTCAGATCTTTGTATTCTTTCACCTCCTTGCACAGTTTCAGTACGTCACTTGGTCTCAGTAATAAAATACAAAATAAAGATGTTTATAGGTGAGATGTCAGTTCTTTGGGTTTGACTACTTGACTTCCTGTTGCCTCCTTTTTGTCCAGGACCTTTTCCACAATTCACCACCAAACCATAACTGGTCATCTTCAAGGGAACGTTTAACACACTTCCTTTGTTTTCTCCTCTTAGCAATCTGTCTCGAGTATAAAAACATTATAAATAAAGTGTTCTGGTGGACAGGCCAACAAACCACAAGCTTGATTTTTCACAAAACTGAGAACACTCAGGGTAGGCATGCTTTCCCTGCATAGATGGGAACACGTTTGGCCTTCGTTCTTGCTGTAATCATAACGAACACCATGTTCATGTGCTCCAAAGAGCCACTGCAAAACGGTGGACGAACTGACAGCTGACCCCTGCTCCAAGATTGTGGCTCAGTTGAATAACATCAAAATCAATTGTTTAAAAAGAAATAAATTAATAAATCATGCATTTTTTTAAAAAATTAAGGGTTAGTTTGATGTCATAAGGTACACAATGTGTAGAGTTTAATGGTCCACAAATAAACAACCTTGCAGAAACAAGGACCGTCGTTCATAAGGACTTGTTGTGTCCGGTGCAGTTTGTGCTCCTGGACTGAACCTGATCAAAAATGTCTGAAAGTATTTTTATTTCATCGTAACTCACTGGTAAATTAAATTAGAGCGATACATTCTGGTTTGGTTACAAAGTTTCTTGGATTTTGTTTAGCTACCAGAGGGTAAAGAAAAAGATTGAGCAGCTTGTTAAATGTCCTCACATTGTGTTTACCTGCAGGTAAACTCACCTGGTTTAAAGTATTTAATCTATCCATTCTCCATCCATCCATCCATATATATATATATATATATATATATATATATATATATAT
>NC_056500.1:20257987-20269807 GCF_014905685.2 Nematolebias whitei
TGTATATATATATATAACAGTACACTGGAATATTACTGATGCTATTTGGTACTCAGTTGTCTGCAGAGTCAGTCTGTGTGTTTCCCTCCCTGTCCTCCAGATTAAACTCACCACTTCCATTTCTGAGCTGATGTGCAGTGAGGTGCTGTGGTTCAGACAGAGAGGAGAGAAATGTGAGCACGGTGACAGGAGAGCGCTTTCAGACTCGCCAAGACCCAGTCACTGAAATAACTGTTACCCGGTAAACTGCAGAGAGGAGTTTTCTGGTTCTGGCAGCTGAACAATGGATTTGAAAATCAAGAGAGTTGATTCTTCAGGGTTTAGGGCTTTGATGAGTTTTCTCTCTCTCTTCGTTGCTTTCCACTTGAACTCAAATCCCAGTAAGGCAACAAACATCCAGCTGCAGTGCTGGATGTTTGTCGACAGATTCACAGAGGAAGCTGTTACTAATTAGATGAAACAAAGACTCCTCCATAAACTTCTTATGGAACACTATTTACATTTTTACCATCTTCAATAACTTCATGGACATCCAGGACTGACAGTGTTCCTCATTTGATCCTGAAAGATGAGGTGAGACACCTGCGACCAGTGGAACCACAGAGAGTCATTTACATTGGAGATCAACCTCTTCCATCACCGTTATCTGGCTGCTGAAGGCTCACCAAATATAAAATACAATTTCTCACTGTGACCAAGGCTTGAGTTACATTCAGGAATTTCCTCAAGGCAACAACTTCTCCCTGATGTGAAGCTGGTAACCCACTCCATTCATACGAAGCATCATGGTTTCAGACTTGATGTGTGGTAGTAGCTGAGAGTCATTCACAGCACAATGAGCATTAAATATCACACATACAGGTTACATATATATATATATATATATATATATATATATATATATATATATATAAAAGAGGAGGGAGGATCATCTGAAATATGTAGAAGAGACAATTGTGCGATGAAATCATCTCACCAAGTCAACACGAGTGCCGTTTTATTCATGAGAAAAGCACACAAAGGCTCCGACCATCAACCGAAGCCGATGAGCACAGACTGTGGGACAAGCAGAACCGAGCCAGTGGACATTCCAGACGAGCCTGGCATAACTTGGATTCATGCGGTACAAAAAGACACTTTTCTCTTCCTCTTTTGTCACAGAGCCACTCTAGTCTTTTGTTCTTTGCCTGAACCAGTATTTTTTTTCTTTTTAAACCTAATTGCTGCTTCCTTTGACATTCATTAATAAAACAGATTAAATCCCAGCTGAGCTGAAAGAAGGGGGTGGATGTGGTGTGGAGGGGAATAATAAATGGCCTGAGGAGACTCTCTCTCTCTCTCTCTCTCATGCACACATGTGCAAAACCTTCTCTTTGCTTGTCCAATCTAAAGCTTCAAAAACTTCAAAAGCATCATCCACAGCTTGATGAGAGGACCTTGAAGCTGGAGCATGCCAGATGTAAACCCACCTTCTGGCTAACACATGCACTTTACTGAAAGTCATACTAAACAGAATTATGAAAATAAGCCACATGCTCGTGTGTGTGTGTGTGTGTGTGTGTGTGTGTGTGTGTGTGTGTGTGTGTGTGTGCGTGTGTGTGCGTGTGTGTAACGTCTGAGGCGGCCCCTTCTGTTGAACCCTTTCTGGTTGACCAGTGTGGATGAGATGTGACACTGAGGATGAATAATACAATAGAGAGATGATGCTCGGCCGTGTCAGCAGCATCTGTCTGTGTCTGCGGCTGACGTGTGACATCCTCCCTCCTCATTCAGTGCCGAGCGCAAAGGCTTATACAAAACTAATGAAGCAGATGCACGCTTTATTAACACACACACATGCACACTCCCTCCTTATACATGCAAACAAATGTTGGTTTGACTCACGGAGGGGAGACGTGAGGCCGCACTGAGACCAGAAAGTCCAACAAGAGCCTCCCTCTGCTGCTGAGTTTGGACTGGTCACTGCAAGAGGGAGCAAAATATTCAATGATTTATAGGCTTGTCACTGTGGGGTGTTTGGCTCCTGGTTGAAAATGAACCGAAGAGGAATTTGTTGTTGCTTTCACTGCAGAACTACATGACAGGTAAAGAAGGAGGAATATATTTTCTGCAGGTGAACAATAACCCCAGTCCTCCTTTGGTTGTAGAACCGGTCCTGGTGCAAGATGACGGCGCTCTAACAGGAACTACTGTCACATTATCTCGTTATCCCATTTAATTCACTTTAACACTGCCAGAGATGTTTGACATGGTAATGGGTTGAAATGAGGCCTATATGGAAAGCCATTTTAACATAAAATTGGATTCACCACACTTACATTACAGATATCTGAAATTGATTTAGACATATTAGTTATTTCAGATATCTTTAATTATATTTTTACTAGTCAAAATACTTGTTTGAGATATCTCTAATTACATTCTGACTAGTATAAATGATGTCAGATTAAACATTGAGTTGTATGGAAGCTTCAATTCAAGATATCTTAAAATTAATTTTGACTAGTCATGATTTGCTTTCAAGATGTCTCGCTTTTAGTTCTGACTCGTCATAATTACAATTAAATATATCTTAAATTACATCATTATTTAAGATATCTTAAACGTACTTTTAGATATCACATATAATGGTTTGACTAGAGCAAACTAAATTGCAGATATCTTGATAGCAAATAACGACTAGGCAAAAATAATTTAGAGATATTTGTATTTGTGACTAGTCAAAATTCATTTTAAGATTTCTCCAAATGAATTCAGGATATCTTGGATATTTTTTTTTCCAGTATACGGCTTTTCTATTTAAGATATCTTGACTCAACACTTTGACTAGTCAGAATGATATTTAAGATCTCTAGAATAATTAACGTGCAGCATGTATCTTTGAGTGGGCGTGTTCACGGTGTGCATGTGTGTGCACGCCTTGGTGTGCGTTGGTGAACAGTTTCTGCTCTGTGGCTGCAGTTAAAGCCGGGGGTGATGGAAAAGAAGAGTTCAAACTGAGAAATAAGTTTCAAGGAAAGTAGGAGAGGTTTTGTTCAGGATAACTCGTTTTTTTTTAAATTTGCGACGAAAACCTTTAAAGTTCGTCCAAACTTATTTAGCAATTAAATCTGGGAGTAAAAAGTGTTTTTAAATCTAAAAGAAAATCATTATGTTGTTGATGCATGCTCATTTCCTTAAAACATGCATATCAAAAAGTCGAAAGGTTTAAATCTGTATATTTAGGTGCAGTCGCACAAATCCACCAAGTTCCGTCTTATTCTGTCGTTTGGTGTTTTAGCAGTTTGTGGCCTTTTGGTCTTTTGGCAGCGTCCTCCTGTCCCGCTCCTCCCCCTTCCCTTTCCTCCTTCAACAGCAGCCAGACAACCATCCAACTTGCCAGCTTCAGTGGGACGCTGCTGGCAACTGCTCAGCTCCAGTTTCTAAATCAGAGAAGAGCTCAGCTCATCCAAAATGGAGAAAAGATGTGCTGGAGAAGCTCTGCAGCTACACTTGCTCCTCTTAGTCCATTTCTGGATTGGTAGCTTTGCTGAATTCCTCTCTCTATGAGCTAATGTTATTTAAAAAACAAACACAAAGATGGTTTGTAAGCTGCAACACACTCGAGGAACAAATCAAAAAAATGACTCAAAACCATCTGATTTAGAGAAAATGCTCCTTTCGATGGGTCTCCGTGGAGTAAAGCATCACTTCAGGCTATGCTTTTGAAAGAAGCAGGACATCCTTACGGGCAGCTTCTGCAGATCATGCA
Organism: Nematolebias whitei; assembly: GCF_014905685.2. Classification (NCBI taxonomy): domain Eukaryota; kingdom Metazoa; phylum Chordata; class Actinopteri; order Cyprinodontiformes; family Rivulidae; genus Nematolebias; species Nematolebias whitei. The sequence continues at coordinate 20,261,739 of NC_056500.1, forward strand.
GGGGAGTTTAAGTGCACCATCAACCAAACTTGTATTTACTTTGAAAGCTGCTCCCAGCTTCACTTCACATCCACTTTCAGTCCCCGTCCGTATTTCAGGGCTTCCTCCGGGCCTTCTTCTACCTCTTGCTCTGGCACACACACTTATTTGTCCGTTACTGAGTATATTCCCTGCACACATGTTCCTTTAACTTTCTAAAGCAAACTTCACTACAGCAATAAACTTTTACACAAAGCTGCGAGGACTTTCCAGGGAGGGAAAGACTCGGCAACTTAAATTACTCCCCTCCTCCGACACAAAGAGAGTTTTCCATGCAAGCTGCCAGGAGGCTATTTACCTTGGCACCATACAGCGTTTGACTTTGACCACCAGAGATGTGTTGGAGTGTGCACTTGTGTGCGCGCACGTGTGTGTGTGAGTGTGTGTGTGTGAGAGAGAGGGGGGATCCTAACCCTTTTAAAATGTACCGAGACCTCCCACACTGCTCAGTCCTGAACAATACTGCATCCTGAAACCCAGATGGAAAATCCTCAAAGCTATAGACAGCTGGATAGTAAAAGCTGAGGCGGCCATTAATAATGACTCAATACCAAAAAAAAAGACCAAGATTTATAGACACTGATCACCCACAACATTAAACCTGCTGACATGAAGGCTAAGAAAGTAACAAAGATGATCTTGTCTCAAAGGCACCTATCAGAGGCTGTGATGAATTAGTCGACAGTCTATATAGTCAACTGGTGAACTGGCAGCAGAGTCATGGCCATTCATGGATCATTGCACTTGCCTGTGTGGTCTCTAGGCACACAGGAGAGCTGCTGTATCTCAAACAACTGAAAACCTTTAGTGCTGCTGTGACTGAAAGGAACCGAGCAGCTGCAGACCGGTCAGGGTGTCCATAGTGACTCGTTTCCACAGCATAACCCAAAATGGCCACGAGCATGGGAGACTGTGAGGAAGAACGGCCTCAGAAAGGAGCAGTGTGACTGATGTGTGTCTGCATGCACGTCCTTTAGCAGCACTACTCTCCTGCTCTTCATTTATCAAATACAGTAGTCCCGTTACGTTCCTGACCACCCCCCCACCCCCCACACCGCAATAAGCAAAAAACAATAACATAGATTTCTGAGTTGATACCAAAACAGTCAACCAATAAATTAAAATCAACTAAACAAAAGTTTATTAGCAAGACTTTATTCATCAAGATCACTTGATCATGTTTATGCCTTTTTACTCAGCAGCTCTGCAGAACACATCCGCTCGGTTCAGGTTTGGTAGACCCAGCCCTGGTCTGGTTCTGATCGGCTCTCTGCGTCCACTGAGCACCAAAGTCACTTTGAATACTATAAGGACTGAACTTTTTCAGATCGGATCAAAACTTTCCCTCCGTTTTATCAGAAAGCAACTTTACCTTCTGGGAAGTGTACAGTTGGCTTCTGGGTAATATAGTCTTTTAGAATGGCAATACAGTGTAGGCTTATTGAGAGAAAACTACAAAATGCCGTAGATTTTCTAATAATTATTTTGGTCGTGTACAAATACAGTACTGTACTTTGAAAAACCACGAAAGAGCGAGTCCGCAAAAGTCGAAAGGCAAAGTAGCGAGGGACTAATGTACGCTGGACGTGTCATTCAGTGTTTGTCTGTTTCTCCTTCCTGTTCTTCTCAAACCCAGCCGGTCGAAGCAGATGGCCGCTCGTCCTGAGCCTGGTTCAGCTGGAGGTTTCTTCCTGCTAGAAGGGAGTTTTTTCTTTCCACTGTTGCCAATGTGCTTGCTCAGGATGGGAGACTGCGACTAAGTGAAGATTCAACGCAATCTGCTGCATCCTTAAAAAAACTTTTACTAACTGGCTTTTATAATGAATGTGAATGTTTCTGTACACTGCCCTGACATGACTTCTGTTGTAACTTGATGCTGTACAAATAAACTGAACTGAATTAAACATTTTGTGGAATGGGCTCATGTGTCACAGTGGAGGCTTTTCATTACTTCCTGATCAAATGGATTCAGCAGCCGAGCACACAGCAGTAAAACCGGCCCAACAGGACGGTCGCCAAGCTCCTGCTGACTTTGAAACGAGCACAAAGGGCAAGTCAGCACCGAGCATGCTTCCTTTATCGTCCATCTTTTCACTTCGCCTGATACGCCATAACATTGGTAGTCCATCTGATGTGAGCTCTACCAGGCATCATCTATCTCTGCAGGTCTTCTCAGCCGAGCCTGTTGATGGAAGATAAGAGATCAGCTGAGCAGGAAGAAGACGTAATGACTCTCAGTCGTCCAAATCAAACTGTATGACAGCAAGTTTACACGCCACACTTGAATCAATCTGCATTAACGTTAAAATGTAGTAGTCACAGTGCACACGAGGCTGCAGGCCATTACTGTTCTGTTCTTCATCACTGATAGCACCCCGGAAAATACTCTGAATACCTCAACCTGCTCAAGCATTTGATTCCAGAGCTGCCAGAGAGGGCATGAAGCAGAGTCTGAAGCAGAGACGTGTTTTACTGCAGATATCTTCTTATCAACTCGTTTCCATGCCAGTCAGGAGCAACAAAACTACACAGTTAACACACAAAGCTCATCTTTTGTTCTTTTCTTTACAAACAGCTCCAAACAAGGAGTTACTATGGCTTAAACCAGAGTAGCTTGAAACTTATTTAAAATGAAGCCATGAATTATAATTTTTACCAAGAAAATTCGGATATACCTTCCTTGAAAAATTAGAATACTTATTCATAGAATTATAAACAGACCCTTTCCAAAAAATTAGAATAACACAGAAAAGTTGATTAACTTCCATAATTCCATTCAAAAAGTTAATATTTAATAGATGATAGATTCAGGGCCCACAATTTAAACAATTTCAAGTATTTATTTGTTTATTTTTACATAATTTTCTGGGCTTCCAGCTCATGAAACCCACGAAAACAGGATCTCAAAAATTAGAATACTGTGGAGACATCAGACCACACTACTCAGTTTTTGCAGGAAAAAAAAGAAAGCAATTAGGATTACAACAAATCAATCAAAATATGGTACTTTCAAAACTATATGTCAATCTTCAATACTTAGTTGGGAATCCCTTTGCCTTAATCACTGTCTCGATGCGACGTGGCATTGAGTCAATCAGCCTGTGGCATTGACTGGGAGTTCTGGAAGCCCAGATTTCTTTGATTCTTCCTGTCAGCTCTTCTTTGATGTTGGGTCTGGTGCCCCTCATCTTCCTCTTGAGAATACCTCAGACTGTGGCATGGGCACACGGGTTCTGAATGCAACGATTTGCAAATCCCACAAACTGATATTTTACTCACAGTGGAACACAGTAAACGTATCAAATATTGTAATTGTGAAATTACTCTTAAAAAAAAAGTATTTTGAACTTGATGGCAGCAACACCTCTCAAAAAAGTTGACATAGGGCTGTTTCTCATGAGAATGTTGTCTCACTCCTGTCTGATGTTGGAGTCTGGTCATCAGTCCTGGGTCTTCATCGCTGGAGTTTTGTTTTATGATGAGTCAAATGTGTCTGGCCTGTAGGCAGGTCAGCTCAGCACCTGGACTCTTCTACTATGAAGTTATCTTGTGTGATGCAATTGGATGTTGATCGTTTTACATAAAAATGCAACGCCTCCTCTAAAAAAGACATCTTGAACAGGAGCATGTGCTTGTTCTGAAACTTGTATGTACTTTTCTGAGTTGATGGTATTCCAGAAATTCAAGTTCAAGTCAATTTTATTGTCATTTCCATCACATGTGGTACATGAGGTGGAACAAAATTATGTACTCAGGGTCCCAGTTACACTAAAAAAAATAGCAAAAATATAAAGTATAAAAAGAAACAGTATATAATGATCCAAGATATACGCAAAGTAATGCTAAACAATATGCTAAAAGATCTAAGATCTATAATAATAATGAACTCTAATAATGCAAGAACAATACATTGTAACAAAAAACAGCCCAAACATGAGTCTGTGGTGAGCAGATGGGTATGAATGAATACAGCAGCATGAGATCAGCAGCATGGCTAATCAGCAGCACAGATAAGTCACATAGCAATTAAAGTGGCATCACAGTGAGTTTCTTTTCTCTCCTTACAGTGATTGTTCTAGTTAGGGATTCATGAGTCTAACAGCTTCAGGGTAGAAGCTGTTCCTCAGTTTATTGGTTCTACACTTAATGTTCCTCAACCTCCTTCCTGAGGGGAGCGGGGCAGAAAGTGTGTGTGCTGGGTGAGTGTGGTCCTTCATGATGGCTCTCTTCCTGCATCTGGAGGTGTAGATGTCTGTGATGGTGGGGAGGCTGACTCCAACAGACTCTGCAGAGCTTTCCCGTCTTCAGCTGTGCAGAAGAGTAAGAAGTCCATGCCTGAGGCACTAATGCATCCCCATACCATCAGAGAGGCAGGGTTTTGAACTGTGTACTGATAACAGGCCAGTTCACTTTTTGCTTTAGGATGTAGAGGAAACCATTCATGAGATTTAATTTTAAATGAGATTTGGTCCAGAGGAGCTGGCAGCATCACTGGATGGTATATTTGCATGATAGAGCTTTAGTTTCTCCTGTCCCAACTTTTTTGAAATGTGTTGCTTAAATTATCTTTCTTCCCCAAAATGGTAAAAGTTGATGGTATAAAATTTTGATATGTTAAAGGGTTCTTTATGAAAAGATTTTGGGTTAAAGATATTTGCCAATCTGTGTTTAATCATCATTTTATACGAGGTCTGAATTTAACATTTTCAGAACTGGAGCTGTATAATGATGAACTACTAAACATTAACTTATCATTTAGTGCTAATTTTGCTGATGCATGCATACTGCAACTTAAATTTATCTAATAAATAAGATAAAAAGAAAACCATTTTGGCTCCTGTTGACAATACAACACTTTCTTTAAGAACAAACCCTGAAGGTTTCAGTCAAACAGGCAGCACTTTACGACCAAAACAACTGCTGAGACAGAGTCAATCAAATCAAAATGTGTCTCGGTGCTTTGTTTGTCTGTACGCCTGGCTCTCAGGGGAGTCTGTTCAACTTTGGGGTGGACTTCCTATAAACTGCGTTATGCAAAACCCAACCTGACAGGAGGCCGAGCCGAGGTGCGTCTAAGACCCTGGATGAGACCAGAAGAGACAGGGAGATGACATGGGCAGAGCAGTGGGAGGAACGAGACAGAAACAAAGACACAGAGGGGACGGAGGAAGGGAAAATAATCGTTGAGAGGAGACAGAGGAAAGCCACTAATGACAGCAGACAATAAAAAGTGGCCACTGTTACTGCGTCTGCCCTGCCAGGATGACAATAAGGCAGGAAGCTTTACTGTTGGTGAGGTTTACAGACGGGCTGAACGGCTTCAACCACAGCGCCTGAAAATAGAGTTTTGTCTGCGTGAAGGCTGTTATTAGGCCGTCTAACCACGGGGTCAGTAACACCCCTAACTAACACCGAGAATGACGAGTCAGCTAATTGGGTGGTCTGCATTAGTCTGATGAATAGTTAATAAAATTTAAAAAAAGTCTAATTCAAGGCTCATGCTCAACGATACAGGTAAAAAATACAACAAAGTTCAGTCAGGTCATCTGGACGGTTTCTTTTTTGTTGAGATGTTTCGTCCTTCATCCAAAGGACTTCATCAGTCCAAGGGGTCACAATAAACTCAGTCCCACAAACAGCACACCCACCTAGTGGACCAACCAGTTTGCTGGTGATAAAATGGTTTCTGGTGCCCGCCTTCTCCCCCCAATGTCTCCTTTGAGGCAGGCATAGCCAAAGTGGTTGAAAACATCGACGTTCATGCTCAATAATCCAGGTAGAAAATCCAACAAAGTTCAGTCAGGTCATCTGGGCAGTTACTTTTTTTGTTGAGATGTTTTGTCCTTCGTCCGGGGGGGGGGGGGGGGGTTTTTTACTGTCGTTTTCACCACATATGGTACATGTGGTGGAGCAAAATTATGTACACAGGGTCCCAGTTACATCCACCAATAAAATGTAAAAAAAAAACAGTAAAAACATCTAAAAATATGAACTAAGAAAAGCACAACTTAAAATACTCTAAGCACTAATAGCATAAAAACATTACATCGAACAGCAGCACGAACACTAGTCTGTGTGAGCAGATTAACATGAATGAACACAGCAACATGAAACAGATCAGCAGCAACATGATATTTTTCACAGTGATTATTCTAGTTAGAGATTCATGAGTCTAACAGCCTCAGGGTAGAAGCTGTTCCTCAGTCTAGTGGTTCTACACTTGATGCTCCTTCACCTCCTTCCTGATGGGAGCGGGGCAAAAAGTGTGTGTGCTGGGTGAGTGGGGTCCTTCATGATGCAGGTGCCCCTCTTTCTGCATCTGGAGGTGTAGATGTCTGTGATGGTGGGGAGGCTGATTCCAACAGTCTTCTGTGCAGCCTTCACCACTCTCTGCAGCTGTGCAGCCTCCATGCCACACGTTGATGCTGGAGCACAGGATGCTCTCCACTGCACACCTGTAGGAGGTGGTGAGGACTGACCTTCCCAGACCAGCTCGTCTCAGCCGCCTGAGGAAGTAGAGTCTCTGATGAGCTTTCTTGATCAGGCTGGTGGTGTTGTTGCTCCAGCTGAGGTTGTCATTCATGTGTACACCCAAGTACTTGTAGCTGGAGACCACTTCCACTGCAGATTCTCTTATTTCCAGGAGGGTGTAGGTGTGTTTGTTCCTTCTGAAGTCCACCATCATCTCCTTTGTCTTCTTTACACTGATGTGAAGGTTTTTCTCTTTGCACCAGCTCTCCAGGTGTTCCACCTCTTGCCTGTAGCTGGACTCATTGTTTGTGATGCATCCCACCACCGCTGTATCATCTGCAAACTTTACAATATGACAGCCTGAATGGGTAGCTGCACAATCATATGTGAGCAGAGTAAACAGGAGAGGGTTCAACACAGATCCCTGAGGAGAGCCAGTGCTGAGGGTTATAGTGGAGAAGAAGTTGTGGATCCTCACCGAGTGCTGTCTGTTAAGAAGTCTAGTACCCAGTTGCAAATGGAGGGGCTTAGTCCTAGTGTGAATAGTTTGTCCATCAGGGTTTGGGGGATCATGGTGATGAAGGCAGACGTGAAGTCCACAAAGAGGAGTCTTCCTGCTCCAGGTGGTTGAGTGCAGTGTGGACCACAGAGGAGATGGCATCCTCTGTTGATCAGTTCTCGCAGTATGCATACTGATGATGGTCCTCGTTGATGTTTGTTTTGATGTGGGTCAGCAGTCCGAGGAGATAAATTCAGTTCCACAAGCAGCACACTCCCATATGGGCTAACCAGTTTGATGATGATGAGATAGTTTCTGGGGCCTGCCCTGGGAAAGGGCAGATATAATAATCCAGGTAAAAAAAAATTAATCAGGATTTTTTAAAACCTGGATTATCGAACATGAACTTTGATGTTTTGAACCACTTTGGGTATGGCTCCCTCAGAGGAGCCGACGGGGGAGAGGGCGGGTCACAGAAACCATTTTATCACCTTCAAACTAGTTGGCCCACTATGAGTGTGCTGCTTGTGGGACTGAGTTTGTTGTGGCTCCTTGGACTGATGAAGTCCTTTGGATGAATGACAAAAAAAAAAAAAAAACATCCAGATGACCTGACTGAACTTTGTTGGATACAAGTCAATTCCCTGAAAGTTTTAATAATTTGGCAGTTTAGAAACTTGCATACAAATAAATTCAGACCCAAAATAATCGTTTCCAGGTTGTTTTTATTACTAAATGTCTCTAAGGCAGCAGTTTGTGCTCACAGGTCTCTAACACGGTGCATGAAAACAAAGTACAAAAAAAAAAAAAAATTCTGTTTAGCCGTGTGCTACAGATAATCAGCAGACAAATAACTGTAAATAAGAAGTTTACAGACAAGAACAAGATAAGTATTATAATCATTTTCCCCTTCAAGTATGCTACTATTCAAAGTGACTAGTGTAAAATTGGCAGAGGAAATAAAACAAGTGATTATTTACATATTACAGGTCCAGCAAGTGTGTGTGTGTTTTTTTTTTTTTTTTTTTTTTTTGGGGGGGGGGGGGGGGGGGGGGGGGGG
>NC_056500.1:20269817-20363192 GCF_014905685.2 Nematolebias whitei
TTTTTTTTTTTTTTTTTTTTGGGGGGGGGGGGGGGGGGGGGGGGGGGGGAGAGACGTGTTGAAATGTTCCCATTCTGGTTTTGTTACACACACACACACAGAAATACACAGTACAAACACACACACAGTGATGAGACTGACAGGCTTCTGAATTATACAACAGATTCATACATTAAGCATTTAAGTGCAGCGATGCAACATTTAAGACTCCATTTGATAAAAATGATGACACACACACACACAAACACACACACACACAGGCAGCCTTGTCCACCTGCTGAGGTTTGAGAAACGTCTGGAGCCGAACTAAAGTGCTCGTACACAAGTTTTCCTGTTGCATAGTCCCCTCTGAAACCATTTGACCCAGACAACAACATCCCATTGTTCAACAGCTGAAACACACATCTGTTGGCATGAAATTAAAACATCAGATTATCAACCGTTTACGTTTCTCAGGCCACAAAGATGTTGGATTATGTTTCCACCCACAGTCCACAAACTGAATAATTAAAGGTTTATACACACTGTAGGTGTGTATGAACGCTCACACCCTGCTACTTCTCAGCCATGTAATCTGACGGTGAGGAAACAAACCTTTCCCAAAACCAGATGTGACGCAGGGCGTGAGCCGGACTACAGCAAGTCCAGTTGTTCTGGACACTCCCTGCAGGATGAAACGTCCCGAGGATGACCACACAACCGCTCCTTTAGCCTCCATGCAAAAAAATGTAAATAAAAAGCCGAATGTGTCTTTGGTTTTAAACCACCGAAACAAAGCAGACAATTATGTTTGAACCGCTGCATAATCTTTGTGAAATATCACGTCCCCGATTCGGACCGGAGCGCCGACAGACGGTGCGCCTCGACTTCAGTGCAACAACTTAAACACACGTTAGCAGATTCAAAATATCCACCTTCAATTTCAGACAGTTCACAGCAACAAACGATTACGGTTCATCGAATGCCAAGAGGTTTACTGTATACTAGACAGTACACACTGCTTTGTGTATTTTATTCGTACTCAAACAAACATCTGCTTTTTTTTTCCTCTCCATCTTTTTCAGATCAAGTCTTGGTTAAAACAGTAACAGTAGTTCGAGGGAGACTAATGCAACTGAGATATGTACAATATACATGATATAAACCTGTTTTAACCTTTCTGTTATTCTCACTGCAGGACAACATGACAGGTACATAGTTTTTCTTTTAACTTCCAACATTTAGCTGCTAAAAACATCTACAATCAATCAATTAAATGGTCAATGGGACATGTGGACATTAATTAAAAGTGACATCCAGGCAGCAGAAATGTACCTTAAGTTTACAGTTTTAACGTCTTGCAAAATGTCAGATTAGTGATGAGCGACCAGCGAAACGAGCTTTTAATAAAGCACAACTTGTAAATAGCTGCAGGACAAACTGCGGCTCTGCTAAAGAAGAGGTAAAAACATGCATGAAGGCAAGCGTCGTTTCCATTTCTCTTCAGGTATTCAGTCATTTCCTTCTAACTGGTCCAATTAGTGCAAAAACACAAGTTACAATGAACTTTTTGTCTCATTTCTCATTGTTGCCATTTAAACATTTTCTTTTTGAGACTAGAAATGATCCAGTGAGCTGAAGCAGCTTTGGCTTTGAACCAGTTTTTTTTAGCAGTTATTTATAATCCTTTTTAAAACTGGACATTTTTACCGTCAGAGGAGAGCTCTTGTACATGTGTTAAAAGTATAGCTCCGGTGCTTTCGAGATCAGATTTGGCGATTTTGACAGAAAATTTGTTGTACAAATTTTTTTTTGAACACGTTTAAAATTCAAGCGACAAAACTGCGAAACGTTGCAACTCAAGCGAGGAAATGGGAGCTGCAGGAAGAGAAGCCACCACCGTCCAGATATGATCACAGTAAACTGCTTTTCTGAGCGACTGATAAAAATTCTTTGAAACATTTATCCAAATGTTAAAATGTGGAGGACAGTGTAGTTTAAATGTACCAAAATTAGCCGATTTTCAAAATGAAACACTTCAGCTACACTCCGTTTAAAAAGCTGAGGGGCATAGCTGCAAGAAAAAAAAAAAAAAAAACAGAACTTCTGCTTTTTTCCTGGACAAGACTTATTTTGTAGGAGCTGTGGTAGCTTGGTGGTCTGTGTCACGGTCTTGTAATCCTGAGGCTGCAGGTTCAAGCCCGGGTTGTGTCAGGAAGGGCATCCGGAATAAAACAAATGGGCAAATCTTTCATGCGAGTTTGCTCGCTGTCCCTGAAGGGAGCAGCCGAAAGAAACTTTTTTTTTTTTCTCGATTGTTTTGTAGATTAGGACTCTCCTTTAAGTGAAATAAAGTAATATTACAGTGACATTTCACAACCAGCAGCAACACCACCATTTTAGCTTTTATAAGCAAAGTCTGGACAAGTACCAATGAAAAAAAAATGAAATTAAGCTTCACAATATCAACAGCTGTACAATCACATTTTACAACATTTCCCCACAAAAAGCTCCTTCGTTAGCTTGGAGTGGAATATTTTACACTGAGCAAATGAAACTTCAGAGCTTCAGGTCCAGTGGAAGTGCACAGTAAAAACAAATATCCATCGCTGCACTCGTCCTCCTCATTACTACTTCATTCAAGAGAAACAAATCTGCACAACGTTCCTTTCAGTCACAACTCTTCACCTCTTGTGGCTTTTGTCTTTGGATTAATAAAACATTTCTATAAAAAATAATAATAAAAAAACTTTCTACATGATACCTTTGTTTGACCCCAGGTTTCCACCATATAATTAATAGTAGTTTAGATATAAAACTAAAAATTAAATAAAACATTATATGCAATTAAGTTGTTAAAAAGGAAATTCTGTTTGAGCCACTGCAGCCTTTGCTTTTATAAACTGCTGCAGCTTTGTACAGATAGTTAAACTGTGCTGCTTGTTAAAAGTTGCTCCTTTCAGAGGCTGATCAGGGATCAGTGCCCTGTGCCTGTTTCTGTGTCAAGAGTCTGTGCTTGTTCTTTGAGCAAAGGGAGTCTAAAAAAATATAACTTCCTCCTTATTCAGGTCTTCTGTAGGGATGGTGTAAGGAGGCGATTTGCTGTGGCTGAGCCCGTGAACGTTCTGCACGTGGGGCTGGAACTGAGGGGGATCAGTGCTCTGAGGGTGCGGAGGAATGGAGGGTGGAGGATGGGGATGCGTGGTCGGCATGGGGGGCTTCTGCGCATGAGGAGGGTGGGAGGAGCTGACGGAGGAGGTGAGCTGAGTGTCTAGTCCGGTGCTGTCTGGAGGACTCAGCTGATCTGTCAGGAACAGAAAGGAGAAGCCATCAGAGAACAAAGGATCACTTCAGACATGACAAACAGAATATTAGTGAGCAGCTGCTGCTCTGATCTGTTGGATTATTTATCCAAGCTGCAATCAATCACACAAACTCTCTCACCGATGGTTTTTGTGTCATTGGTAAATGTACGAGAACGAGATTAAAACGTCTTTCGGCAGCAGAGCCGGCCATTAATCAAAGGGAGGCGTGTGAAATTGATAGGTGTTTACACAGGGCGAGGCCAGCGTGAAGCTCCAGAGAGGAATGTCATGGGGTGGAGTCAGCTAGGCCCAGGTGAGGAATGTAAAGTCGAGTTTGTGTTCGTGGGAACCAATACTAACAGGAGTACTGCATACAGAACATTACACGCCCATCAACCATTATTCATCCATCTATTTCAATGGTGTGGACAAGTGAAGACCTTGTATAACCTTTGACCCCGATTTGTGACCTGGACCTTGAAGCTGGGGTGATGAAATGTGAACATGGTGCCCCTTTTTAGTGACGATACATATGGCATAAGTTTATTTTCATATGCAGAATCAACACAAGGTCAACAGTGCAATGAAATGCTCAGGACGAGAAGAACCGTCGACTCGCAACCCCCCCCCCCCGACAATACCAAAGCATGCAACAAAAATAAGGCACCAAATGTGCAAAAGAAATACATCTGCAGCAGCATGGTCCCATTAGCAGAGTGGTCCTATTAGCAATGAGGTTTTCTTAGCAATATGGTCCTGTTAGCAACATGGTCCTGGTAGCAGCATGGTCCTGTTAGCGGTGAGGTTCTATTAGCAACATGGTACTGTTAGTAATGTGGTACCGTTAGCAGCATGGTCCTGTTAGCAGCATGGTCCTGTTAGCAACATGGTCCTGTTAGCGGTGAGGTTCTCTTAGCAACATGGTCCTGTTAGCCGTGAGGTTCTCTTAGCAACATGGTCCAGTTAGCACCATGGTCCTATTAGCGGTGAGGTTCTCTTAGCAACATGGTACTGTTAGCAACATGGTCCTGTTAGCAACATGGTCCTGTTAGCGGTGAGGTTCTCTTAGCAACATGGTCCTGTTAGTAACATGGTCTAGTTATCAGCATGGTCCTGTTAGCAACATGATCCTGTTAGCAACATGATCCTGTTAGCAACATGGTCCTGTTAGCGGTGAGGTTCTCTTAGCAACATGGAACTGTTAGTAACGTGGTCCAGTTAGCAGCATGGTCCTGTTAGCGATGAGGTTTTCTTAGCAACATGGTACTGTTAGTAACGTGGTCCAGTTAGTAACGTGGTCCAGTTAGCAGCATGGTCCAGTTAGCAGCATGGTCCTGTTAGCAGCATGGTCCTGTTAGCAGCATGGTCCTGTTAGCAACATGGTCCTGTTAGCAACATGGTCCTGTTAGCAACATGGTCCTGTTAGCAGTGAGGTTCTCTTAGCAACATGGTACTGTTAGCAACATGGTTCAGTTAGCAACATGGTCCTGTTAGCAGTGAGGTTCTCTTAGCAACATGGTACTGTTAGCAACATGGTTCAGTTAGCAACATGGTCTGGTTAGCAACAAGGTACTGTTGTTAGCAGCATGGCACTGTTAGCAGCATAGTACTGTTAGCAATGTGGTTCTGTTAGCAGTGTGGTCCGGTTAGCAGCATGATGATAACGACTGCGGCAACGACGATGACTGCCCTCCAGAACTGGGTCCGGCTGACAGAACATCCAAGGTTTCCCGTGAAACCAAACTGTTCCCTAGAGTTTGGTCCGTGCAGGCAGATGGAGGATCATGGAGACAGCTGCCATGACAGGCCTGAGCCCGAGGCTGGAAGGGGGCCGGGAACTGAACCACGATGGCACAATGGCAAGGCAGCGACACACAAAACTCCAAAAGTGCATTGCGGTCACAGCCGTAGAGTGGGTGTTCAGTGTAGGCACAAAAAAGAAAAGTAAAAAAAACAACAGGAACAAAATAAAGAGCGAGTCAAAATGGAGCTTCCGTCAGTGCGAGCATACTGCGGCGCACGGGACGTCACGTGCATATGTGTATGAAGTTTCATTAAATTATCTTGAGCAGATCAGAAGGTATGGGCAGGACAAGAGAAAGTTTAGAGATAAGGAGGTAGACTGTCCCAACATGCCCCACCTTTGACAGGCATACACCAATGCAGCAGGCAAACACAGACAGAAGGGGGATCATGCTGAGGTTTGTCCAGATGTCCATGTATTCAGAAAAATACCTGTGTGGTGATGAAGAGAAGGGGGCTGCTGGTGGGGGCTGATGGAGCGCTTGGCCTTCAGGATGTTGTCCTCTTTGGAGGAGAGTTTCAGAGGGAGCATCTGCTTCATGTCCATTGACGCTGAAAGGAGAGAGTTAGAAAGAGAGAGGACAAACACAAAAAGGGTCAGAGTGATTTAATTGGAATATTAGATTTCACAGCAGGACACCATCTGATAAATCAGCAGGTTTAACCTAATTTAGACGGCTAATGAGAGTAATCTGCTCAGGCAAAGAGCAGTAAGCAGAAAAAAAAAAAAAAACTTTCACAGAATTCAAATAAAACTCTTGCAAGAACAGGAGCAAACGGTAATGATGCGTTTTCTACACCAGTCGTAGTTTTAAACCTCTGTTCATCTCGACAGGCATGAGTTTCACCTCAGAAAACTGCTTAAAGAAGCAAAACATAGAGAGGAAAAAAAATAAAAGCTCATCTCTGAGAGTGACCCAGAACAAGCACAGGCAAGCGTGAAGGCATCTCCGAACATACTTTGTTGCATATTTGGTCTCGTTTCAAAGAGCAACTCGAAACTTGTTTGCCTCAGTGATAAACATCCTCGTTTCCCAGAGGCTGACAGCTTTGACAGCATCTTTGTTCAAACCTTCTGCAACCAAGCATGAGCAAAGAGAGCCAACAGGCTGCTTCTTATTGTAAATCTTGCTGTTGTTTTCCTTTCACTTCAGAAAAACTTTTTATTGTTTAGTTGGTTTATTTGGGTGCATTCCTCTAAAGTCTGTTCTTCTTAAAAAAAACAAAATCTGAGACGTAACAGAGTCCTAACCTGTGCTGTCAGTACGATGCGAGGCTTTCCCCTTCCCCCCTTTTCCTTTGCCACTGTTGATTGCTGCCAGTTTGGTGGGGATCTGCTGCTGCACCCCCACCAGTTTGTGCTGCTGGTTGGTGGTGCTGAAGAGATGGAGCGGCACTTCTGTCTTCAGGGGCAGAGTGGAGGAGCCCGCCTCCCGCCGCAGAGTCACCTCAGGGCGCTCGGGATAGTCGGCCGGTGTGACGGACAGGCTGGAGCGCACTAAGGGCTTATGGGCCAGCGGCAAGTCGGACGCACTAGTGGAGCTGGAGAGGCCAGGAGGTGAGAGGAGCTCTCCGTTTAAACTGCCAGACAGAGGAGCCACCTTGAGGAGAAGAAAGACAGTGTCATTTGCCGACATGTGTTAGCAGCAGATACGTCTTCAAATTCTGCATTTCAGTTCAAAGAATGTCTTCCCAGCTCTGTTCTATAATTATTTGTTTCAGTGGTCAGAGCTGGTTTGGACGAGTCGTGGAACATCGTGTTTGCATTTTTCTTTAATCATAACCAGCTTGTATAGACGGCATGATTTTATTTTTCAAGTTTAAAACAAGAAACTTCTTCGGACAATAAATCAGCCGAGTGCTGCCGTGACATTACAGACACACGATCTGTTTAGAAGCAGAGGATTTATGGGTGTAAAGAGGAAAAGGGAAACCTTTTTCCTGCTGAGGCTGCATCTGAGCAGGTCTTTGATGTTTTGTTTTCAACTTAAGCTTAAGGACATTGTATGTGAACACACAAAACGAGAAACGTAAAACCGCTAAAGGTTCATGTGCACATAAAGGTGTGTCCAACAAAACAAGACAGGTCAGTCAGAAAAGCAGAGAAACATGAATACAGCTCTCATGACATCAGGAGATAAAAGACAAGACGGCATTGTTTGTAAAATCGCTAGAATGAATCAAAAACCATCAAGAAGTCAAGTCAGCCAGAAGGATTCATCTACACTGAATCCTTGTTTGTTTTAGGAACCCCACATGTTGGATTACAAGAACTATAAAAGTCTATTGTAATACCAGCCGTGCAATCAGGGATCCTATTCACTTCAACAAAGTGATTAAAGAAAGTTGAATATCCTGCAAAGGAAGACATGAACAAAAACATTTTAACTTCTGAACAGCCGGTGCACACTAAAACATGTGCTTGGCTTCATCATCGCAGCAACGATAACTTCCCATAAAATAAAAATCTCCAATGTGTGAATGCAGTTTGCCGATTTCAACTCCGCCTTTATTAAAATCGCCACCGTCAAACCAGCTGATGAATCGAGCTCTGGCCTTGAATATAATAAACCATCTCAAACACACTCCTCTGGGCTTTGGACATTTTTTTTTATAGTAGTCCCTCACTACTTTGAGATTCACCTTTCGTGAACTCGCTCTTTCGTGGGTTTTTTTGAGTAAACATGAGAAAAAAAATTAATTGTACAGGACACAGTTGTCAACTTTAATATTACTCACGTGATTCGGACAGTACCGGATACAGTACTGTACAGAAAAAAGTTAACGAAAAATTAAATACATAGGACAGGCGCTGCCATTTTGTATCCTGATGCATGCTCCATTTTGTAGTTTTCCCTCAATAAGCCTACACTGTATTGCCACTCAAAAGGACTACATTTCCCAGAAGCCAACAGTGCACTACCCAGAATTCCCAACAGTGCTTCCAGCTGAAATGGAGGGAAAGTTTTGATTCGATACGAAAAAGTTTGGTGTCTATTACAGTGACTTTGGCGCCCAGCGGATGCAGAGCCCCGCACGGAACCCACCGGGAACCGGAGCAGAACCGGACCACCAGACTCATCAATGAACCCGAGAGCTGCTAGTCGGCCCACGAGGACTTCTGAACAATGTTCAAACACAAACAATTTGAACTGAGTTTAGAACATTGTAAGTGTGGGGTTTCTAAATCCTTAAAATATATATAAATACTAAAATAAGTATAACGTCGAGTATTTTCACTTATTGCGGGTGGGTGGGTGGATGGAGGCGGGGTCTGGAACGTAGCCCCCGCAATAAGAACAGAGAGCACTGCACTTGGATTTCACCAGTACTATTTATGTTTGAATATAATTAAAGATAAATGTCCAAAATCAATTGTTAAAACAGTCATAACCACATTTATAGGTTGTATGTGTCAGTAAAATTAATATTTCTGATGCACATTCAACATGATGACTTTGTACCGTGTGTTGCCTCCAGCTGGAACCACAAAGTATAACTTCAGTAAGACGGAGGCTCCTCGATGGTGAAAGTATCCATACGTCCTTCCATTACTCCGCCCTCTTTTATTCCCTCCATCATTTGTCAACTTTCAGCTCTCGGTCATCTTACACTGATGTTCAACTGCTCTTTGAACAAGGCAATCAGTTCTAGTGACGTTTAAAAAAAAACAAACAGGTATCCAAGTCACTGAAGCAGCACGAAGAACTCTGACAATAAGCAATTAGCAGTCTCTGTCTTCCAGAGGTCTTTATAATTAACCAGACCAAACGTGTTATTTCCAAAGTCAGGTTCCTCCTAATCCTGAAAACTGCCTGGATCTTTCTGGATCAGGTGCATCTTTAGTAATGCTGAAATAAGTTGCCTTGGAGATAATGGACACCACCCACAGGCAAGCACAGGTTGGGTGGTTCTGCTTCCACTTTGCAGAGCACGTTAGCCATCTCTTAGGGCTCCTCACAGCACAGACTTCTATAGATGTTAAATACCCAGAATCCTTCACTCTGTGAGGGGATGAGATGGACACACAGGTGCAAACACATCCCAGGTCAAACTCTCATCTGAACAGAATTATGTGCAATAATGCAATTATGAATCAAACTGATGACTTTTTATGGGCCATCTGCAGCTCTGAGCTGGACTGAATTAACAAGATTAGTGAACAAGGCAAGCGAAATGTGTCTAATCCAGAATCAAACTGAGTCCAAGTAGTCACACAGTTTAGAAATGAGAGGATTACTCTGAGTAAACAGTTATGCTCTGTGGGGCATAATCAGAAACGAGCAGGTTTGTCAGACGAGTTTTTTTTAATCCATCAAAATGTCAGAAATCATTTTAAAAACTAACGAATCCATTAAACTATTTATGAAAAACTAAAAAAATGTTATTAACCTCTAAGCTATATTTGTTTAGCTGAAAACAGGACATCTGAAATGAAGTGCTGCTGACGTGAACATTTCTTATAACATAGAAATAAAAAAACAAAAAAACTGCGCATTAAAAAAAAGACAGTTGTCTGACATAGAAATTTATACTTTATGTACTACTACTGTCAAGGGAATTTTGGTAAAGGTTTATGGACGTTTGTCACTAACTAATGTTAGCTTAATGTTTGTTAGAGGTCTGCTGAGAGGAGCCTGCAGGCGCACCTCCAAGGCCTTCTTCTCGTCTGTAAACTGGAAAGCCGAGGTCATTTTGACCGTCTGATTAAGCGTGTATTATAAAGCACTTCCTGCCTCACTGTCCTGTGCAGATTCTCATTGACGAGGCTCAAAGCATGTAACTGTTAATCTGTGCAAGCTTCCTCGTGACTAGACTGGTTATACAAAAACCTTCTTGTGTCCTCAGAATGGCTTCTTTGAGTAAATAGAGATGAAAGGATATTTATTTTATTCAACAACTACACTTGAATAAATGCCTGTGGGAGCTCCTGAGAGCAGAAACTTACTCATATGTAATATTATTCCACAGCAGCAAAACTGATAAAGGTTACCTGAATGAGTTTTTAATCCCTTAAAACACAAAAAACACAAGATTATAAGCAGAGGTGGGTTAAACTAGTTAATCAAATAACTGCATATGTCGAGGAGCTGATGGAAGATGTGAAAGGTCACATATGTTTTTCACTTATTACTGTCTACTGTATATGAACCATGTGTGTGTTAAGAGTTGTTTTGTCTGGACAGAGTGCTGCAGAAGCATGAAGCCTTCACCTGATAAACTCAAGGCCTAAGCGGGCAGGCAGCGCCTCTGATAACATCATAAAAAGATCCTCTTCTATGCTCTCTGAGCAGACTTAGAGACGAAGAGACATGTAAATATCTTGCCTGCTTGTGTTTCAACTCTGCTCCATCTTGAAAGATTAAACTGGGATGAGAAAAATATCTACTCGTTCCTGTGTGGCATATTTATTTAATGAGCTACAAGGGATAATATTAAATTATCCTAACAGAAGCTATTTCTTTACAAAGCAAAAACTACAGGCTGACAAGGACAAAGAAGAGTCGTGTGTGTGTGTGTGTGTGTTTGTATTCATTACCTTTTAAGGCCCATTTTTCCAACATACTACATTGTGAGGACCCACAGCCCGGACCCCATAAGGAGCTGTGTCATTATTGGGTTAGGGGTTAGGTTTAGGGTAAGGGTCATGATTAGACTATAGAAATGAATGGAAAATGAGTGGAAGTCAATGCAAAGTGTGGGTGGGTGGTGTGTGTGTGGTCAGATTGCTGATGAAAATCAATAAATGTATTAAATGAACACACCAGAACAACTCGATATGCCCACAGGCTCTGGTTACAAATGAAAGAAATCATAAACCTGTTGAAGGCACAGATGGAGAACATTTTTAACAATTTTCTAGATTAAAAAAAATAAAATAGAAGTTACTTTTTATTGCCATTCAAATCTTTACCTTTAACCTTGATAATGCACGTTTTCCAAGTTTATATTCACAAGACTATTATGCAACTTGACACGTCTTTATTCTAGTTAACAGTCCAAAAAAACCCATGCTGCCGAACAAGATCAGAAGAGATAAGATGAAAGAAACGTTTCACTGAAACCCAGACAAGTTACAACTCGCACAGCTATTACTTAAACATTCACGAGTCAAACACACACAGTCTTTTTTTTTCTTTTCACAGAGTCTAATTATATCTCTCCAGGTTTGCTGATGAGTCTTCATTTTGGGCGGTGGTGATTAAATGTCATCAGGTTGGCTCAGAGCCTGGGACAGACTGCGAGGTTCCAATTAATGAAAAGACCGTTTGATGTTTGATGCAAACCACTTCCAAGACAAAACCGCAGCCAAGAAATGCACAGCGTGAAGGACAGTGCTGCAACCCATCCATGTGTGGAGATACTTTTTCGCTGGGCTAAGACTGTTTGAAACTAGCTGGTGAGTCATAATTGTGAGAAAACAGATTGATTTTCTGTTGCAGTCTCTAGAATTTTAAATGTTTGTGACCAAGTTAATAGTGAGCCATGCAGCGGCCAATTCTTGAAACTGACTGCCAATTTTAGTGTGCACAGCTTGTAAAACTGTATTCAAGGCCGTGCATATGTTGTTGCTCACCTCTGCCTGGATGCTCGCATGTTTATGACTTAATATACTGAAGTACACATTTGAAATTAAAAGGAGGAAGATTTTAGACCTGGATATCCAGAGCTGCAAGATGTTTTCTGGTATAGATTCACAGCTAAACTGAGACGGGTTTGAGAAGCGTGAAGCGACTTTGTGACAACTTTGAGAGAAAACCTATAGCACTAATCTTTTGCACAAGTTTAAAATTCAAGTAGCAAGACTGAGCGTCTGCATATTGCATGAGGAAATTAAGAACCCCTACAGATGTTTTGAGCCATTCAGGAGACTCCTTTTTGATTGTTTTTCACCAAATAGTTGCCAACGGTTGTAGCCCAGCGAGATACAGACTGCTGGTCTAACAGTGATAGCACATGCAGAATTTATGTAGAACTGATTTCACTTAGGCGTTAGGTCAAGAATGCTTTTCTTTAAACAAACTGCAATAAACTCATGCATTGAAAACTATATATTTAGACGTAGTATAGATTGAATAACTTCATGTACAGATTCCAGAGTTTTTTATTACCCATTCTGATAACTGGAAAAGTTTAATTAAGTTGATTAAGCTGATACCAGTCTTGGGTTAGGATTCCTGTTATTAGTCATCTAAAGACCTTTAAATTATTGGGATGCTATACAAAATAAATGGCAGATAAGGTGTCCGGTTGTTTTGTCAAAGTAATAAAGTGGGTATTGTTCATTTACTTTAGATAAAAAATACAGCACAGTCATTTGGGGGGGGGACATCTCAAATCGTGAAAGGACAATGAGGTATCTCTGTCAGTTCCTTACATGATTACATGAGTTAAAAACCTACGGTTATTGCACAGAGGATGGTATCATGGGAAACAACACACAAACAGAGATGACGTGTTGAAGCATGCATTAGCTGCACTGATAAACAGCTCAGTGGTCATCAAGTCCATGACTCACAGTGTTAACATGCTTTGTACTTATTTGCGGGACCATTATTTAGAGTAAACATATCATTACACGTGTCTTATTTAGGCTCCTGGGGATACAATCATGTGTAAGTCAGAGGTGCAGCTGTTCCTGTTAATGCTCTGACTTTATCAGTCTAGATTTGTTTTTGTTTGGTACAAAGGAAGGCTGTGCCAACACGAAGACTGAAACGAGCTTTCCTCAGGTTGTGACAGACAGACAATCAGCTAAGCAAAGACTGTGACACAAGCCTCTGAAAACACTCAAAGCTCCTATTGGGCAACTTTACGAGGACTCTGACAGATCTGTTAACACCAGGCGTGAAATTACAGTCAGCAGATCTTAAAACTCCTCTCCCATGAAATTCACAAACAATGACCCGCATTGTGTCACAAGGATAGACACAGACGCAAGAAAGAACAAATGGAGGAAACAATAGGAAATGCAAAGCGAAGACAGACTGCTCTTTGACAAGATAGATCCTCAGATAAGTGCTTTTATAAATATAACTTGTAACTTACAGTGTATAAATAGTAGTCTTTATCACTTTCTCCCATCCAAGTTGCACAAGTAGAAATAGATTCTTTCATGTGGATGTTAATAGAAAATATTTGTCCAAGCAGACAGTGATTTGTGATGCTCACAGTTGTCTGCTCATGTTGCAGAATTATGAAGAAGTGTCATAAATAAAAATGACTAACTTGAACAAAAGTGTGTGTAAAGAAGACAGAGGAGGAGATGCAGGAAGATGAATTTATTCAGAGTTTGAGTTTTGGAATTAAAGTTCCCATCATGTGTTGTGAAAGCTGCTCTGAAATGGACTACGAGACTGGCCTTAAGAGAAGGACTACAAAGAGAGAAGTATGGACGGCGTACATTATTCCACTTCATTTATCTTTGATTTATCAGCAAACATCGCATTTTGTGGAACAGAGATTCGTCTTGCTGACGTAACAGTTTCCACTACTACTGGCTTCCCACCTCAATCGTCTTCCTCTTGAACTTTTTCAGGTTTTCCAGGCGTTCCTTTTCTTTTTCCACTGCTTTGGTGGACTCTCTCAGTCTCTCCAAGTCCTGCTGGTACGTCTCTCTCTGCATGTCCAGCTCTTCTCTTTCCTTCGCCAGCTGCTCCTGTATTAAAAACAAAATTTTTAGATTTTACACATTGTAAAACAAAAAGACTACAAAACCTTTGCATCTTTAGCAAATTCAGCATGTATTGCCATTAAATTAGTTTCCACAGCTGTAACGTAGAATGTAGAACTTCACCTCAAGCCGCCTGCACTCCTCCTCTCTTTGCAGTAGCCTGGCCTCGGTAGCCTCAACCTGCTGGCGGTGCCTCTCCCGCTCCTTCTCCCAGCGCTGCTGCTCCTGCCTGTGCTGAGACTGAAGCTTATGCAAGGTGGCCAGCTCCTCTCTCTGCAGAGCCAGAGTCCGCTGCTTCTCCTGCTCCAGAAGCACGTTTCCTCTGTGACGGCCTGGCAGCGGCACCCGCTCTGTCAGTGAGGCCCGCTGCAGCTCGATCTGACTGTCCTGCTGCGATATGATGGCCTGAAGATGCAGAAAAATAAATACCATATGTAACTAAATATTGGTGCTAGTTCTCTCAAAAAGCTGAAGATTGCATTCAGTACATACGCAATATAAGTGAGGATGGGACTCATTTACCTGCAAGCTATAAAGCCTCTGGGAGAGCATCAACACTCTGTCAAAGAACTAAAATGTCAAAAAAATAAAAAGATTAATGAACAAAGTATAAGCAATATGGCTAAAATAACACAAAAGTTGACTGAACTACTAAAGGCATGGCAACAAGGTCAAATCCTACAATGATGAAAGGTGACATGATTAAAAAAAAAAAAGTTACCTCAGCTTCAGGAAACGAGTTGGACCAGATGCAGTTCCACCTTGGAGGAGAGCAGCAGGTCTCATCAACCTGAGCAGCAGTCAGGCACACAAAGTCAAACAAAATGTGATCACTGTTCAGTGGAGGGATATTAAAAAGTAAACAGGTAAATGAAGCCTTCAGGTTAGGAAAATGTATTTCTATGAGGTACAAATTAGTTAACATTTCATAAAATCTCATTAAACTTTTTATTTCATCGTTTCATTTTCTAATTCTGAGTGTTTTTAAACTCAATGTTTTGTTCTTTTTTTAAAAGTTATGAGTCATTTTAGCATTAAATATATGAAAAAGCAGGATTATGTTTGAAAGTGAGCCTGAGTTTACAACCAGATTTGTTCCCATCTCATCCGCCAACATAAAGTGTCACTGTTGTGGAAAAACTTAAATTTTAATAACCCATAAAGAAGGTTAAAAACAAAAGAACGGAGCAAATGTATTATGTGGCACCGTTTGAAGATTTATTATTTGTCAATGTTAAAACTAAGATAATGCTCAAATAATAGTAATAATAAGGTTCAACATTTGACCCATTCCACAGCTCTAAAACTCAGCTATAGAAAAATGCCAAAAATGTACGTAATCCTGGCGTTATTTCACACTCACTCTCCTTTGTTATATTTAACCAGTATAATTATTCTCATGGACCAGGGTTCACTGGAATTAACCTAAACGTTCAGAGTACAATATTTATCAAGGTTTTATCCATTTCCAAACAAATGTGAAAACCTGTGTAAACAGCATTCCTGTAAAACACAAGGATGTGGAAACTTTACAGATGACTTGGTCAGTTTTTGACTATTTACAGGAAATATTACTGCGACTCATCTCCAGATACACAGTATGTGTGTGTGTGTGTGTGACTGCAGAGCTCCTACCGTCTGCTCCAGAGTGTGGCTGCCACACAGGTCTTTGAGCTGAGGGTCCGAACTGGCTCTTTGGCTTCGGTCTCGGTTTCTGGGCTTGCAAGAAAAACTTTTCTTCATACTGCCATCTGGAACAGACGTGCAGACAAAAATACTTGTAGACACACAAAAACAAGCAAAAGGTGACAAACAAATAAAACTAACGCACTGGAATACACAAGTTTTCATAAAAAATTTAAACAAGCATCAACAGCTACTTTTATTTTATTCACAGTTTATGGCAAACCTGACCAATAAATGCATCAAGATTCATTGGTTCCCCTTCATTTCTGGCCTTTTTGGTAGGGGTGGGGGGTTAATTTGGAAGATTTATTTATTAAGTGTGCAGCTTTTCTCACCGCAGTGCATTCTTCAGAGCTTCTCAAAGAACTTAATGTTATTATGATAAAAACATTTTTTAGTTTGGGGAAGCAAAATGTTTGAATGTTTTCAACAAACAATCAAATATGAAATTTAAGATTTTTCATTGGTTACGTTAAATCCGTCTAGTTTGTCTGCATTTATTTTTTTCCCCCCGGATGGCCATGATCCAGAGGACCACCTGGCTCCGCCTCTCGCCATCCTTGTCCGAGAGGCTGCAGAAAGACCTGCTGGAGGGACCCATCACCCCAGAGGCGCTGTTCGGGGCCAACTTCAGGACCATCCTTGAGAAATTGCAGAGGTCCGAGGAGGTCTCAGAGACTGTACACCATCTGGTGACGTCACAGTCCTCCTCCCGCCCCTCCGGCCGTTGGAGGGACCGGCTTGGCCAGCAGCAGAGGTGCTCCACAGCTGCGGGAGCGACTGATTGGTAACTCTAAATTGTCCCTAGGTGTGGGTGAGAGAGTGAATGGTTGTTGTCTCATTTGTCTCTATGTGGCCCTGTGATGGACTTGTGACCCATCCAGGGTGTACCCTGCCCCTCGCACCGTGATTGCCAGACATGGGCACCGGCGACCCGCATGACCCAAAATGGAAGAAGCGGGTAAAAGATGGATGGATCGGCTTATTGCTAACTTTTCAAGTTGTCAAATTCACAAGGTTAACATATATACACATGAAGGCAGCCATCTCAGATTTTGACGTGGCAACCCAATTTTCAAGAGGAATATTTTTTACACCTAGATGTTGCCACACACCAAAATGGAAGTCAGCAGTTAACTTGTTTTTCATGTTATGCTCGCAACAAGCAAAGATGGATGGATAGATGGATGAATGGACAGACCAACAGATGGAAGGACAGATGAATTGCCATTTCCGATTCTCCCTCTTCGCTTTGCAACAGGGGACAACTACAAACACTTGAAACTGACAATCTTACAGAGTATTTAGCACTGAGCATACAAATGAACAACTTTTACGTTAATATTGCTTCCAAGAAATAAAGTTGCAGAATCGAGCTACTCTCCTTGGATAACGATAGGGGAAATGCTGAGATTTTTATTATTTATAATTTATTAAAAGAAAAAAGAGAAAACTTTTTAGATGCTAGACTTTAATAAAGTATTTTGAGTGCTGGACTCACTCTTAATGAAGATGGTTGGGTTACTATCATAGCCACCAAATGTGTCTGCTCGTCTGGGCAGAACCCCAGAACCTCCACCTTCCTCCATCCGAGATGGTTGAGTCTCCTCCCCCACTCCAGACTGCAGCAAGTTCTGCAGGTTCTCAACTAAGATTAAAAAAAGAAGAAATGTAAAATAAAGTAGAATGTATTTATGAACCTTGCACACAAGTACATTATTGTGCAGCATCATCTTACCCTCCGTGATGGCTCCTTTGAGCAGGGTCTCCCCCTGCTGGAGGTCTGAGGTGTCTCCTCGAAGCATAAGTCTGGAACGTGAAGCTACTTCCTCCAGACCGGACACAGACTCTGCCATCTCTGCAAACAGCTGCAGCTTCTCTGTAAGAGCCTGAACAATCACTGCATCCTTCTGGCTCAGCCGCTCTACAACAGAAAACATTTCACAAAAGAAGAGTCATAATTTAAAAAGGTAAAACAAATCTGTAGGTTCTACACAGAAATTATTTTTAGGTCTTTTTTGAAGTAGAACAAAACATTTGAATGCCAAAACTACTTTAATTCTCTGTTAACTTAATTTTACATATGAATGTTTCTGTTCAGTGCCCTGAGATGACTTCTGTTGCGATTTGGCGCTATATAAATAAACTGAAGTGAATTGTAAGAAAAAAAAAACGTCAGTCAACTAAGTATTTCAAGTCAACGGCATCCCCTGGTGGATGATCATATTTTTTTTCTTAATACCCATCAGCAATTTGACATCCGTCACTCAGTCCAGCAGGCTCGTCAGCAACTGACCAATCGACAATAGCAATTTTTCCCGAAGTGAAACACCCCTTAAATGCCGTAGCTGAACCCCTTTTTCCCATGACAACATTGTTGTGATTTTACATTACGAACATTTTGCAGTCAGAGGAATTTTGTGAAAAATCATTAAAAAAAAAAAAAAAAAAAAAGGGTAAAACGTCAGTGGGGAACATGCAATGCAGAATAGGGGTTAAACGACTACACATTTTAAAAGTCGAGTCGACATCGACAAGTCGATGACGTCATAGGAACTCAAGACGCTATATCATATTTGCAAAAAAAAAAAAAAAAAAACAACCCTCATTTATTATTTACAAAAAAAGAACAACAAAACATCGGGTGCATATTTATGCTCCTATCATTTATCATACTGCAAATAAGTCAAAGGAAAAGCAAAACTATTATCAAGCTGCAAAAATGCTGCTGTATTTAGTTTTATTCTATTTAATCCACCACGTGGATTGGGTGGAATAGGGTTGGGAACAGCGCGGAGGGTGTGTGTGTGTGTGTGTGTGTTTCTGACTAGTCGCCATGAAATATAGAAACTCGCGAGATGATCTATAACAGACTAGTCGGTTAGTCTATTCAACCCCTAATGCAGACATGCGTTACCCTGAGAGTAGAGGGTGGAATAAAGTTTATTCCATTTAAATCACCTAAACTGAATCTGGAAAAATGGAAAAGATGGATAAAGCCCTGCAGCTGACCTCATGAGCAGCCGAATACAACAGTGATAAACAGGAAATACCACATGTTCATTTGTATGACGGTAACTGCATGCAACTCTTCCATTTTTGTCATTATTACTTTGTATGCTCAATGATTAAATTAAATGTTAATGCTTAAAGCTAGGTCTAGTTGTGCTTCGTTTTGCATGTAGATGTGTTGCAACTTCGGGTTTCACAGGTTTAGTCTTGATCAGTTAAAACTAAACCGATTTTGCACAAAGCGTTTAATAGGTTGTGTAATGTAAATGTACACGCTTAGTAGCCTACATACTGAACGGAGAGGTGGAGGTATGCACATGATGGTAGTGTAACTGTCACATGGTTGTCACATAAGTCTGAATTCTTGCACTGTGCTGCTCTGCGGCATGGAGACATCTACTGCAGTAACTATTGTAAGTTATTAGTATCTTTGAATTTATTTTTGCCATCTTCACTGGCTTAATGTTGGCTAATAAGGCAAAAATGCCTCAGCAAACAAGCTCCACTACCTTCACCTTTACAGTTATCATTTGTTTGTCTGAGGTTAGCTCGCCCTGGGCTACAATTCCGCATGGGCAGAGCAATCTTACTATTCGTGTCATGTCAATGTCTTCATTTGATGTTACCTTGAAATTCTTTGAGCCTGACAGCCCGAGCCTCCTCTTCTTCGCTGAACAGCCTCTCTTCAGAGTGAGGACAGCTAACAGAGCGAGTGAAGAGGTGACAACACAAAGAAGGTTAATTCATACAGTGCGTGTGTCCTTTTGTTTGTGCACTGACATGCTGCCTTACAAGTTGTTCACATTTCCCACATTAAACCCATTCAGTGATTCCGGATGTGGTTGGAAAATGACAGAAATGTGTTGATAAATCTTGCGTGTAATGAATTACTTCTCAACAGCTTGTCGAATGTGCGTCATCCAAGTGTTTCGCTCCTCTTTACAGGTGGTGTGGATCTCGTACATCTCTGGCTCATTGGAAGAGGCACAAATAAGAAACATGGCTTTCTCCTCGTGGGCCACTTCTCTGACTATCAGCTTTTGGAGAGAGATCACTGGTGGCTTATTATCCTGAGTAAAATAAAACAAGGGCAAATAAAAGCATTAAAGAGACAAAAGTCTGAATGATTAAAAAAAAAAAATTGTAGATAATACTGACAAGGGGGAAAAACAATGTAGTTTTATACTGAAAATAAAAGTTTGAAACATCACTCACAACTGCAGCAAACGCATATCTCTGATCCTTCTCTTGTATTAAAAGCAACACATCTGACAGCAGAACAGCAAGAATATCTGAAAGGATAATCAGAAACAAAACCCTCAGAAAGACATCTAAATGACAAAAAAAAGTTTTTAATTTATGAACTGTTCATTTTAAGCAGAAAATTTGTTTTGAATTGATGGTGCTGTAACAGTGTACCTTTGAGTCTGCCAGAAGCAGCCTTCCAGCTGACTGTGCCCTCATGAAGCAGTTGTCTCCTGCCCTGCGTCAGGTCCTCCCTGCGAAACACCCGGCCATCTTTGAATTTTCCCGAAGCCTTTGGCTCTATCTTGTTGTGTATGTCTTGAAGTCTAGAGTTCTTCTCGTACAGATTAACCAGCGCATCCACCTGTACAATGGTGTCTTTAATCAGACTCAGTGCCCGAGTCAGGTTCTCATGCTCCTCAGTCCCCACTAGAGACAAGAAAACGCTCTGAATAACAATCCTTTTCTGGTTTTAGGACATTTTTCAACAGTAATGGTGATTTATTTAGCAGAAAGACCTTCAGTGTTGTGCAGAATGCGCTCCACCAGGACTGGGTACTTCGTAATCCGCTGTGTCACCAACAGAATACACTCCGTTATTCCTAACCGTCGCACAATGGACAGGTTGTTGATTTTCTAAAAAATAAATAAAGATTTTCCATTTATAGAAAACATAATTAATGAAAAAAATATATAATAAAACTGCTTGTTTATATTACTTTTATGAGGTTCTGAAACCGTCTGTTGTTCTGCAGCTGATCTTTGTAGTAGCTGACAGCTTCAGCGTGGTGACTGCAGAAATCTCCATAACTTTCCTTCATTTTCTCTCCTATTTCACCCGAGAACTAAAGAGAGAAAAAAAACTCTTTCACCAGAAAGTAGTTTGTGCACTGC
The DNA here is from genome assembly GCF_014905685.2 of Nematolebias whitei. Classification (NCBI taxonomy): domain Eukaryota; kingdom Metazoa; phylum Chordata; class Actinopteri; order Cyprinodontiformes; family Rivulidae; genus Nematolebias; species Nematolebias whitei. Next base: position 20,290,416 of record NC_056500.1, read on the forward strand.
AACATGTTGATCATACTGTTTAAAGAAAAATGTGCATGTTTAAGTAGTGCTATGGAGGTATGCTTCTGTAGGAGGGTGCCGTTTCCATATGTTTAGATAAATGGCATTAACATCCATGGGACTGCCAGGATGCAAGACACTCCATCTCTCAGTGGTCCTAATGTTATGGCTGACTGGTATGCACTCCTCCCTACCTGTGTGATTAGGATGTCTGCCACTCTGTTGATAGTGTAGTTCTTGGTGCTGGGGGAAACGAGGTTTTCTCGCCGTCTCTCTTTGAGGCGAGAGAAGAACTGTGTGTGAAGTTCCAGGAGGGTTTCCAGTCGGGGGAACAGACAGTCCAGTCGGCTCGAGTCCATCTGAAGGTTCTCCTTCAACTCTTGGGCGTACACAAGCAGCATTATCTTCAGTGTTCGCACGTGGTGCATCTCCGTCTGCATCAGTTCTGCAGAACATGTTTTTTTCCAAAACAGACTTTAACCGTAGAAGTTCTAGAATGGGTTCTCTCATCATTTATTTAATTGTTTTTTTTTTTTCTTGTGCATTCATTTGGCTAAAGTTATTACGTTACATTTATTTAGGGATTATATCTCAATAGTAACTTCTGGAAAGACATGCACACCTTTTTATGCATTTCTAGCTGGATCATCTCTAAGGAAATAAATTCCACTTACCATATATCACATCCTGCCTCTTCACCACTTCCTTCGAGTGCTTCTTTAGATACTGTGGGTCAACCTCCAAACTCCATGAGTCTGCCTTAAAGTCCTGAGCATCTGACTCGAGGTCAACTCTCACTGCTCCATAGTTGGCATCTAAAGAGGAGCAGAAGTGCTGATGATCTCACTAATTGACATTTTCAATTCTAACCAGGCCAGGATTATTACAGTACTGAGAGAGGAGTGCAATAATTAGTGAACTAAAGACAGACAAATGATTACAAACTAATTGCTCTCTAAGTTACATCTTGTTAACCAGTGAATTTTAGGTCGTGGCAGCAATATTAAAAGAGTCTGCATCTCTCTCCCACACACTTCAGCTTAATGAGATGGATGGAAATCGTGGCTCAGCAAAACGCCCTACACACATTCTCCTCTCTGGTGTTATGAAAACTCCCTTGAAGCAAACAAGCGAAGGTTTAAAGATTCAAAAGTCTGAGAAAGGCTCATAATAGCAGCATCGTCACCATCACGACATACAAGAGAGGAACTGAACGTTACCTTCTACAACGATGGACTCAGCGATGGAAGAAGCGAGGGAAATTGAGTCATCATTGCAGCGTTTGAATCCGCCAGCATCTGTTTCATCCATCTCCCCTGAGAGGGATCTGAGGGGTCCAGGGTGGCATACATGCCGAAAGTTAGACAAACTTGAACATACAAATACCCTCAGGGACGAGCACATGCATTTATCCAAAGCAGAAGGACTGAATCAGATAAGCCAAATATCTGTTTTCTGACTGATCACAGCACAGATTTGATCCTCTGCCTCCTCGGTCTCACTCTTTTTTTTTTTTTTTACCCACAAAGTCAAATAAAATGTCTAGATGCACTTTAAAAAGACGCTGCATTAGAAAACAGCTTCCTGCTTTAAATACACATCACAGAGGAAGTAATAATTGAGCTGAAAAGTCAAAAAATAAAACTATTCAGCACGTCTGCAAACATTTACAACTTAATACATTTTAAAAACACCTTTATTTTTTTAATTTTATTTTTCACTAAAATAAATAATTCCACACATAAAGATATATTTTTTAACAAAGTTAGAAAAGGCACTGCAACGTTCATTTCTGAGGTACTCACACTGAGCTGCTGTTGTGACGAAGACCGTGACCAGCGCTGCAGGCAGGGACTAACGTGGAGCTGGTGCTCTGGGCGGCAGACGTGCTAGGGCCACACAAACTAAGGGTCATGCCTGGGATACTTGGTCTGCGGCCATCCAGGACCTGGGATGTAGCTGTGCCTGCCTGATCCTTTTCTCTGTCCCGGTCTTTCAGCGCTGGGAAAGAAAGACGAGAAACAGGTGAACGGAGGAGACGAGAGCGGATGGAGGAGGAATGTGAGGACAAACGAGGAGGGGACACAGAGAAAGGAGAAGATGACCAGTGAAGCGGAGAAGCGGACGACTTGTCCGTGTCCTTTCCAAGTCGACTCCAGTATTTTTTCACCCAAGAACGAGGCAGGGATTGGAAAAAGCGAGAGGTGATCATATCGCGGTGCATCAAGACTCGTACGCCGACATGTCCAGAAAGACGGCATGATGAAGAGGAGAAAGACCGGGAGGACGACTTAACAGTCTTGGAACCACCTCTGGAGGCCCCCGTAGTTTTACCAGAGTTTTTAGCGACTGCTACATCCATAGTGTCAAACACTAACAAGATATTATTAATCCAAACTTCAAGAACAAGTTCAGTAATCTCGGTGGAAATTACAGCGCAGGCAATAGCAGGACAAAAAAGATAAAGAGAATGAGACAGAACCAGTTTTTACAAGCGCCCAACCCAGACTCTTTTCATCCCAGGTTTTGTAATAACTTCTGGAAAGACGCGCTCGCCCTTTTATATTTCTAGCAAATTCTGGTTCTTCACTGATCATCTCCTCTCCCTCCTCGCAGTCTTCCTGACCCCCTGCACAAGTCACTGATTGGCTGGAGAGGGACGTGTGGAGAAATCAGGTGTGGCTGACAGGACTCCAGCTGTTCAGAGGGGAATAACGACTGCTACAGGAGATTAACTAAAGCTGCTGCTGCTGCGGACACTCAGGTCTCCTGTGGGCTCAATCGCACGCAGCAGCACCTGCTGCATGTTCCCACAAAACCAATGCCTTAGATTTCCTGACCATAAAACAAAGTTAAAGCGCATACAATAACTGTCATACTGTGATCGATCCATTTCTAATTTTTCTGTGAAGCCCAAGTCTGCTTTACCTTGTTAAAACTCCAACATCTGTGCTTTGGCTTGACAACTGTTATAAGTTGTAGAAACCACCTTTTGTTCTTATAGTATATTTGAATTGATTGAAAGGGGATGATCAACATGATTTTACATGGATACAGCACGTTAATGTGCTGGATTTAGCCAAATTAGCTAATTTTCATTTGTAGTCACCAGCAGGCAAATGCTATAAAACTTGAAAACCAGGGGGGAAAAACTAACTAACCAGAACCCACAAGCAATAAAGATACAAAAACAACAAATTTAAAAAATCTAAAAGATTGTACAGACCGTAATAACGTCTATTGGCTTGTAAAGACCTAAAACGATCTTTTTAAAGCATAAAAATTTTTACGTTTTTCGTCCTTTTGTGTATGCATAAAGTCTTTATATGTTGTTTATACAACATCACAAAATAAATTCAAACTAAAAAACAAGTGCTTCATCTGACCCGTTATCAGCAGCTAATCATCACCTTTTCTTACTGACTGCTGGAGACCAATCTCCCCACTCAACACTTGGTGTGTACACAAACACACAAACAAAAAAATAAATAAATCAGACTCACATGCACACAAACATAAGATTTTTCATTAAACATTGGGTCAGTGGGATTTATAAGCTCCACAAATATTATTCTGCTCACCAATGTTAGGAGATGATGTGCCGGCCTTCGGAAGACAATCTTTCTGTGTGAAGAAAATTAAAGAGAAGGTTTAATCGAGGACGCTCGTGTTTTTCAGGGTGAGCCGAGTCTGTCAACATGATAGTTACTGTACTTTCTGCAGGTGACAAGATTGCTCAAATGGCCAAGGACTGTACCCAACAAGCAAATCTCAGGCAGATTCAAAAGAAGAAAGCCAGAAATCTAAAGTCGTTTTATAGCAGCGCTGCGAATAGGAGCGCAAAACTCCTCTCCAACAATGATTTACACTTTTCTGTTATTAGGATACACAAACATGGAGGATGTGATAACAATGACGGTTCCATAAAGAGACCAAAACTATTTGTTTTAATCAACTAATAAAATATTTCAGAACAAAGATGCTTAAATCTTTTAAGACTTAAAGTGACAAATCTCTAAATGTCTTATGTTTGTCTCTGAAGGTCTTCCACAAAATATACTTTCATTGCAAAATGAATAAATTATGTCACACCAGGACAAATAAATCTTAATAGGTCTCATTTTCTACCTTAAAATTCTAAATAGTCTGACTATAAGCAAACATAACATAGGAAATAGTACTATTACTGTGACTTTACTTTAGCCTTGATCCACTTTTATCTACGCTTGAGCGTGATGTTTACCTTGTTCCTGCTGCTGGTGCACTCACCCAGCAGAGACTTGCAGCTCTTGTGAACATTCACAGCACAATCTGAAAAACAGGACGGGAACTTGGAGTCAGTGTCCCACCAGGAATGTCGGACTGCATGTAAGACCGTAAATAAAAAGCCACTGAGGAAACCGTCCCGGCCTTCAGCACACTATAAACCACATTTTCAGAAAGTAACACTCCTGAATGTTTAACGTAAAAGGTACAGGAAAAAAAACAAAACTTTAGATTTTCTTACTTTTAATCAGAATGTCAAGTTTTTGATTTTATCGTTTGGTGAAAGAATCACTTTTTTAATGCAGCTGTGCTTGTGCAGCTCAAAAACAGCCACTTGTTTGTTTGCATGATACACTATTACCAAAGCAGGTGAGAAACGCCCCTTTTTCTTAGAAATAAGTTTCTCTTGAAGTCTACTACTCTCCCTGTATGGAAAACAAACCAAGTACTGCCTAGTTTAGTTGTCGATTGTATCTATGCTGATTGGCAGAGATACAAATCAGAGTTGTTGTGGAAAAAACACAGAGCTACCGGTAGTTGTTTCCACTTTCAAATCAGTTTCTGAAACTCTGCTAAAACAAATCAGTTGAATTAATATGTCCTAGACACCCGAGGTAAAAAAAAAAAAAAAAAAAATGGGTAAGGTGAACACGAGAAGCTCTTCCAGAAGGACGAGGCTCGTCAAACAAATGAAGTTATCAAGATGCAAAGCACGACTCCAGGCCAGCCAGTTCAAATCCAGCGCGTGTACACCAGTTTTCATAATTTAGTAACAAGTGAAAAGCAAACCTTAGCCAACACGTTAAGTAGGTCATTTATAAAAACAGAGAAAAGTCAAACTGTTGTTTTTAAAAGAGTTAATAAACCTAAAGTAAAGCATTCACTGTGGTTTTATGATATACGCTCCGAAGTGTCAAAGGTTAAAGGCTGCAGCTGAAATTTCACTAAGTGATCTATTATTTTTCTTCTCAAGTAATAAGTGTCCGTAACCGCAACATATTTAAATTGTCAAAACAGTTTTATAATGGAAAGAAAAAGTTAAGAACATTGTTAAAATCCAATATGGATGCAAAATATTAACAAAACGTGTTGAATCTTTTAATGGCAGCATCAGTTTGGATAAACCAACATGTTCAGTCGTTACAGTGTTGGCTGCACAATTAGCTGAGGGTTTCATTTGCCTTCTGCTTTTCTGTGTGCTGGGACAACGGAGAAAAGGACAAATAAGTACCGTCATTTCCAGACAATAAGCCGCTACTTTTTTCACACGCTTTGAACGTGGTAGCTTATACAATGCTAAGGCAAATTTAAGATTTTTTTTTTTTGATGGGCTAACAAGCTTCATGCCACCAAAACATTTAACTTTGTCACACTCAAGTGCTCACATAGCTGCCCAATACACATCTCTCTTGGGGGGTGGGGTGGGGGGGGTGGGGGTTAGCGATCAATGACTTCCTGGTAGATTAATGTATTTTTTTTTTTATGAGCTGTGTTACAGGCACTGTTCAAAAAAATAATTTACTGTATTTGTGCACGTTACCGGTACATACTTAATTAAAAGAAAATATATATATATTTCTGTGTAAATATCTCATGTTACAACGTCAACACCCGCAGCTTATAGACAAGTGCAGCCTATTTATGTAAAATTTAAACTTTCTTTTTAAGCTCAGTGGGCGTGGCTTATATTCAGGTGCGCTCAATAGTCCACAAATTAGTCTATTCTTGAATGAAACAAAATCACTGAAAGCAATAAGCATCTCTGTATGTTTCGAGTAGAAAAGACCACAAACCAACTAATATACGTCTATGAAAGTGCCGTTAGTTTGTTCATTTTTATGCCAATCACCGATTAATTTTCCTCACTTTATTACTATCTCCAACTACTCCATTAACATACAAAGACCTCGAGAATCTGTAGGTAAAAAGCAAAATTTGGTACAGAAAAACAAATGTTAGGGTTTCTTAATCCCACAAAAGCCAAGTCAGTAACTACAACTAAAGAGTAACAAAAAGCCAGCCGAGTTACAAAAAAATTAAAACAGCAATGGACGTCACCTGCAGTGACATGTTCCTGTTAGAATCAAGTCAAGCTAAACTGAGCTGATTTAGAGAGAAGAGCAAATTCTGCCAAAAAAATTCACACAAACATCTCAGATTCTGACTGCAAATAAGATTAGCCTTTCTAAGATTATTCCCAATGGAAGGAGAACAAGACCAAGTAAAATGCTTAGGAGAAAAAAAGAAGTTAGTAAACAGAAGCAGAAAAACCCAGAGACCTTTAACATCATTTTCCACCTGCTCGAACTACCAGCAATTAGAGGAAAATAAATTTCTCTCAGCTTTGAGATTTCATGTGGGGAAAAAAAAACATGCCATCAATAATTAATGAAGTCTGCCAGAAAAAACATTCAATCTTATCTAAAAAAAATAAAAAAAATAAAATAAAAAAAAAAGTATCACGCTGACCGGGCAAGGCTTGGAAAACTAATGGCAAATAAAGGAAAAGAAGATGTAAAAACAGTGATCTTGACATTATATAAAGACAAATCATTCCAATAACACAAGCTTCAGTTTTAAATTACGAGTACAGTACTTCTTGTTTAAGTTGTGGTGATCATACTCAAGAGTGAATAAAGAGTTTTACTAGATGTAAACAGTGAACCAAAGATAAGCAGGAACACCATGTTTTCTGTTTATGGATAGCACAGAGATCATCAAAACTTGATGCAGCTTCAGACCAGCTTGATTTCTGAAATTATCACCATTTAATCCTTATGCCATTTTAAGTGATATGCAGGTTGAGCAGCTTAAATGATTGGTTATATATATATATATATATATATATAAAATTTACATCACAATCTTTGTGCAAAAGTATCAGCAGCAAGTCTAATTTCAGTGTTAATTACCAGAGGAAGTTAGGAAACAATGTTAAAAGCAATTACAGTATGTTAAAAACTTTGCTGCTCAAAAATGTCCCATGAACAGGCAAACCAAAAGGAAAAGATTACAGTGTCGTCGTGATACTTTCAAAGGTTGCAGCCACAGAACTGAAGCCACTTGCTTCCTGTGTTTTCATACGTGAATGAATTCATACTCGCAAAAGAGGTTCCTCTTTGACAAACTCTGCAGTGGCAAGCCAACCCATGACTGAATTTAGTGAAACAAGAACAAGTGAGAGTACAGGAGGTGTTAACATCTCTGGCGTTTACGTTTCTCACCCAAAAGATTCACACAGTACAACAGAGAAACTTGGTACACATGCAAAGAAAGTCTAGATAGAAATAAAGTACATACTTCACAGCAATGAAAAAAGTAGGCAATAAGTAATAATGTTTTTCTTAGTCATAAAATATACTAATCTAGAACCACTGGAGTATCGTGTTGTTTAGCTTAAGGGCAGTTTGAGGGAATAAAACATTCAGTAAACCTGACATGCTGAAAGCAAACACAGTAAAAAGGTGTGTTGCTAACGGGATGAGATTGTTCAGACCTAGAATCAGTGGACTGAACTTTTATGCAGCGGCAGACCTGCCAAGCACAATTAACACCATGTGACCCAGTCAGAGAGAAAGCTCGGCCTAATGTCAAAGCTGAAATGCAATGAGACAGGCTGAACAGTCACGCCTCAGTCCAGGACATTCCCATTCCCAGCTAATTAAGCTCTGGCAGATGGCATCACCTGCTCCAGGGCATGGTAGGAATTTGCCCTTATCACATGATTTAATTCTTCATTAATAAACACATAGCTTGTAAACTTAATTTTCAGAGTAAAATAAAGTGTTTGCATACTAGGTGGCCTAAACTTTTAGCTGACTAGTCATGTAAATACCACTAGTCATACAAATACCTGCACCAAATGTCAATTTATTTTTTACTTATTTAGCACATTTTAAGTTTGCTAGGTTTTATGATGTGTTGCACACATCTAGTATGCAAGGTGCTTCTGATGGGAGAAACTTGGGACTATCTTGTCCTGAGACCTGTCAACACATGGTGTATGGACTGACATCATTAGAGAGGAAACAAATATGTGGCTTCTCCATCAGTAGCTCAAAAACAAGCAAAGATGGCAAAATTATTAAACACTGATGTACTAGAGAAGGTGACATTTGTGTTGACAATGTCCATTTTATCTGTAACGAATGTGAAAAGCAACTAATTATTAATGTTATTTAAAAAAGGCTGTTTCTTATAGACCAAATAAACTGAAAACAGCCAAAATCATGCTAATTCTCCAATTCATTTTGGTGTTACAGTTGTTTTCAGGCAATATAATCCGCGTTTTGTGCCGTAAAAATATGCAAGCGACTTTCCCATCGTGTTACTGTACATATTCAAGCAAGATAAGTACATTTTACCTGCTAGGTGTGTGTAAGACGGCAGAACTTCTCATGGAAGCTAACGTTAGCCGCGTTAGCAATCACCTGTTGAGCTGCTTCTTCAAAAAAAAAAAAAAGTCTGGCAGCATCAGTGGCAGATAACCAAAACGACACAAAGTCGAAGCTATATTCTGTGAAATCTGCTTATAGTTTCACACGCAGCATTTTGCGTTCACTGTGAGCTTACTAAAGCTATCTGCTAACCCAGCTAATGTTTTTTCTTCAAATAAAGGCGCAGCTAAGGCACTAGCGTCACGACGCTAACAGCTAGCCAGCAGACAAACAGCGAGCTAGTTTAGGCTAGTTCAAAACAAATAAAGTGCCCAAAAACAGTTCGAAAGTACATTAATTTCGTCGAAATAGCGTTTCATATGAGACATAATACAACGAGAATAAGAGAAATCTTTTAAAAGTGCTGGTGTGGATTAGCCATTAGCCTGTTCTGAAGCGGCAGGATGGGCAGAAGTCCGCTGTGGAACAACGGGACAACATCCACCTGATCCCGCTGCGGCAGCTGCTCCTTACTCGAGTCCGTCTGAACCCGCCGCTTCCGAAAACAAGCCTGAACCGTTACACATCTTAATAACTCACATTCCCCGAAGAGATCCAGTAGTAATAAGTATCCCACATGATTTAGTCGAGTTTTGTGTGATCCGCTATGAACAATCTCTGGCAAACAAACGGAGCATTCCACAGAATGAATCCCCACAGCGCTCTGGTCTAATTAAAGGGACACACTTCTTTTCTCTGAGCTGATTTAAATTAATAAAAGTTTAAATACTGTAATAACAAAAATAATGATAACTAGTAAAATGGCATAAGCAGTATTCATTTTCTAATTAGTTACAAAGCAGGGCCGTAACTATAGGTACGTCTGGAGGGGGCTCAGCCCACCCTTTTTATGAAAAGGCCCTTCCAATCAAACTATTTTTTCTTTCATTTCTTTCTGCTTAAAAATAAAACAAAAACAAGCTTTAAAAAGATTTCAAATACACAAAATTATCTTACCAAATATGTTAAATACTTGACTGTGTTCCCCGTAGATTTAAATACAGGTCCTTCTCAAAAAATTAGCATATTGTGATAAAGGTCATTATTTTCCATAATGTAATGATAAAAATGAAACTTTCATATATTTCAGATTCATTGCACACAAACTGAAATATTTCAGGTCTTTAATTGTTTTAAAACTGATGATTATGGCATACAGCTCATGAAAACCCAAAATGCCTGTCCCAAAAAATTAGCATATCATGAAAAGTTTCTCTAAACAAGCTATTAACCTAACCATCTGAATCAACGACGTAACTCTAAACACCTGCAAAAGATTCCTGAGGCTTTTAAAAACTCCCGGCCTTGTTCATTACTCAAAACCGCAATCATGGGTAAGACTGCCGACCTGACTGCTGTCCAGAAGGCCATCATTGACACCCTCAAGCAAGAGGGTAAGACACAGAAAGAAATTGCTGAACGAATGGGCTGTTCCCAGAGTGCTGTATCAAGGCACCTCAGTGGGAAGTCTGTGGGAAGGGAAAAGTGTGGCAGAAAACGCTGCACAACGAGAAGAGGTGACCGGACCCTGAGGAGGATTGTGGAGAAGGGCCGATTCCAGACCTTGGGGGACCTGCGGAAGCAGTGGACTGAGTCTGGAGTAGAAACATCCAGAGCCACCGTGCACAGGCGTGTGCAGGAAATGGGCTACAGGTGCCGCATTCCCCAGGTCAAGCCACTTTTGAACCAGAAACAGCGGCAGAAGCGCCTGACCTGGGCTACAGAGAAGCAGCACTGGACTGTTGCTCAGTGGTCCAAAGTTATGTTCTCTGATTACAGTAAATTTTGCATTTCCTTTGGAAATCAAGGTCCCAGAGTCTGGAGGAAGAGAGGAGACACAGAATTCACATTGCTTGAGGTCCAGTGTCAAGTTTCCACAGTCAGTGGGGTGTCATGTCATCTGCTGGTGTTGGTCCACTGTGTTTTATCAAGGGCAGGGTCAATGCAGCTAGCTATCAGGAGATTTTGGAGCACTTCATGCTTCCATCTGCTGAAAAGCTTTATGGAGATGAAGATTTCATTTTTCAGCATGACCTGGCACCTGCTCACAGTGCCAAAACCACTGGTAAATGGTTTACTGACCATGGTATTACTGTGCTCAATTGGCCTGCCAACTCTCCTGACCTGAACCCCATAGAGAACCTGTGGGATATTGTGAAGAGAAAGTTGAGAGACGCAAGACCCAACACTCTGGATGAGCTTAAGGCCGCTATCGAAGCATCCTGGGCCTCCATAACACCTCAGCAGTGTCACAGGCTGATTGCCTCCATGCCACGCCGCATTGAAGCAGTCATTCATGCAAAAGGATTCCCGACCAAGTATTGAGTGCATAACTGAACATGATTATTTGAAGGTTGGCGTTTTTTGTATTAAAAACACTTGTCTTTCATTGGTGGGATGAAATATGCTAATTTTTTGAGACAGGCATTTTGGGTTTTCATGAGCTGTATGCCATAATCATCAGTATTAAAACAATTAAAGACCTGAAATATTTCAGTTTGTGTGCAATGAATCTGAAATATATGAAAGTTTCATTTTTATCATTACATTATGGAAAATAATGACCTTTATCACAATATGCTAATTTTTTGAGAAGGACCTGTAATTGTTTTGGATGCAGTTGATGTGTCTGAAGTATTTCAGTCGTCCCAATGAGTGTTTATATTCTGAATACAGTTTGAGATTAAACCCTCCTGCTATCCTATGGTCAAAATGATCTACATGCGTTTGAATTCACTTAAAAAGGGAGAAAATGTGAAGTTGTTTTTTCTAGGAAAAATTGGGTTTGAAATATTTGAAAGAGGGTTGTGGACAGAATAAAGCGTTTTTGGGTATCAGATTTTTTAAATAATAATAATATTACTGTAAAGAATAAAAATATATTTCAAGTTCATATCTATTCTGACCATACAAGTTAAAAAAGCCACATTTTTATTTAATTTTTAGACATCTTGCACTTTTTAAATTAATTAATTTTTTTTTACCAATATAGCTCCTACTTTAACTATAAAATATGATGGAATCTGTGAAGTCTAAATTGTAGTAGAAGTATTTTTAGATGGTTTTAGTTTTGATAAATAAAATTTAATTTAGCTGAGCATGGTGGCGCAGTTGGTTGTGCTGGTTCAAACCCCGGCCGAGGACCTTTCTGGGTGGAGTTTGCATGTTCTCTTCATGCATGTATGGGTTTTCCCGGGTAGTCCGGTTTCCTCACATAGACCAAAAACATACATGTTAGGTTGATTGATAACTAATTGTCCCTAGGTGTGAGTGAGAGAGTGAATGGTTGTTTGTCTCGTTTGTCTCCATGTGTCCCTGTGATGGACTGAAGACCTGTCCAGGGTGTCCCCCACCTCTTGCACAGTGATGGCTGGATATGGGCACCAGTGACCCCCGTGACTCGAAAAGGAAGAAGTGGGTAAAGATAATGAATGGATGGACAAATGCTTTTAAGTGAATAGCAACAGCTGTGGTTTGATTATATGTTACAAGTGCCTGCTATACATTCTTTTGCATAGCAATGCCACAAGATACCATACCATTTTATTTATAGAACACTTAAAACAGCGACAAGACCAACCAAAGTGCTGTACAGACAGAACAACAGGCAACACACAAAGCAATATACAAAATGAATTAAACCAGAGTATAGACATAAAAACGATGCAGATAATAAATATGACGACTAACCAGTGTGGAGCATACAGGTTCAAAACACAGATCATCTGGTGTTGAAAGCTACTGAATAGTAGTGTTTTTTTTTTTTTAAAGGGATTTGAAAACTGAGAGGGAGGGGGGCCAGTCTGACAATCAGAGGTAACTCGTTCTAAAGTCTTGGTCCTGCTACAGAGAAGGCCCTGTCACCTCTGCGCTTATGACGAGTTCCTGGAACTGTGAGGAGCAACTGGTCCGCTGACCTCAGGGAACGTGGAGGGACAAACGGTTGTAGAAAATCAGAGAGATGGGGGGGTGACTGTTCAGCGATTTGTAGAAATACAGGAGTATTTTGAACTGGATTTGAAGGTGAACCGGTAACCAGTGCAGGGAGGCCAAAACTGGTGTAATGTGCTCTCTTTTGCATGTACTGGCTAAAAATCGAGCTGCTGCATTCTGGACAAGTTGTAGTCGTGCAATGGAGGTTTGACTGATACCAAACAGGAGTGAATTGCAGTAATCAAGCCTAGATGTAATGAATGCATGTATTAGTCTCCAGGTTATTTTTGGACACTATGGGCTTCAGTTTAGACAGCCACCTCATTTGGAAGAAACATGATTTAACAATCATGTTTACATGATTGTTAAGTTTCAGGGAAGGGTCCATTATCACTCCCAGATTAGTGAGTCTTTGTTTTTCTGACAGGGTTAGAGCGGAAAGGTTGATGCAGTGGTTTGTGATCGTGTCGTTGGGAACAACATGAATTCAGACTTCTTTTCATTGAAACTTAAGAAGTTTAAAGCCATCCAGTCCCTGATGTCAGCCAGGCAGTCGAGCAGAGGTTGAGTACAGCATGCACCATTGTGTCTTAGGGGGAAGTAAATTTGACAGTCATCGGCGTAGAAGTGAAAGGGTATGTTGTGTTTCCGGAAAATAGCACCAAGTGGCAGCAGGTATAAAGAGAATAGGAGGGGACCCAGAATGGACCCCTGCAGAACCCCCCATTTACGCTCTGTCGCTGCAGAACTAAACTCCTTGATGGAGACACAAAAGGATCTGTCAGCGAGGTAGGATCTGAACCAACTGAGGGCTGACCCAGTGATGCCCACCCACTGGTCCAACCTAGCAATGAGGATCTCATGGTCGATGGTGTCGAAGGCAGCCGTGAGGTCCAACAGGACAAGCAGCACAGAATAACCAGTATCTGTGGATAAGAAAATGTCATTAAAAACCTTCAATAGGGCAGTTTCAGTGCTATGGAGAGGTTTAAAGCCAGATTGAAATAGCTCTAAGATGGTGTGATCCTCCAGGAAGCACTTCAACTGGGACTCAACCTTTTTCTCCAGTAGTTTAGAAACAAATGGGAGTTTGGAGACAGGCCGGAAGTTGGATATGACTGAGGGGTCAAAGTTTGGTTTTTTCAAAAGAGGCTGGACAGCAGCATGTTTAAAGGTTTTTGGCACCACGCCAGTGGATAAACTACTGTTTTCTATGGCAAGAATGGACGGACCTAGAGTAGGAAAAACCTCCTTTAGTAGTCGAGGGGGGACCACATCAAAGGGGGAACCAGAAGGTTTCAAGTTGCGCATGATCTGCTCTAGAGAAGACAGAGTGATAGGTTAAAAATGGTCAAATAGAGCTACAGATTGAGGTGAGATGGATAGGTCATGAGTTGGAGGGGAAATGAGAGCCCGGGTGGTCGCAATTTTTTCCAAAAAGAAATGTAAGAAGTTCTCGCACAGCTCAGTGAGGCGGAGAACAAAGTTTAGGGTAGAAAAGAGGACACGTGGTTTGTGAGAGTTTGAGGTAATGATATCAGAAAAGTATTTGGATTTAGCAGCTTTTACCGCTTTCTGATAACGGCGCCAACTCTCTAAGTATTTGAAAAGAGACCTGCAGCCTGTCTTTCCTCCATTTGCGCTCCGCCCTCCTGCACTGCTGCCTAACGGCCTTGGTGACGTCACTCAGCCAAGGTTCTGCTCTGAGTTTTGATTTTCTAGTTTTAACAGGAGCGACATGATCCAGAGTCTTTAAGCAGACAGAGTTGAACTGGGATGACAGCTCCTCAGTGGTGGAGAGAAACACCGGGGGCTGAATCATCATTTCAGAGTTATAAACATCTGTGAAACATGCAGCAGTGAAGTGAAGATATTTGCTAACACTGTCAAACTCATCTGTAATGTTTGCAGAATTGGGAAAAATATAAAAGGAAGAAAAAGTTATTGTTTGTACGTTAATGTAAAAAAAAAAAAAACAGGCTGTACTCTAATCCCATGTGATGCCTCGTGTCTGATGAAATATCCCAGAACATATTTGTTTAATAAATTAGTTTTTAAACACTCATTCATTACATCCCCTCTGACAGAAATTCTGGAAATAGTACAGTCATCATTTGTCTGCCATCACACAGATGATGCAGCGAACATCTTGTTGTGGTCATGAAAAACAAAATTAGAGCGCAGGATGACTAAAGTTCCCTCATGCACTTCTCTCCACACAATCCTGTTCATTCAAATAAAAGAAAAAACTTCAGTAATACCAAGTGGTTCCATTTCCCTGTTCTTCAGAAATAGATGTGAAATTCTTCTCCAGCATGTCACATGGTTTATGAGAAAACTGTTTCCAGTTACAGTAATGTCAACAAACTAGTGGGGCAAGTCATTGCTGCAGATCATATGTCAGCTTGTATTCATCATTGGGAACCAGGAAGAAAATTATATTTCTGCAGAAGGTTCCCCACGCTGCATAGGAGATGCTACAGTTAGCTACTGCTGCTTTTTTTGTTCTTGCAAATAAACATAAAGTTCTAAGTGGATAACCATGTAAAACAAAAACTGACAGTATTGTAAAAGTTTATTAAAATGTATAAAGTACTAATATATATATATATATATATATATATATATATATATATATATCTTACATATGAGTTGTTTTAAAGATGGCAGCAATACACAGTGTTGCTTGAAAGTTTAAGAAGCTTTTAGAATTTCCTATATTTCTGCATAAATATGACATAGAACATTTTTTATTGAGAAAAATGATCCAATATTACATATTTATGAGTGGCAAAAGTATGTGAACCTTTTCTATCAGTATCTGGTGTGACCCCCCTGTGCAGCAATAACTGCAACTAAATATTTCCAGTAACTGTTCATCAGTCCTGCTCACCTACTTGAAGGAATTTTAGCCCATTCCTCTGTACAGAACAGCTTCAACTCTGAGATGTTGGTGGTTTCCTCACATTAGCTGCTGCTTTAGGTCCTTCAACAACATCTGGATTGGATTAAGGTCAGGACTTTGACTTGGTCATTCCAAAACATGAACTTTATTCTTCTTGAACCATTCTTTGGTAGAACCACTTGTGTGCTGAGGATCACTGTGTTGCTGCATGACCCACCTTCTCTTGAGATTCAGTTCATGGACAGATGTTCTAACATTTTCCTTTACAATTCTCTGATATAATTCTGAATTCATTGTTCCATCAACGACGGTGAGCCGTCCTGGCCCAGATGCGGTAAAACAGGCATAAACCATGTTTCACAGATGGGATAAGATTCTTATGCAGAGTCTTCCTTTCTCCAAACATGACACTTTTCACTTAAACCAAAAAGTTTTATTTTGGTCTCATCCGTCCACAAAACATTCTTCTAACAGTCTTCTGGTTTGTCCACATGATCATCAAACTGCAGACGAGCAGCAATGTTCTTTTAGAAGAGCAGTGGCTTTCTCCTTACAACCCTGCCATGCACACCATTGTTGTTCAAGTTCAAATTCATTGTCATTCACATCACATGTGGTAAATGAGGTGGAATGAAATTATGTACCACTACTCAAGGTCCCAGTTACATCCAACAATAGCAAAAATATAAAGTATAAAAAGAAGTAGTATATAAGGATCTAAGATACAGTATACACCAAGATATACTCTAAACACTTGTAATGTAAAACAATACGGTGTGTCAAACAGCAGCACGAACACAAGTCTGTGGTGAGCGGATGGGTACGAGTGACTACAGCAGCATGAGAACAGCAGCATGGATAATCAGCAGCACAGATAAGTCACATATCACCAATTAAAGTGACATTACAGGGATTTGTTTTCTCCTTACAGTGATTATCCTGTTTAGGAATTTATGAGTCTACCAGCTTCAGGGTAGAAGCTGTTCCTCAGTCCAGTGGTTCTACACTTAATGCTCCACAACCTTCAGCCTGAAGGGAGCGGGGCAAAAAGTGTGTGTGCTGGGTGAGTGGGGTTGTTCATGATGCAGGTGGCTCTCTTCCTGCATCTGGAGGTGTAGATGTCTGTGATGGTGGGGAGGCCGACTCCAACAGACTTCTGTGCAGCCTTCACCACTCTCTGCAGAGCTTTTCTTTCTGCAGCTGTGCAGCCCCCGTGTTCAGTGTTCTCCAGACGGTGGACTCATGAACATTAATGTGAGAGAGACCTTCAGTTGCTTAGAAGTTACTCTGGGATCCTTTGTGACCTCGCTGACTATTACACTCTTTGCTCTTGAAGTGATCTTTGTTGGTCGACCACTCCTGGGGAGGGTAACAATGGTCTTGAATTTCCTCTATTTGTACACAGTCTGTCTGACTGTGGATTGGTGGAGTCCAAACTCTTTACAGATGGTTTTGTAATCTTTTCCAGCCTGATGAGCATCAACAACTCTTTTCCTGAGGTCCTAAGAAATCTCCTTTGTTCCTGCCATGATCCACTTCTACAAACATGTTGTGAAGCGCAGACTTTGATAGATCCCTGTTCTTTAAATCAAACAGGGCGTCCACTCACACCTGATCATCATCACATCACTGAAAGCACCCGACTCTTAATTTCACCTTCAAATTAACTGTTAATCCTAGAGGTTCACATACTTTTACCATTCATAATTAAGAAATATTGGATCATTTTCCTCAATAAATAAATGACCAAGCATAATATTTGTCTCATTTGTTTAACTGGGTTCTCTTGATCAACTTTTAGGCCTTGTGCAAAAATCTGATGTTTTAGGCCTAATTTATGTAGAAACTATAGACAATTCTAAAGTCTTCTTAAACTTAAACCCCACGATCCAAAAAGGAAAAAGCAGGTAAAGAGGATGGATGGATGGATGGATGGATGGATGGATGGATGGGATCCAGGCAGAGAGCAATAAAACTAAGGAGTGTTACCTATGATGACATTTTTTAAAGAGTCCTAAAGATTTAGTTTGTTTTGTTTTGGTAAAAGATCCTGATACTACATAAACACTGTGTTCATTTGTCTTCATGCTGGTTAAATGTAACAAAATGTTGGATCGTTATTTAACATTTTATAATTATTTGAATCAGTGCAGCAAATTATATACGTACATATATATATATATTCATATAACTAGATCCTGTCTCTGAACGCTAGGAAACGACTTGTAACTGACTTTCCTTCCCTTCATGGTGACATTTACATGAACGCTCCTACAAGAACCCTGCAGATGTTGGATGCTGTCTATCATGGTGCACTAAGATTCATAACTGGCTGTGATTATCGTACCCACCACTGCACCCTGTATTCACTGGTTAACTGGACATCTTTAACTTCACGCAGACTCTCCCACTGGTTCATTTTCATCTTTAAATCACTTCTTGGTCTGCTGCCTTCATACATCTCCTCCAACATGTCTCTGCGTGAGTGCAGCTACAGCGTGCGCTCTCAGGACATTACTACCAGCAGTGTTCCTTCATTGTGGACTGAACTAGGCAAAAGGGTCTTCTCCTACTCCGCTCCTGTTTCCTGAAATATCTTGCAAAAAGATCTGAAGCTCTCGACCTTGACCTCTCTAAGGGACTTTAAACTTCTGTTAAGTTCCTGGAAAAAACTAATGTAGACACGTTCCTGTTTTTAGTTTTTTTTTACATCGCCTTATAATGTAGCCGTTTTGGTTGCATATTTATATATATATATATAATTTTCTTCCATTTATTTTTGATTTTATATGCTTTTTGAATGATTGTCTATTGTTGTCATCTGTGTTCTTTGTTTAAAAACAGCTCTCTCTTGAAAATGAGTCCTCGAGGCTCAATGAGACTAACCTGTATAAATGAAGGTTGAATGAATGAATAAAAAAAAAAAAAAACACCTAAATAAAAACATGGTGGCTACAGTTTCTGTAAGTTAGAAATTAATCAATTTAATTCTGTATGTTATTGCTAAAGTTTTTACTCTTTGTACTATATTTATACTGCGTTTCTTTATTGATAATACAGTGCATTTGTAAATGTCACAAATCAAACCTTATACTATAAATGTAATGTCTGGCAGAACTAAAGATACTTTAGATTGACGCTTATAAACATTTAACTGTAACCTGATCCACGTGCTTTAAATCATCCTTCAATATAATTTCAACATTTTAAACTTCCATTAAGGGTTATTTTGAGGACTTCATTTCCCAATGTGTTGTATCAACAACCGTCTATGCAGGATTTATTAAACAGTCACAGGCCTACTAGCTAACTTGTTTTACTGCGCTCGAGTAACTTAGGGAAAAGAAAAACACAAGATGCCCCACACAGATCTACTCCGAAAAAGGCAGCTCAGGCTAAGCTTATCCAAAAACAAGTGACAGACCAATAAATTAAAACAAATGTGAATGTGCTTTTTAAAGTACTGAACAAATCAAGATCTTTAAGTAAGAGATGCTTCATGTATTTATAAAGAAACCAAAACCTTCTTTTGCTTTAAATCGGAAAAGTGACAAAGAAAGAGTCAGCAAGGCACAACACAATAACCTAATCGTGAGAAAGTCCCTATTTCATCACAAAATATTCTTTTGAATTCCAGAATTTTTTTTCCCCATTCATGACAGCTTTAATTGCATCTGCATTACTTTAACTGTTGGTCATAATGTTATGGCTGCTCGGTGTATTTTTAAATGTTTTGGTGGGTTGTGTTTGTAACTGCGTGCTCGAGTGCTCCTGTAAGTAGGGGAGTGAGCATGCCGTGAGTGAAGTAGCTGTGTGTGTGTGACTGCAGCACCTGTGCACGTGTGTGTCAGGCTGTGAACAAGCGTGGGTGCGTGTACACCTGTGGCTGTGGCGTTACTCACTCATGCACTGCAGGCCATGCTTTTTCTGCAGGCTTTTGCTGCACAGTGAGCAGGTGGCGGAGCTGGAGAAGGAGCCTGGCACCAAGCGATGCCCGTTGCTGCTATGGCACACTTTCTCCTTGTCCTTCTCCTTCGCTCTCTCTCTCTCTCTCTGCAGCTCTTTCTCTCGGTTCTTACCCTGCAGAAAAAGCAAAATACAAGTGATTTTTTTTAACACAAACTACATGGTTGTCTAGCACTTTGCATAATGTATAAAAAGATTAAAAGTGTTGTGTGTGCCACATCATGCACACAAGTGTTATGAGTATTTGGTTTTTGTAATACAAGAACGTATCAATAAAGGAAGGAAATGACAGCTAGTTTCTGAAGCTTGTTGCAAATTTCACCACTTCTTATTTCTTGTTTACCACTCGTGTGTTATTGTTGTTTACCTTGTCTTTGTTGAAGGAGCCGGTCACCCTGTTCCTCAGAGAGCTGAAGGTCCTTCTCACCTTGGCGCCTTTCTCCACCTTCTCTGTACGATCCTCCTCTTCCTCATTCCTAATAGAAGAAGAAGAGAGTAGGTTGCAAAATATTATATCCATCTTTCATTGAAGATTTATTCAAAGTTGTAACTTTGTGTGTAGGACAGTTTAATTTTATTTATTTTATTTTTTTCATATATGATGACGCACAGTACAATGTAGTGTGATACTTTGATATGGTATAAAGTTTATTCATTTTAAAAAACAAAACGAAACAATTCCATAAACTATATAAAAAAAATACCAGATTTAAAATTAAAGGCAGGAGAAAGAAGAAAAAATCTTATTATATCTGCCCCTTTTTTCAAACAGTTCAATCATAATAATTTTCAAGTAACAGAACAAAACAAATAACTAATTTTTCTAATTCTAATACAAAACACACTAAGCTACTTTTTTTTTTTTTTTTTTTTACAATCCAGCTTTGATCTTTTTCTTAAATGTACACATTGACTTGGCATTTTTCACATCACTCTCTAGACCATTCCACAATCCAACTCCTTGGATTGAGGTAGACCTTCCCTTCAGACTAGTTCTGAATTGTGGTTTGACAAATATTTCTGTCCCCTTAAGATTATAACAACTTTGTCTTTTAACAAAATGTTATGGTCTCCTTGGGAAATTGTTTTGATTCAGTACTGCAATGTGAATTGGCTTGAAAATGTTTCTGGTCCTGACTAAAAGTTTAAGGTAACAACTATGAGCAGAATATTATTTAAGTTCATGACAGTTTCAAACCACTAACAGCAGCCCGGTGTGAACGTTTGATTGTTTCATATTCACATCTTATTTTAACAAATATTTATTTTAGTTCACGAGATCAGAATTTATTTGTTGCACCTCCTTCAAAAATGTGAAGTTCTGAGTTTGTTTTGGACAACACTTTTATGACTGAGCACTTGGAGGACCAGAACCTTCATCAGCAGGCAGGGTGCTGGGGAGTTTAAACTATTGTCATGTTGTAGAAGCCTTCATCTTTTCAGCTTCAATACAGACTTGGCTTTTAAAACTCACTGGTATAGTCCATAAATAATGTCTTGTTCTGTGTCTCTAAACACCAGTTTGTTTGGTTTTTTTGTCTGTGATCTGGTTCATACAATTATGTGCCAATCAAAAGGCAAGTTATATTTCCATTTGTAATCCTAGTTTTACAGTTCTGTAGTTGTTCTGGGCATGACTCATCTGCAACTCAAACATCGTTTTGTTTAGCATCAATACAAACAACTGTTTTATGAAAAAGTAAAGGGGATTAAAAATACCCGTGCCTAATTTACTCCAACAGATTTGTTCTTGAATGGGTCCCATTCTGAGTAACGGTTAGCTCGACTCCCAGTCAGAATTTCTCCCTGATTTTCCAAGTTAGGGCAACTTAATTAAGGTATTGCTGTCTGGCGCAGGTTAGACAATGACTACTTATAAAAACTCATCAAAATCCAACTTTAAAACACCAAATCTTTCCAAGTTGTTCTTATTTATTTGTAGACAACTAAAATAACCCTTTTGCTCAAAAACAAAATGAGAATTTTCATGAAATTTTTTTCATGAAAAACCAGTTAGTTAATTATTTGTATCATTCCTGCAGTATAATGACAGGTGGGTGGACAACTGCAGAGGGTTGTACTTACTCATTTGAAAGGAACTCGTACCAAGTGACATTTCCTGATTTTTTGGTGTCTGAACTGTTGCTTCTCTGCTTTGCTCTGCAAATGACAATTAAAAACGTTAACGCAGGGAGATTTCAACAGGAAATGGGTCCAAATATAAACCGATGACTAAGAGACAAACTTGTCAAAACCAAAGTTTACACAGATGATGAAAACAAATGCAATCTGACAGTATGAGCTGATTTGTGTTGCTGTGAACTTTTAAGGTCTCGCTTTTAGTGCTCGACAGATCCTTTCCAGGCACGGTGACTTACAGTATTACAGTTAAGGTCAGTGCACCAAGCAGACTCGTGCAAAATCACATGCAAAGATCATACATGCACACACACATAACCCCGTGTCAACACTTGGCTGCACTGAAGCTCTAAATAAAGATGTCTTTAGAACAGCAGAGGCGTGCAGACCTCCCTCCCCTGTTTACTTACCCGTGGTACAGCTTTAGCTCCTGCAGAACTTTCTGTACCATCAGCCTAAGACAAACAAAACACTGACACTGAGTGGTGGGAGAGGAGACCAGAGGACTGCTGGGAACTGGGTGTCAAATTGTGATTTACAGGAAACAAAGTCCTCCCTTCTGCTGCATCCACAAAACAATCAAGAGTGCACATATATTATAGATGCACACATTTACCAGAAGGAAAGGAATTGTGGGAGGGGGAGACTGCAGACGGATGACATGGAGAAGAAATGTCAGGCGTAGAGTGGGGAAAGCCCCCCTGTCATGTGGGAGTTAGGTAACAGAAACAAACTATGAACAAGAGCTGTGAGGATAATTTACAAAACATGTTGGCTGTCCTCTAAATCAAACCAGAGCTGCATCCCTTTTCTCTTTCAAGCATCATTAAAACCTGCACAGGAAGACAAATGCATCTTTTGGAAAAGAGCTCAGTATACTCCACATATTCCTTCCTCAGCTTGCAGACGATACTCACATATGGCTCTGGTCTTCAGTCGAGTGCAGGTTTTCTTCAGGGTCGAACTCCTCGGCCACTGGACAGAGAACCAAACAGGCTTGGTATGAAAATAAAGTATAAAACACGAGCTCACATGAAATACAGCTCTGTGTCGCCCCACCTCCTGCTGCCCTCGCGGCCTGTTTGGACGTCTGTACGACACGAGAAATGTGCGCCGCTCGGGAACATTCATCTGTGGCGAGGATGTCTGAGCGAGAGTACAGCGGCCTGCCAGGCACACCGGTGGTCTGAGAGAAGAATAAACACACATGATCATCTTGTGCACATCTGATCTGTTTTACGTCCACTTCCCAACATACAACAGATCCTGTATTGAGATTAATTTTGCTTACAGTTGGTCTTTATTAGCCGCTAATCTGCAGCATATTGAATCCCTTTTGGTCACTTTGGTCAGGACTCTCTCTAATTTAGCACAATACTTTAAATGATGCTTCCTCCTCTGTGCATGGACTTATTTGGTATCAATGTTTGTTGTATTCATCTTTTAATTTTATTATTTTTAGGTAGACACATTATGTTCATTTTCAAGAAAAAATGTTTGCATTTTGTAGAAAACCTTTTTGAAATCATGCTACAAAGTGCTTTAAGATGTGCTGTACTCCAGGTTTACAACGAGGAATGTTCAGAGGTTAAAACGTGGTGGGAAATGTTTTAGGATGAATGATCATGAACTTTAAAGCTTTGAACACGCTGGAGCAAAGTTCTATTTTAGGAACGGTAAGAAAGGCTCCAATCAATGCTCTCAAGCTTAAACCTAAATAGCCTCTTCAATCAACACAAGGCTGGTCATTTAAGGCTTTAAAACTAAGCAAAAAAATGTAAAAAATCTACTTTTAAAATTATAAACTTGCAGCTAAACTGTGATTTTGTTTTTTAAAGTAAATTTTTACCCGATGCAATGTTTAAAAAAAGTGATTTTTTTTTTTTTTAATCATAGCACTCATTTTACTCACTATCTTTGAGTCATACTGTTTGTTTAATCTCTTTTCATTAGTGAAAAAAAGTGCCATCTGACTGTGGTTAGGACGTCCATCAAAATGTGGTGCCTGGTGTTGTACAAACCGGATTCCAAAAAAGTTGGGACACTAAACAAATTGTGAATAAAAACTGAATGATGTGGAGATGGCAAATGTCAATATTTTATTCGTAATATAACATGGATGACAGATCAAAAGTTTAATCTGAGTAAATGTAACATTTTAAAGGAAAAATATGTTGATTCAAAATTCCACAGTGTCAACAAATCCCAAAAAAGTTGGGACAAGTAGCAATAAGTGGCTGGAAAAAGGAAATTGAGTATATAATGAACAGCTGGAAGACCAATTAACACTAATTAGGTCAATTGACAACATGATTGGGTATAAAAAGAGCTTCTCAGAGTGTCAGTGTCTCTCAGAAGCCAAGATGGTAAGAGGATCACCAGTTCCACCATTGTTGCGCAGAAAGATAGTGCAGCAATACCAGAATGGTGTTACCCAGCGTAAAATAGCAAAGACTTTTAAGTTATCATCATCAACTGTGCATAACATCATCAAAAGATTCAGAGAATTTGGAACAATCGCTGTGCGTAAGGGTCATGGCCGTAAAACTCTACTGGATGCTCGTGATCTCCAGGCCCTTAAACGTCACTGCACCTCAAACAGGAATGCCACTGTCAAGGAAATAACAGAATGGGCTCAGGAATACTTCCAGAAAGCATTGTCAGTGAACACAATCCACCGTGCCATCCGCCGTTGCCAGCTGAAACTCTACAGTGCAAAGAGGAAGCCATTTCTAAGCAAGCTCCACAAGCTCAGACGTTTGCACTGGGCCAGGGGTCATTTAAAATGGAGTGTGGCAAAATGGAAGACTGTTCTGTGGTCAGATGAGTCATGATTTGAAGTTCTTTATGGAACACTGGGACACCATGTCATCCGGACCAGAGAGGACAAGGATAGCCCAAGTTGTTATCAACGCTCCGTTCAGAAGCCTGCATCACTGATGGTATGGGGTTGCATGAGCGCTTGTGGCATGGGCAGCTTGCATGTCTGGAAAGGCACCATTAATGCAGAGAACTATGTTCAGGTTCTAGAACAACATATGCTCCCATCTAGACGTCATCTCTTTCAGGGAAGACCCTGCATTTTTCAACACGATAATGCCAGACCACATTCTGCAGCAATCACAACATCATGGCTACGTAGGAGAAGGATCCGGGTACTGAAATGACCAGCCTGCAGTCCAGATCTTTCACCTAGAGAGAACATTTGGCGCATCATAAAGAGGAAGGTGCGACAAAGAAGGCCCAAGACGATTGAACAGTTAGAGGCCTGTATTAGACATGAATGGGAGAGCATTCCTATTTCTAAACTTGAGAAACTGGTCTCCTCTGTCCCCAGACGTCTGTTGAGTGTTGTAAGAAGAAGGGGGGATGCCACACAGTGGTAAAAATGGACTTGTCCCAACTTTTTGGGGATTTGTTGACGCCATGAAATTTGGAAACAGATTTTTCCCTTAAAATGATACATTCTCTCAGTTTAAACTTTTGATCTGTGATTTGTGTTCTATTCTGAATAAAATATTAGATGTTGGCACCTCCACATCATTGCATTCAGTTTTTATTCACAATTTGTTTAGTGTCCCAACTTTTTTGGAATCCGGTTTGTACATGTTTAAAGAAACATATGAAATGTCCATCAAATCAAGCATTGCACTCAGTTTGTGCGATTTTTAATCCACCTCTCCCATTCTACTCAGACTGAAAATAAATGTTTGTTCCCCAATTGATGGAGCAGAAGTCACGTCCTCTCACAATTTTCACAAAATAAACATGAAGAAAATACTGATTCATAATGGGTTTTTTTTTTGTTTGTTTTGGCATAGTTTACGAAATACTTGTAGCAAGTCTAAAACTGAAGCCAACTGGTTCCTCTTTTGTTTCGCTTTCGTGTGAACAGCAGATGCAAAGCTGAAGACCATGAAGAGGGAAATGTGTCAGGAAATAGAAGGAGAAGAGGGAAGTCAAGAATGTAGAAGTGAGGGTGGCACCTCTAAATGTGGGGACAATGCCAGGCAAAGATAAAGAGCTGGCTGACATGATGCAGAGAAGGAAGGTAGATGTTTTATGTGTTCAATAGAACAAGTGGAAGGGCAGCAAGGCTCGCAGCATTGGAGCAGGGTTTAAACTGTTCAGCCATGGTGTGAAAGAGAAATGGAGTAGGGGTGGTCCTGAAGGAGAAGTTAGCAAATAATGTAGTAGAGGTGAAAAGAGTGTCAGATAAGGTGATGTGTCTGAAGGTAGAAGTAGAAGGTCTGATGCTGAATGTTGTCAGTGGTTATGCCTGACAAGTTGGATGTGATAGAGAGGAGAAAGATAGTTTGAAAGGATGCTGATGAAGTGAGAGAGAGTATTCCCAGGGAGGAACATAAGAGTGACCTATAAGAGTGGAGGAAGGAGTACGCAGTTCGACTACATTCTGTGTAGAAGAAGAAACCCGAGGGAGATTGGGGACTGTAAGGTTGTGGCAGGGGAAAGTGTGGCCAGACATTATTGGATAGTTGTGTATAAAATGACTGTTGTAAAGAAGAGAAAAATAGTAAAATAAGAGAAGACCAAAGGGTGGAAACTGAGGAAAGAAGAATGTTGTGAGAAGTTCAGAGAGGAACTGTTAATGGCTCAGGGTGAAAAGAGCTTCCAAATTACTGGACTGCAACAGTAAAGAGAGACAAGTAAGAAGGTACTTGGTGTGTCATCTGGACAGAGAATTGAGGATAAGGAAACCTGGTGGTGGAATAGTGAAGTGCAGGAAGCTATTCAAAGAAAGAGGTTAGTCAATAAGAAATATACCAGTGAGATGACTGAAGAGAGGATACAGGAATATAAGGAGATATACAACACAGAGCAACAAGGGAGGCATCAAAGGCAAAGCAGAAGGAGTTTGATATAGGAGGTTGGACACTAAAAATGTGAGAAGGTCTTGTACCGATTGGCGAGACAGAGGGATCAGGCTGGAAAGGATGTGCAGCAAGCTAAGCTTGTTAAAGATAGGAATGGCAATGTTCTAACAAGTGAAGAAACAGTGATGGGAAGATGGAAGGAGTACTTTGAGGAGCTAATGAGTGAAGAGAATGAAGGAAAAGGAAGAGTAGAGGTCATAGAAACTCTGGACCAATAAGTGGGAAAGATTAGTGAGGGTCAAGTTCAGAAAGCTCAGAATAGAATGGAGGAGGAGAAGGCAGTAGGAGCTGATGACATCCCAGTGGAGGTCTGGAAAGAGGGAAAAGCCGAAAGAAGAACTTAACAGCTGATGCAAAACTAAAATAAATAAATAAATAAAAATTCAAACATTTTTAGTTTTTAGTCTAAATATTAGTCAAGAATGAAATATTTTTTAAATCCCAAAGTTACAGTTTAGCAAAGGCAGAAGATAAGTTTTCCTTAAAATGTTAGTTTCTGAATAAAACATTTAAACAACTCTTCCACTGGTAACAAATCCTAAAACAAGCAAACAATTCCTGCCGTGAGTGGGAAGTTGAGAAGCAGAAGAGAAAAAAAAAAGAGACTGTTGGTCTGACTTATTTTCAGGTTGATTACCTTCATGCTGGAGCCATCGGACTCCTCTCCGGTTGATGCAGAGCAGCTGTCAGACTGCTGCAGGGTGGACTGGAAAAGACTACTTTGCTGCTCCTCATCATCGCTGTCTATGGCTATGGTGTCCAGACTCAACCTAACAGCAACACACACAGACAGGATTAGGCTCCGAGGTAAATCTGTACCCAGCCAATCTTTAACATCCAGTTGTTGCTCATCTTACCTCCTGTCAGAGCTGATGGGTGACAGAGGGACCCCCCAGCTATGCCGCCGAGATGTCGACATGGATCTGACCAGAATAGGTAAACTGTCCAGGTCTGGCTCTCCATCTAAATCCATCATTGCTTGGCCCTTTATCTCTTCAAGTCCTGTTGTTGCTTCGACAGTTTCTAAGGATCCCAGCTCTCCATTTTGAGTAAACATCAAGTTAAAATGTAAAGAAGGGTCAGCGGAGTCACCACCGTCAAAGAGACAACCTGAGAGCAGCTCAAGACTGAGCTGAGTGACGAGGTCAGAGGGAAGTTCCTCCGGAGGTTGTGTGCAGAAGGGAAGTGATGTTGCATCGACATGCGTGCAGTGTGTGGTCAGAGCGGTCTGCGTAGGCCGGTCAGTGATTGGACTGTCTGTGTTTGACAGCAGCTGTGAGTCAACAGGCTGCTGGCTGTTTCGCTCTGTTCTTTTAGTGGTTCCTGTTGATGCAGGGGTCTGTGAGGTCAGCGTGGCTCCCTCCAGGTCTCTGAAGTACTCAGAGTCTGTGAGAGAGGGACTAAGGCCTTGCAGGTCTTCCACACTGCTGCCCTCCTCCACAAAGGGACAGTCGTAGTCGCCGACTACAGAACATGTATCCTGAAATTATGAGAAGAGAGGAAGATGAGATTAGACAAACTGTTCAATGAATGGAGACAGTAAGGGGATAAAGCAGGTTCTTGATGCCGTCTTTCAGCTCATGTTTGGCTGAGTGACATTAAATTTATATTTAGGAGTAAATTAATACATTTTTTATTTTTATTTTGGGAGCTATGCTTTCACGATTAACAGTTTTGGATCAAGTGCAATGGTACCAAATAAGATGTGTTCGTCTCCTAAAGCATGAGCAAAACATTTGTCCCACTTAGTGGTTGGTTTGTTGCAAGGACCTAAACACAGCCACAGACCTGAGAAAGATTTTAGAAGCATGGTTTAAGTAAACAAAAACTGAGCAAACCTGAACGATACATAACTGGAAACAGACAAGAGCGAGCTCAATCAGGGGATCCATAAATGTGGGATGGGTGATTAGTGAGTGAGAGCAGGTGTGCTGATTATATATGAGACACAGGTGAGACGAAGCTGAAAGCATCAACAAGAACTGACAGAGACTTAATAAACAAATAAAAATAAATGTTTCAAATCATAAGCAAACAGAAAATAATCAAACAGGAATCATTTTAAAACACTGAATCTAAGAAAAAGTGAAAATAAAACGTTCTGTGGATGAGAAGTTAACAGTCACTGTGAAGCCAGCAGTTTGCTGCTTTGAAGTTTTGAGTTTGGGTTTTTGGCAGCTTTGGCAGCTTTGGCAGCAGGTTTTGGTGCTTTTGAAAGCAGAAGTGACATTAGGACGAGGAGGCGGGCTAGAGAATCCTAAAACACATACGGAAATAAATATGCACCTTTAAGACCTAATATCTATTTAATTTGGGAATCATTTAACACAATTACTGATAGAACACTGATTTTAAGAAGTGAAACTGACTTGTGAAACAAAAACACGTCTTGTAGGAAAAATGTAGTGACTCAGTATTTGATGACGATGATAAAGGCTGATCATGAGAGTCAGCAGCAGAGATCATCGGTAATCTGCTCTCGTTTGAATTTCTGGTTCACTACACTAAAACCGTCCATCCATTATCTTTTACCCGCTTCTTCCATTTTGGGTCACGGGGCTACACTAAATCCATCTAGTATAAATTCCACATTGGTATTAATAATAAAAACAAAGACTTTATTTAACAAGAGAACTTGCATTTTCTTCAAAAATGCAGTGCTGAAGCTGAAACTGAACATTTAAAGCTAAAAGAATCACCAAAAACACCAGCTATAAAAAAAAAGCCCAATGCTAGCCGAAAGAAGTGAAACACTAACTAAAAGAAGCAAAATACTAGCCGTAAACTAAAACGGCAAAAAGCTAACAAGAGCTGAGTGTAGAAAATCATAGTTTTGCAAAACATTAGCTAAAAACTAAAAATAGCAAAAGGCTAGCTAAAAAAATTAAAGTTGAAAGATAAAAGTAGCAACAAAAAAAAACCTAGTAAAAGCAGCAAAACAAACAACAAAAGGCTAGTTGAAAGCTAAAAGTAGCATCTGGATTTTTTGATCTATTCATTTATTGGATGGGGAGAGAAGATTGTGAAAACAAAGTTTATCCAGATGTTGCAGACACGTCTTTACCTGGTCATCAACGTTGCTGCCGAAGAACTCATCCTCTGTGATGGAGGCCGGGGTTAATGAGGTCGAAGACCTTTTCCCACTGGGAGCAAGGGGCCGGACGCCGAGTTGCCCATTGGGATTCCCACAGGAGTGACTACATGAATCAGATGCTGGACAACAAAGGATTTATTGTTAGTTAATTATTAACAATTCTATAACAGAACACCAGAAGGGATTAAAAGAGAAGCAGACAGGTTGCTGACTGGATCAGCCGTACAACACCTGTGTAGTCAGTTTGAATTATTCTGTGCACGGTGAATGAAAAGCCCCACCGAACACCCTGCTCCAACCTCTGGCTGAAAGCTTCTTTACATTTCCAATACATAAACAGATTCATGATGCCACAAACCAGTGTCACCACTGGCAACCAGTATGTGGGACAGCGATAGTCTCCATGTGAAGAGCAGGAGTTTATCTGAGCCTTTAGCAGCTCGGGATGTGTAAACAATGCAAAAAAAAAAAAAAAAAAAAGAAACCTGTAAAGATTCAGTGTTTATGAAGGAACTGTGCACAGGAGAAGTTAATGTGGTGTTTGGGAAAGCTCACTCATCATTTTACCACTGACTATAAATAAATCATCAGTGTCTGATGGTTTCTGCTGGTTCAGACCATCTGAGAAGGACAGGTTTGCATCTCCAACGGATAACCGAATCTTAAAAAACTCTGGCGTAAAAGACAGCAGACAGTACGCATTTCTCCAAGAATTGTTAGGTTTTTTTAATTTTTATTGCAATGCATTTAAACTGTTTCAACAACAAATCAAGCTTTGGACGTGAGCAACATTGTTGTCGTCACATCCACCCTCAGCTTCACAAGAACCCAGAAACAATAAACTTTCTTTTTAAGACAAAAAGTAGAAAATTGTGTTAATGCCTTTGTCAAACTACTTCAACAACCTGAACTAATTTAAAGCTAAAGTTGCAACAAAATCGAGCCTAAAAGACAAACTAGCCTATTTTTCAGACTATAAGTTGCACTTAAAATCCTTTAATTTTCTCAAAAATCAACAGTGAGTCTTATAATCAGGTGCGCCTTATGTATTAACTCTGGTTGTGTTTACTGACCTCAAACTGATTTGATGTGGTTATTGTGAATGAGTTGAATAAAGTTTGACTTATCTGACTGTTTTGTTTCACCTAGTGCGCCTTATAATCCGGTGCACCGTATGTATGAAAACAGACCTGTTCATTGATATTGCGCCTTATAGTCAGAAAAATACAGTAACTGCAACTTTGCTTGCAGTTTCAAAAAGCTTCTAAATGCATGGACTCTTGCACTGTTTAAATTACCCAGACTATTGTCATTTTAATATTCCTTCCTCATTATGGCCTTACATTGGTCATAAAACCAGTATGTTGACATGACTACAAAGCGTGGAGGTAAAACACTCGTAAAGCACGACAGCATGAAACATAAACTATCCAAACTGAGGTGCACGGATGGAACTGCTACTGCTGTACAACATCTGAATGCATCTGTAAAGGAGGAATGTAAAAGGCACTGAAATCTGGTTCAGTTTTCAGCCTGCTATCAGTCCGCCAAGACTTTTGGAGAACGAGCAGACTCTCGACTGTGATGAACTTTCTTCTCCTTCCCAAATGCATCCATTCTGGTGACATTTGTTGACTTTCAGAGGCACGTTAGAAAAAAGTGAATCTGACTGTCAGAAATGTGCCAGCTGCTTGGAACAGGGTTGTAAATGTTACAGCTTTAACACGTACTGTCCTAAATGTTACAGATCAGGTTGTGGTGATATTCAGCAGCACTGAATCCTTCCAGGCCCACGCTCTCCTTCATGGTCTGCAGCAGGAACTACAGTTGGTGAAAATGTTGGTGGTGGTGTCCACAAATCTCACACTTGGTGTATGTGTTGTGAATTCATCACAGCTATGACCACACGAATGTTTAGCACATCTGCAAAATTGACTGAATTGCAAGCGATTTCAGATTATTTAATGTTAAATGGCTCTGGCAGCCATCTTGAATTGGGTTGACTCCAAATCCATCCATTTAACCGTTTCTTCCTTTTCGGGTCGCGGGGGTCACTTGCGCCCATGTCCAGCTATCACTGTGCAAGAGGCGGGGGACACCCTGGACAGGTCTCCAGTCCATCACAGGGACACATAGAGACAAACGAGACAAGCAACCATTCACTCTCTCACTCACACCTAGGGACAGTTTAGAGTTACCACTCAGTCTAACATGCATGTTTTTGGTCTGTGGGAGGAAACTGGAGTACACGAAGATAATCCACAAATGCACGGAGACAACATGCAAACTCCACCCAGAAAGGCCCCCGGCCAGGAGTTAAACTGGCGACCTTCTTGCTGACAGGCGGCAGCACTCCCAACTGCACCACCGTGCCCCCCTACTTGGCAACCCAATTTTATGAAATAATGTTTGTTATGCCCAGATACAGCCACACATTAAAATGGAAGTCGGTGCCTCGCACGTATTTTTCAAGTTGTCATGTTCGCAACATCCGCAGACGGATGGACTGATGGGTGGACAGACAGACGGAAAGGGTGGACAACAATGTAGACATTTTAACAGCCTCCAGTAACTACAGGAAATATTCAGTTACATCTGACTGTCAGCAAAAGGTTTTTGAATAACTAAATGTAGCTCATAGTTTTATTAAAGTGATGAGTCTGAACCAGGAGTGGACTGCTAGTGATTATCTGCCAGTGTGTGTCAGAGTGGAGCTGTTTGTGTTGACGTGAAACCTCCGAATGACCACTGAGGCCGCTGCCTTTATCTCCATCTGCCTCAGGACTTTAGTCTCTCCTCATTCCTAAAGTCAGCTCATGCAAGTTTAAAAAACACAACATGGATGTTTTAAGACACGCAAACCTCACAGAAACCCTAGAAAGCTCCCAACCTTCTTGTTGTTCTGAGCTGCCTCAGCTAAATTCACACAGACTCAAACGTCAATGCTGCTGTATAATATCTGATACCTTTAAATGACTTACTTAGTGTTAAAATAAGTGAAGTAACATAACGAGGGTGTGAAAAACAATATATAAGATATATTCTGAAAATAACACTTGCACATGTTGCAGTTATTTATATCAGTGGTTCCCAACCCTGGTCCTTGAGGAACACCATCCTGCAGGTTTTAGTTGTTTTTCTGCTCCAACTCAACTGATTCAGAGACAGACAGACAGACAGACAGACGTATATACATACACACACACACACACACACTCTATATATATATATATATATATATATATATATATATATACATACATATAATATATATATATATATAATTACTTCCTGCTATTACTTCAAGTTCTGCAGAAGCCTGTTTATCACCTTCTTCTTCTGCTTCTTCTTCTTTTGGTTTTTCCCTCTTCAGGGTTGCCATAGCGAGTCATCCTCCTCCATCTCACCCTGTCCTCCACATCCTCCATCCTCACTCCAACCACCTCCATGTCTGTTAGACAGCTTGTTAATCACCACTTTATTTAAATCAAATCTATAAAAGCATGGAAACAACTAAAACATGCAGGATGGTGTTCCTCAAGGACCAGGGTTGGGAACCATTGATTTATATTATTGTACAAGGCAAAGACAAACAATTATGGTTTTGCCCATGTTTGTGTGCGTTTGTCTGTTAGCAAATTACCTCATAAATTACTGAACAGATTTGAATAATACCTACAGAAAGTAATTATTGGATGGTCCTCTACAACTGATACATTTTTTATTTTCTTAAGAGCATAAAATGACTATACCTCTGTGAATTTTACAGATACTGAGATAAAATTTGGTGTGTTAGATGAGAGTGATTTAGAGCACATGCTTCAAGCTCTAACATAATTAGCATGAGAATGCACATAAAGTTACTTTTAAAGTTTGACTAAAATACCTATAACTTTTTCATTTCTCAACATGATTTTAGACTAAAACTCCAAACATGAAAGGCAGCGGGCGATATGCATTCCTTCAGGAATACAAAGTCTTTATATATGTTCTTGAAAAAAAAAAGTTGGTTTATCAGGATTAAACTTTGTTGACAAATAATATTAACAACAAATTCCACAAAACAGTGTAAGTTGCTGGTGGATAAGCTCGGAGGCCTCGTGTCCTGCAGCCATGTAAAAACGCAGAAACTCAGCGATGATATAAACCTGCAGAAACCACTTCTGTCTTCTTCCCGACAGCCAGAGAAGCTCAGATATAAACACACAGACGGGCCAACGGTAGATCCAGTTGTCTATATCATTAAATCACCGGCTGAGGCTGCAGGGGTGGCAGTGTCCTCAGTGGATGGGGAGTCGGTTTGTGTCCCAGTCCCACTTGTGCTGAGTGTAAACTCAGCCTCTGCAGCAGCTGCTTGCTGCTGTCCTGTGGAGTCGCTGTGGCCTTTTATGGTTGGACTTTCATTTCTTTTGAGGAGCAAACATCAGTGTGTGTTTGTGTGCTCAAGGTGTGTGTGTTTGGGCCATATTTGTTTTGGCACTGTCACCATCAAGCTCATGTTGGACTCTTTTTACAGTTTGACAGAACAAAACAAGGATGGCCTCCCTCTACTACTGAAACTAGTTACTATTAACAAATAAATAGACAAATTGCATTTCCTGTGAAACTGCAGAGTGAATGCTTATTGCTGAAGAGCTTGCTGAAAAAACTGCTGAAATTAGCTAAAAACATGCTGAAATGCAGCTGAAATTGAAGAACAAGCCTAAATTAACAGAAGAAATAAAGCAGAAAGAGCACATTTGCTGAATTAGGTTTAAATAAGCTGAAATGAGCAAAAAAAAAATTGCTGAGAAGTAGCTGAAAAGGCAGAAAGAAGCTTACACTATCAAAATGAAGCAGAAAGAGCTGAAATGATCTAAAAAATGTGGAATTAGCAAAAAAAAGCTAAAATTAGAACAAAAGAGCTAAATTTTAGCTGAATTAGCATAAAAAGCTGAAACTAGCAGAAGAAAGCTGAAAGGAGCATAACAAGCTGAAACAATATAACTTACCACGAAAACTTGAATTTATCTGAAAACAGCTGAAATTAGCTAAAAAATTTCCTGATGCATGCTCAATAATCCAGGTAGAAAAATCTAAAAAAGTTAAATCTGGTCCTCTGGACATTCAAGAAAAAACAAAACAAAGCAAATCAACAAAAAAATGTAGAAACGTTTCGTCTCTCATCCGAGAGACTTCCTCAGTCTGAGGAGCCGCATTCAGCTCAGTCTCCCAAATAGCACCATCTCAGAGTGGATCAACCAGTTTTGCTGCATCGTTCCTCTCCTGGACAGAGAGGAACGATGGTTTGAGAGAGGAGTAAAGGAGGCCATCTTTGTGAAAAGAAATCGTCCATCGTTAAACAGGGGTGGAGGCCTCCGGGTTCAACTGTCCCCCTCTTACAATGCTGTGATTGCTAGTATCACTCAGCCCTCTGTGAACAGTAAACAGCCATCAGTGTGCTAATGACCCATTGTTAGGCTGATGGTCCTTCTTGAGCATGTGATCAGCTGGTTTTGGTTGTCAGCAGCAAAACTGGTTGATCCACTCTGAGATGGTGCTATTTGGGAGACTGAGCTGAATGCGGCTCCTCAGACTGAGGAAGTCTCTCGGATGAGAGACGAAACGTTTCTACATTTTTTTGTTGATTTGCTTTGTTTTGTTTTTTCTTGAATGTCCAGAGGACCAGATTTAACTTTTTTAGATAGCTAAAAAATTGCTAACAAAGTAGCTGAAAAAGTAGAACAATCTTAAATTAGCAGAACGCAGAAAAAACACGCTTACTCAATTAGTCTGAAAGAAGCAGAAATGAGCTCAAAATGTGCTGAAATTATCTGAAAAAAGCTGAAATTAGTTAAAAAAAAAAACAGCTGAAAGTAGCTAAAAAGCAGAAAGAAGCATAAAATACCAGAAGGAAGAGAGAGCACAATTTTGCTGAAAGTTGAAATTAGCACAACAAATGTGGAATTAGCTGAAAAGGCTAAGTTTAGCATACAACCATATAATAGCTGAAATAGTAGAAAAAGCTGAAACTTGGAGAAATAGGCTGAAAGGAGTGTAACAAGCTGAAATGAGAAAGAAAGAAGTTAGAAGCACAAAAATGTTGTAGTTAGCAGAAAGAATCTGAAAGGAGCACAAAACAGCTGAAACAAACAGTTGAAATTAGCTGAAAAAAGTTTAAAATTGCACAAGGAAGCTGAAAGAAGCAGAAACAGAACAAAATGTGAAAGGAGCAATGAAAGGTTGTAAACACATCTAAAGATGTCAAGGATGTAAAATGAGCTCAATTCATTTTCTATGAGAAAAAAAAGTGGCAGAAAAGGCTAAATATTTTAAAAAGCTAAAGCTGCACCAATACCAAAAGCCATAGCAGGATTGTCCTGAAAGAGCTGAACGTTTTGATAAATTTGTTGAAATAGCTTGAAAACTGCGGGACAAGAATCACACTGAAAAATGTACAGAAGAAAAATGGATCATAATAGTATGAATGCTTCATAAACATCCACACACTTAAACATTTAAAGGCTGATACTTTATTGATTCATTACACTTGTGCATTATGCTTTACCTACGTTGTATTAGTTTCATTTATTTGGTTATTATTGTTTCTATTTTTCAGAGTTTGAATTCTACAACAATAACCTCACATTTTCTGTCTGCTCAGCATCTGTCGTATCTCCATTTAATTTGAAACAATAAAATGTTATTGACTTGAAACAAAAACTACTTGAAACAATGTGACAAATTAATACAATTTTAGCTGTTGATAAAACACAAAAGTATTAAAACTGTTGATATCGTTTGCCTCAGTCTGAGGCACCTCAGCACCTCAGACTGAGGAAGTCTTTCGGATGAAAGATGAAACGTTTCTACATTTTTTTTGTTTTGCTTTGTTTTGTTTTTTGAATGTCCAAAGGACCAGATTGAACTTTTTTAGATTTTTCTACCTGGATTATTGAGCATGCTTCAGAATGCAAGACAACGTTGAGAATGTAAAGTTTAAAAACAAATATTGCTCATTTGCTCTGCTACAAAATTCAAAGGACTTTGGTTATGTTATTCCACTTTGGTCTTAAACTACTTGTCATTTAATTCTGCCAATTTCTATAAACTTAGGCTGTTGATTGAGGTATCCACAACAGGTAAGATAGTGACTGTTCATATAACTTCATCACAGAACTCCAGTTCAAAAGACCTGAGCTATCAACTTAAACTGCAATTTATTTATTTATTGAAACTGACAGTATGCAGTTTTGGAAAGAGGCAAACTTAATTTATCTTGAGCCATCTAAAAACACATCAGCACCTTTCTATAAAACAATCTGTATATCTGAAGGAACCTTGTACTCTTTGAGTGTTTTATTAGAAGCTTACAGTTCACTATAACATTACAACTAGTTTGTATATTAAGCCAAAAATATGTTGTTCTTTTAAAGCAGCCTTTACAAAACATTATGGATGCTGTGCAGACAACACACAAATGTATCTACAGCAGGTAAGATATTATCAATTCATAGCCTTTCCACAGAACCCCACTTCCAAAGAGCTGAACTATCAGCTGAAACTTTGTTTTTCTCTTAACAGTAAACCCGAATGTTGTGTTCCTTGTTATACAGTTCAGTCTTTAGGTGTTTTTGAAATTAAAAAAGAGGATGCTGACCAAATATGAAACAAGTGAGGTCACATGTTTTAGCAGCTCATCACAAGAGGAACCTGAGCTTCATATGATAATCGGACTTTTCTAACGAGTTGTTTCTCACATGTATGGTCACACCTTTTGGTTTGAGACAGACGAGCTGCCGGCCCGCAGCACAACCCACACTGAGCACGACGGTGATCATTTCTGGGTCGACAGTGTTTGGTGCCAGCACGACACAATGGAAAGTGCAGCTTGTACGGCACATCTGACAGATGCCGCGTGCAGATAAACCCAGATCAGTGTCAGGTCTGTGCAAACATCACAACAAACTGTCAGGTCTTTGATGGGAAACACTGAGCTGCACAGATGAAGCGATGCCTCGTGAGAGAGACAACAGGGGTCCAAGAGGCAGAAAGATGACTCCATTTCAAAAAGTCATAAAGGTTTTACATTTTACACACAGGTCCAAACGTCTCACTTCACTCTGAGACAAACTTCCACCTGACAGGCTGCAGCCGTCACCCACCACACCACAACCACGTCAAAAAACAGCAAGCACTGCGTGTGAGTGGGCGCCGAAGAGAAGCAGAGACTAAAATATCAGGAGATCTCAGGGGGGCCGTGTCCTGTCCTGCTCCCCCCCCAAGCTGGTTCAGAACCTGCTCAGAACCTCTGACTCTGGACCAAGACGTGAAAGCAGATTACCTCTCTTGAAGGACCATCTCTTCATCCAGAGTTTAGAGAAGGACGGCCAGGAGTGATTGAGAGGCGAGTCGGCCATGCTGCGCAGGGAGGAGGCCAGCTCGAAGTGGAGCTCGCTTGCAACTGGGAGCTGTGGCATCCAGCGACAAGAGGAGGGAGGGAGGGAGGGAGGGGAGGCGAGGCGAGAAGCTCAGAGCTGCTGGTTGGGGGTTTACTTACAGCAGGGGAAAATGAAAAAATAAAGAGTAGGTGTGGTGAAGGGTTCAAACAAGAACAAGTGACTCTTAGAGAAAGAATATTTGACTGTTTTCCTTTGGCAGCTGCTCTAACCCTGCTGGACATCTACGACTCACTGAGTGTTGGAGTCAGCCCAACTCAACATGGCCGCCACAGCTAATTCAATTAACAAACACAAAAATGGCTACAACCTTGTCATTCTTATTAAACTCAAATTTAGTGTGGTAGTAGCTGAGTGTTATCCCCAACACAAGTCTAAGAGCTGTACTGTGTGATATACTTCAAAACATTGTTGGCATCAACCATGTTTGTCTGTTAGCAAAATATCACACGAGCCACCACGACTTTTAACGAAACTCTTAAGGAAGTAATCACTGGCTGTACTTCTGCAACTGATGGAGTCAACTCAGTTCAAGATGGCTGCCGCAGCTAATCAATCAATATTTGCCAAAGACCAAAAAGTAGGTACAGAAGGAGAAGAAAATGTGATTTGAAGTTGGTTTTTTTAAAGATTTCAAAAGAAAAATTGTGGCGTTGAAATGATACTTTTCCACTTGTGAAATGTAACTGTTTCTGAGAGAAGGAAGTGAAGTCACTGAGCACGGAGAACATTGTCTCTTTTCTTTCTCTTGTCCACTCACAGACACAAGAACACATCTTAACTGAAGACACAAAAGAATTCAAACGTTTCTACAACAAAACTAAAATGACTGCTCGTTCCTGCAGCAGTTTGACCTTTAGGGTCACCATTGTGTTTTTCACTAACGCACAACAGGTGTCAACTTCCTGCTTGTCCTCAGACAGGGAAGCAGAACCAAACTATAGAGAAGACAGGTGGAAATATTGTTCAACAGAACTCACAACATGCGCAGGCAACAAGCCGTCCAGATGAATGCAGGAGGCTGCACAAGTTTCTGCTACAAACACACAAGGAGGCGCTCACTTTAGATGAAACTGCAGCCGACAAAAGGACGACAGATGAATCCTTCGCTTTAAAATCCAAAACAAAGAAGGAAAGACGTCGGAAGTCATTCAGGTTGACAGCAAGAACCCTAGTCCTCCAACAGAACCAACCAGCTGCTTCCTCTTTTTGTCATTCTGTGCAGCTGAGTGGCTCACGCGCACACACACACACACACACACACACACACACACACACACACACACACACACACACACACACACACACACACACACACACACACAGCAGTGCTGCTGTGACACGAGTTGTGGCAGCTGACACACTTTATAACAGAGCAGCAGGTCTGAAGCAAAGTCCTGAGCTGAAAATGAGTGACGTATTGTCAGTAAAATAATTTATGGATCAAACTAAGGCAGAGCGTCTGTTTGAATGTATCTCTGAGAAAAACACTTAAAGCTTCATCGACAGAGGGACTAAGAGTTTTGACACTGTGGACCATGACATCTTATGTCATAAGCTCTCACACTGGTTTCTCAGATCACACACATCGTCAAGCTGGTTTTCTAATTACCGGTATCTCAGATCGGAAGCAATGTGTTCATCATAATGGTACTTCTTCCAGTGGTGTACCACAAGGCTCTGTCTTAGGACCCACTCTTTTTACAATAAGTAAAGTAGGTCAGAACATTTCTGACGCATCCTTGCATTTCTGTGCTGACACAATAGTTTATTGTCGAGCTAGAACAGTCGCTAAGGTTTTCCAGCTTTTACAGTCTGCATCAACATCAGTCCAGTCAGATTTGTTTCATCTCAAACTGGTGCTAAACGCTGACAAAACCAAAGGGATGTTGCTTTCAAACAGAAGGTTAGTACCAGCAGTCCTTCCTTCCTATCTACACATGGTGTTGAATTTGTGGATTTTTACAAATACTTGGGAAACTTGGTCGATGCACATTTCTTTTAAACCTCATGTTGAAAACTTGATAAAGAAATTGAAAGTTAAACTGGGTTTCTTTTTCAGAAATAGATCCTGTTTAATTCTTAATGATAGGAAACGTCTTTAACTGCGACTTTCCTCCCCTCCGTTGATGCCATTATCTACATGAACGCTCCTGCAAGCACTTGCAAATGTTGGTCACTGTCTATCATGGTACGCTAAGATTTATAACTGGCTGCAACTACCGTACCCTTCATTGCACACTGGTTAACTGGACATTAACTTCACGCAGACTCTCCCACTGGTACATTTTCATCTTTAAATCACTTCTTGGTCTGTTGCCTTCATACATCTCCTTCATACATCTAGTGCAGCTACAGCGTGTGTTCTCAAGACATCATTACCTGCAGTGTCCTCTCAATGTGGACTGAATTCGGCAAAAGGGTTTTCTCCTACTCTGCTCCTGTTTCCTGGAACACTTTGCAAAAAGATCTGAAGCTGTTGACCTTGACCTCTCTAAGGGATTTTAAACAACTGTTAAGTTCAATGCAAAAATCAACGCAGACATGTTCCTGTTTTTAGTATTTTACCCCATTTCATAATGTAGCTTTTGTTTTTATCACTTATTTTATTTACTTTTCATTTTATATACTTTTTTTTTTTTTTGGCTGTTTATTGTTGTGTGTACCTTATTTGTGGTTTAGTTTAAAACAGGTCTCTTGAAAATGTGTCCTCGTGGCTCAATGGGACTAGCTGTTTAAATAAAGGTTGAATGAATAAAACCCAGCATTTTTCACACAAGGTGAGTTTTAGTCAGGATTCCTGAGCTTCAGATCTGAATCAGACCAGTTTTTAATGCAGTACCACCTCAGGGCCTGAAGATCTAAAATGACCTTTCAGTCTTTGTTCACAGGTTTCTCCAGGTTCTTGAACTCAAGACTTTGAAGATCTCATCCTCTGCAGTTCATAAAGTCTTCCCAACTTATCGATTAACATCATCCTGAAATTGTCCATTTGAGTTAGTTTGCAGATCAGTAAACCTCTGCCCGTCTTTAATTCTGATTCAGCAGGTTTCTTACTAACCTGCTGCATCCAAACAGATGTTTCAAAATGCTCCTCCAGCTGTTTCTTATTAATCCCACTTACATTTACAGCATTTTGTTGCCTCTGCCCCAACTTGCGTACTGCTGCAAAACAATTTAAAATGACTTTTTCCCATCCCAAAATGGTATGTTTTAAACATGTGATTTGTTTGTTTGTGGTACTGTGTGGCTAATTTACTCAATTTGACCTAAACGAGGCAATGAATGTGCATCTGTTAGAGTTTCTTTTGCAGCTGTGTTGTGTAGGAAAATGTGGGCTCATGCTGACACGGTGCCGGGTCGATGAGAAGAGTAAAGAAAACACTTTAAAATGATCCTAAACGAAGAGATTTTCTCTTTTTAAACGAACCACAGCTAAACATCCAATTTGTAAACTTTATTTCCATTTGTTCTTCTCAAATATACGTTTTCTGGAAAAAAAAAGGCACAAAAAAACCCCCATCTGCTTCTAGTGAAATAGTGCAAAAAGACACATCCTCCTTTAATTTGTTTCATAAATTTAATATAAACAGTTAATTGTAGAATAATTTACACAGCAAGATCATTGCAATATTTTCTTTACATGTCACTACTCTCCTTGGAAAACATAGAAAAAATAAATCGAGCGCTTTTTCTTCTAAAGTCATGGCACATCTTTTTGATCCTGTAAAGTCTGATTTCTTTCCATCTACGTTTGTGAGTGAACTCAACGTGTCGATATCTGTGGTAGATAAAGATAATGGCACATTTGGATCCAGTGTGAGGGAGGGGGATAAAGCCATCTCTGTGGGTTTGGACAACAAACGCCTGCACAGCATCTCGTCGTCACATAAACACAATATTACCCTCAAAACGAACACATCTGCAGTAAATATATGAACCAAGAGGTTTCCTGCAAGACTGAATGAATCTGGAACCACATGTGCATCGAGAGGCTTGAAGACAGAGGAGGAAGAGGAGCGACCAGACAGTCAGCTCTTCTGATTTGAGCTACAGCACAGGAGACAAGATGAAAAGGATTTTTTTTTTAAACTGGAGACGACCACAGATCAACCCAAAATCATTGGATGAGAGGTTTGATGCCACCTCATCTGATA
Source organism: Nematolebias whitei (assembly GCF_014905685.2). Classification (NCBI taxonomy): domain Eukaryota; kingdom Metazoa; phylum Chordata; class Actinopteri; order Cyprinodontiformes; family Rivulidae; genus Nematolebias; species Nematolebias whitei. The sequence goes on from NC_056500.1 coordinate 20,332,645, forward strand.
CGATCTGATTAGCCATTTGTGTTACTTCCTGTTTGATCCATTTAATTTGACTGTATTCACAGCAGTTTTACATCTTCTGTGGTCGTTTCCAGTTTCTTTTTCACCTCCCTTAATCAAAACATTTACAAAACCACATGCTCCAATAGAAGGAGTCTATGTGAGACAGTAGAAAAGGCTCTGCGGCTGACGTGTTGCCTGGACCGACATTCAGAAACATGCTTGATTAAGAGCAAATAGTTAGAGGCCACATACTGTTTATATATTGTGTTATAACAGCCCTCGGACTGGAGTGGTGCTGCTGTTCTTAAATACATGGACAGGCTCTAAACGGGTGTTTTATCCTGCATGGTGTCATAAAAACAAAAAAAAAACAATATTCTCAAATTTAGAAAAAAGCTTTACATACATTGATAATGACAAATTATGTACAAGAAGTAGTAAAACTTTACAGTCGGGGAAAAAAAAAGTATTTGGGCTAAAAAAATAGAAATGAACATCTCTAAAATGTAATACTTTTCTTTAAAATAAAGCAATAATGCACGGTTGTTTTCACCGTGCGCAGCATGCTCTGACCAATCAGAGTTCAACAAGGTTTCCCTAAAACCACGTGGGGTCAAAATGTTATTTACAAGTTTTTAAAAGCTTATTAATCATCTCGTTCGTTTTTTTTTTTTTTTTTAACTACGCTACAAATGAATGCATCTCAAAACCAGTTTGTAGTCACTGGTTGCTAAATGTGGAGGGTTCCTGCGTGTGCTTTTGGGGGGGTGTCGCTGATGAGAAGCAGAGATCTGTGATCATCTATCAAGCTTTTTTGTTTTCTTCTTCCATGCACAAAGCAAGCTCGAGTTCAGCAGAGTGGAGACGAGTTCTACATTTTCTCTTTGTTTTTTTCTGTGAGAATCATCGTCAAACCCCAAATTACAGGATTTTATTTTATTGTTTTGCACTTACTGCTGGGGGAAAAAAAAAAAAGCACAAGCATAAAGACGTGATTTTTATTTCAGGTTTGGAGATGGTTCTAGACATGCCAGTCTGAGAGTGGGGACGACTGTTCAGACCGGATGGGAGGGGTCAGGAGTGACATTTAGTCTCAGCAAGGCACTTTATGGGTGGGGGGGAGGGGGGGTGGGTTGTCCCGTTTGCTTTGCCACTCCTGACCTGCAATGCCCCATCCGGCCACTAGAGGGCAGCCAGAACCACATCACGTCTGAGTTGCGGAAAAGCGGATTCCTGATTATCTTCGATAAGGATTTGTTTTTAATGAAAACTTGCGCTTCGGTTAGAGCGGACAAAAGGTCGGTCACTCTTCCTCCTCATCGTCCTCTTCATCCTCGAAACACAAAGCATCAGGCCGCCTCCCTGAGACGAAAACTTACAATCTAGATTTTGCGTTTAAGAGTTCTTATGGCACACAGGATTGTCCCAGTCCTTTGCAGAGGGGCAGAGAAGGTCCTCCTCTTTCATTTTTATCTTTTCCATCCAGCCCACGTGCGTCCTGATCAACAGACCCAATCCACGGCATCGACAGAAAATAAAGGTCATCTCTTGATATTCACAGTAGATTTTTTTTTTTAAATACACAAAACACAATCAGAACAGAGAAACAAACAGTCGGAGGAGATACGGGGTTTTGATTTGTGGGGTTTACAAAAGGTCCATGACTGACTGAGCATCAATAGCTTTGGCTGCGTAGACGAGCAGGTACCGTCCAGGCGCTGCAGAGAAGCAGTCTGGACGGAAACGGCCTCTTCTGGTGCCCCGTGGGGGTGGGAGCAAAATAAACTAGTCAAGGGTCCAAATCACTTCCTGATGGTTTTTTTAAACAAAGTGCTACAGCCTAGAGAGCAAGATAACGTTTTAACAGCAAAACAAGCTGCAAAATCCAAACATTTCACATCAAAATGGCCTTGATTTGAACTCCAGACAGAATTATTTTAGAGCTCCCCCAGAGACACAAGAAGAAGAAAAACACAGACAGGAGAGGACTCAACACAACAGATGGAGGGAATAAAAAAAAACTATCAAAGGGGTGCAGGTAATGTACAATAAAATGATGTTCTCTGCTATGAAGGAGGCAGTGTGGGGTGACTGAGGCTCTTTGAACCGATTCCTCCATTTGCACTGAGGTAGACTCTGGCCAAACAAAAAGACGAAGACAATCTAACTTAGAATAAAAGAGAGCTCCCTGCTGTTCACCACAGATTACTGCACCTGGGGAATAAAACACCTCTTCATATCGCTTCACGCTTCAAAACCTCCCGGACCAGACCGATAATCCTAACGAAACAAATGTGCGTTACTCAAAAGACGTGGATACTGACTTGATTCAAAAGTTGCACAATCTAAATTATGCACCTCTCACCTGTGCAGACCACATCACGAGTATTTGAATCGCTTCCATTTTCTAATCTATTTCACAGATTATTTTTCTATCGAAAGAGCTGAGATAGCAGCTCCTCAGAGTATTTGCAAAAATCTAAACCGCAAACTCAATAGCGTCACAAATCCTCTGTGAGGGCCTGAACCTGACAAAAGCTGCAACAATAAAATAAACAGGATTCCTTTTGGTAAAAGTGTTAAAATGAACCCATGCATGCGCTGCAGCCTGCTCCTGCATGACACCGGGTACTACACAGTGTCTGAAAGGACAGGCACAACTATGGAGGCAGCTTCTCCGAGTTGAATTTGTTTGTTGTTGGCAGGAGGTCACAATACACTTTGGCTTTTCTGGAAATGTTCCTTTGGATCAATCTCACTAATAAAGAACAAAAGTTTAATAATTGGTCATCTGATCGCTGGCTTACCAAATATGGGGTGTTTCCTGAGAGGGATCAAGTTGTTTAAAAGATGCGAGCAGATGGGGACAAACGCCAAGGAAACGCTCGAGTAGGCCTGTCACAATAACAAATTTTGCTGGGCAATTAATTGTCTCATAAATTATTGCGATAAACGATAATATTGTTTGAAATTTGACAATAATTACGAATTATTGTCAAATTTAAGTTAGTTAATTTGTTTTGACTGTAGTGTCTTTTTTCAACCACTAGATGGCAGTATAAGACTGTTTGAACAGAAGGATGGATAGTGAGGGAGCGAGCAGCGTGTCTCTAAAAAAACTGGGAAGCCCCTTGATGTGACATGGGTTCTCTCTTCGATTCTCAAAATGGCGCACGCTCGGTGTGGTTTGAGCTCTTTAGCATAGCATTATTCACGCAAAGCTTTTAATAAAAAAAAAAATCAGTAAACAAGTTCTCACCTTCTTTTTGCTGAGAAAAAACTTTTTACATGAAGGCACGGGTTTCAACCGTTTATTTTGGAGCTTCAACAAGACGGAGGTTTTTCCTCCGCGGTCGGCCAGTTAGCTTAGCTCGTAGCTTAGCTGCTTTTAATGATCCAAAAACGCGATTTTGGACGGTTAAAATGGATTTTAATGATAAAATAGAAAGGGAGGGGTCGGTGAAGAGCACAGAGTTTCCTTTTGTCATCCAGTGTCTTCAGTAGAAAGAGAGAGACATGAAGAAACGATAAAACCGATAAATGAAAATGAGGTCGAGAATCTTCTTTAATCATGCGATTAATTGTTTTATTGTTTATTGCGACAGGCCTACGCTCGAGATCTTTGTTAATCTTTTTAGACCGTAAGCAGCCACTGGTTAAGAGAATAAAAATGTAGTGGGGTGTGGTGATAGTTAAAAAACACCAAGAGTTTGAAGTGAATTTGGCAGCTGTGGCACACGGTGTTCTGAACACTGTGTGTGACAGGACGACCTCACGGTCCCCACCGCTCCCTCCGACATAACCATTTTCACGGACAAAAACGAGCCAACTGGGATCACAAAGACATAACTCCCAGCATGATATGACCAGAGAAAGGCAGCGGATTGAAAACTACAACCTCATTTCTCTTTGTAAAGCTTTAAATCGCCGATATGTGTTAGTTGCTTCCAAATACTGCGAGTGTGAACAAGGTTTGTAGAAAGTGAAAACGATGAGTCTAAAGAGGTTTTTTTTCCTGATCCAGATGCAGCGAGGAACGAGAAGGAAGCTGGAGATTTGAGTCACAGAGCGCCGACGCAAGATTAGTGTGATTTCTGGGACTACGGACCAAAACAAAATAAAAAAAAAAGAGAAAATCTGATCAAATAAAACACAAATAAAAGCCTCTAAAGGAAAAAAAAAAGCGTTACAAATATAAACAACAATATGTACAAAAACAATGTCATACAGTATATTATATATAAAATATTGGTTGGGAAGCACCAATATTTCATATATACTATTCATATTATATAAATTTATATATTTCTACTAAAATATATCAAAGCAGCAGCTATTGGTCAGTCTGACGAAATCTTTTTGTCCAACTTTTTACTTTAAATATCCTTCAGCCACATAGTGAGAACAGAAATAATAAAGGAAGGGGGGGGGGGGGGGAGTATAAAGCCAATAAATTAAATCTATTTACCAAATACCTGATGATTCTGTGTGTAGTTTGGAATTCCAAAAACAAAACCATTTCTCTGGGAATAGACGTTTGTTCTACGATCGAGTCTTTGCATATCATCCCACTGATTTGAGTAGAAAAGGAAACGAGTTTGAGCGACGAGATTCTTTCTTTGTAGGCCACATTTTAAAAGGCCACTATCTGAATAAAAGATTTCATTTAGAGAAACAAAAAAAAAAGGGGAAAACATATTTCACAGAAATGTGGAAATGCAGATTGGTGGAAGAGAAAGAGACGAGTCTGAGCAGCCTTCTTGGTTGGCTATAAAGTCTGTTGTGTTCACAGTTTTTGTTTCGTTTCATTATGAATTCCCACAACCCCCCCCCCCCCATCACAAGAACTACTGGAAACACGGCCGTCTCTCGCAACAGAGTCTGCCATTATGAAGTCTGATGTGTCGTGGAGCAAGTTGTAAAAAAAGTGTTTGCATCCCTTGCTTGCCTGTGCTCGGCAGCCACGAGGAAGAAAATTAAAAGTCCTGAGATTTGTGTCTTTTCTTCTCTGAGAACAAGAAAATCATTCAAACCATGAAAGACACAGAAAAAAAAAACCCAACAGACTGGAAGAGAGAAAGAGTGGAGGGTGGCAAAGGTGAAACAAGTCACTTCAAAGTAAATGTTAGGAGGGGCTAGATCTGGGCAACGATAAGATTCTTCCGTTCTTCTTGCCACCGTTCATGTGCGTGTAGGGAACGTGCTCCTCGTAGTTCCCCCTCAGGGCCACCGAGGGGGCGCTGTCCCTGCCTAAGCTCTCCTCTCTCTGGGAATAAGAAGAAGGGTCCAGCGGGATGCTTTCCATATTGTCCAGGTCCAGGTCGAAGTCCTCCGTCTCGGGGACTTTGTTCTCCTCACTGTAGAAGAAGGAGACCTCCTGGAAGGACGGGTGCAGGTCGTCCCGCAGCATCTCGATGATTTCGAGGAACGTCGGGCGCATCTTGGGGTTGTACTGCCAGGACATCTGCATCAGGCTGTGGCTGGAAATGTTCAACCAAACAAAGAGAAAGAATGATTTTAGAATGATCGTGTTAGAATGTTATAAAAACAGTCTATACTATCATCTATACAAATATACATTTCTATAATAGGTTACAATTGATTCTTCTATGATAAAAACTATTAAAAATTAATTTGGACTCATTGTTTAGGAAGTTTTGATCTTAATTCTCACCAAACAGTGCCACCTACTGACAAGAATCTGCAGTTTGACAAAAAAGTGAACTTGGTTATAAAGTCCATGCTCAATAATCCAGATATACAATCCAACAATTTTCAGTCGGGTCTTCTGGACAGTTTCTTTTTTTTGTGCTGAAACGTTTCGCCTTCGATCCGGAAGGCTTCATCAGTCTTGGATATATATATATATATATATATTTTAGGATCCAGTAACTGCTGCTGTATCAACTTTATCAGTTGTTCTGCTGCTTTCAAGTGATCAAAGTATGTTTTTTTCAAATTTGTATTTACTCCCCTAAACTCTAATAAGAAATACTCTGGTAAAGTCAACACAGATTGTGATGCGAGGTCACGTGAGTCTTGCAGCCTGATGCTTTCTCTCTTGGGAAGATTCATGATGTTGAAAATAAAATTAAAAATAAAAATCTAGTTGGTATTTACATCCTCTCAGGGCAGTTCTCTGGTCGGTCCAGGTATCCTCCATCCATGACGAACTTCAGGACCTGCTCATTGGATAAACCCTGGTAAGGCTGCTCTGCTAGAGTGCTGATCTCCCACAGTACAACTCCAAAAGACCTGCACACATGCATGTACACACACACACACCATGTGGTTACGGGTTACACGTATGCAGTCAGAATATCAAGCCTTCACCGCTGGTTGCTGAGGTGTGACCTACCAGCAGTCGGAGTGGGCTGTGAAGACTCCGTCCTTCAGAGACTCTGGAGCCATCCACCTGACAGGAAGCAGACCTTTCCCTCCTTTACGGTAGTAGTCTGTCTCGTAAATGTCCCGGGTCATACCGAAGTCTGACAGTGGGCGAGACAAAGAATTGTCAGCCAAAATCCACTTCAGCACCTCTTTACGAGCTAACCTGCGTGTGGGGGACACAGCAAAACAAAGCGAGCACAAACATCTGTACCTCCAATCTTGACGGTGAAGTCCTCAGCCACCATGCAGTTTCTGGCTGCCAGGTCTCTGTGGACAAACTTCTTGGCATTGAGGTAGGCCATGCCGTCTGCGATTTCTGCTGCCATCTGCAGCATGTCCTTTAGAGTAGGAGGAGGAGAGCCCGACGGGTTGTTCTGCAAGCCACACAGAGGTAATCAATTCAGTTTGTCAAATATGTGAAAATCTCACAACTACACAACTTTTATTGTGGTCATCTTCTCCAATCTGGACATTTTTTATATTATGTCTTTAATTTGATGAAATTAGGCTTTTCTGGGTTGTTTTTTGTTCAGAATGAGTAGATAACCAAAAGGACGTACCTCAGAGTCTGGCCTCAGACTCCGCAGGTAGCTCTTCAGGTCACCGTGAATCATCAGCTCCATCACAACCAGAGTGGGCTGACCTTTGGATACGACCCCCAACAGACGCACCTGCAAAACAAACAAAAACAGACAATACATTAAAATAATATTCAGCTGTTTTAGACAAATCTTGAAAATGATGTTAGGAAAGATTTCAGTCTCAAAGTATGGTGGGGATCACTCAACTATAACCACATCACACATTAGCTTGATACCTGTAAAAAAAGTTAGTCATTTTTTGTGTTTGCAAAGGTCGATTAGCTGAAGTAGCCAGCCTGAACTGGATTGATTCTAAAAGTAAATCAATTTTCTAAAGATTTCATTCAAATCTGACAAGTGGTTCATAAAATATTTTGCTAACAGTTTACTACAATAGTTATTTTAAAGTTTTAAACAAAGCTTGCATGATCTGTTTTAGTATTTAAATGTATTAGGAGGACTCTTGTCTACTAAGATGCCAAATTTAAACTCAATGTGCACAAAATTTTACTTTAAATATTGAAAAACTTTTTTTTCTTCTTCTAAAGTTTAGCCTATAAGCTGAATTTATTTCCAATTAAATGAGTTGAAATTTGAAGTAAATTAGACCAAGTGGCAAAAAAAATAAAAATAATTTTGTGAGAACTTGTCACCAAAGCTTAACCACACAATTACCGTTTCATTTTTAATCTGCGGGCACAAATAAAAAGGTTAATGAAAATTACCTTGTGCCAGACAAAGTAAATTGCTACACTCAGTAACTTTTCAAATGCGTTACAAATAAAACTTTAGTAACAGCTGCTTACTAATCTGACACATGAATAAATCACTGCTCCAAAAATATTGATCCTCCTCTCTTCACATAGTGAATAACCATCTCAGCATGGGTTTGTGCAGTTGACAGGACAACATGTGGCATTTTAATTGGTGCTTAGTAGGTCATGTAATGAAACCGACATGGCAGCCACGGTCCCTCGCCAAGTGTGAACATTTGTTTTGGAGTCAAACTGTGTCAATATGGCCGCTTCAACACAACAAGCAAGTCATGATTCTCTGAGTCACTCGCTGCTTTCAGGCACAAGAAGAAGAAGAAGCTGTAATAGACTGTATCTGACGAACGCACGGAGAGCCGCCTCAGCATGTTGGAGTTTAGAACTGAAGCAGGATTTCATGAATACAGTTTAAAAAGGGTCATTCGTACCACGTGGTGACAGCTGAAGGCCTTCATGACCGAAGCTTCGTTGAGAAATTCGATTCTCTCTCGCAGGCTGGCCGATTCGTTGACCGTCTTGACGGCGACGCGAGTCTCAGATTCTCCTTTGATGATGTCTTGAGCGATTCCTTCGTACACCATGCCGAAGGAGCCCTGACCTAGCTCTTTGAGCAGCGTGATCTTCTCCCGCAGCACCTCCCACTCATCAGGAACATACACTGCACAAAACACACACACAAACCTAGAACCTGCCACCTGCAAATAATACGCCTTTTGTTCTAATTATCCAAGTCTCAGCAAGCTAACAGGTAAATACAACAAAAGTTGTCAAACGTAAATAAAAACAGAACCCGGCGGTTTGCAAATCTGATAAACAGTTTACTGATAATGGGAAATAGTAACCATATTAAATGTTTAAACAAAGCAAATTTAGAAATGTTTTGCAGCAACAAATGTCTAAATAGATGGGACAGGGCCAACAAAAAGCTGTCAAAGTAAGTAGTGCAAACAAGAAACAGATGGAGGAGCATTTTGCAATTAAAAAGATGAAATGGCAACAGGTCAGTAGGAGGACTGAGTTTAAAAGAGCATTTTTGATAGACTGGAAATTTGGGAAGACTTCAACCAGTCAAACAGGTTCAAGAATCTGGAGAAACTCCTGTGGTCAAATGACAAGGATGAAAGTTAAAACTGGAGACCTGTGATCACTGGGCCTCAGGTGAAACTATTAAAAACAGGTCCGATTCTTATCTAGACATCACTGCATGGGCTCATTCCAAATCATTGTCTGTAAACACAGCTTACTGTGCCATCCACAAATGTTGGTTAGATACGGTTCTAACATGCAAAGAAAAAGCCAAATAAACACCACCCAGAAACGCTGCCGTCTTCTCTGTGTCAAAGCTTTTAAAAATGGACTCAGGCAAAGCGGAAACTGATCGGTGGTCAGACAAATCAAAATTGTAATTTATTTGTTGTAAAATTGTGAATACCGTGTCCTCTCTTCTAAAGAGGAGAGTGATCATCTAGCTTGTCATCAGCACACAGTTCAAAACCCTGCCTCTCTGATGGTATGGAGGTGCATTTCTGCCAATGGGATAGGCATCTGACACATCTGGAATGGTAACATCAATGCAGAAAAGTATATACTGGTATATATGCTCCCGTCCAGACAATGATTTTTTCAGAGAACATCTAGCAAAACAATACTAGACTACATAAACATCATGTCTTAACAGTAGAAGAGTCCTTGTGCTGAACTGGCCTGCCTGCAGTCCAGACGTCTCACCAATTGAAAGCAACTGGCACCTCATGAAATGAAACATCGAGCAAGGAAAACTCAGAACTGTTCCATAGTGAATAAAATATGGGATTATGAGATTTGCAAAACATTTCATTCTGGATTTATTTACATTTTACACAACATCCCAACTTTTTCAGAACTGGGGTTGTACACAGAAAGCAAGATTGTCAAGCACTGTTGTTATGCACAAAGTTTGTTTTCTCAGTCATCCAGGTATATAACAACAAAAAAGGTTGAATCATGTCATCTGGACTTCGTTTTTTTGTTAAAAAGAAACGTTTCGCCCCTCATCCAAGAGGCTTCGTCAGTCTGAGGCCTAGCCATCTGGTATTACCCAGAAGCCACCCTGACTCTTGTGTTTCAAGCCTGCCTCAGATACCCGTTATATACCTGGATGACTGAGAAAACAAACTTTGTGTTTTTGAAACCATTAGTGAAAAGGCCAGACTTCAGGGGTATCTGAGGCAGGCTTGAAACACAAGAGTCAGGGTGGCTTCTGGGTAATACCAGATGGCTAGGCCTCAGACTGACGAAGCCTCTTGGATGAGGGGCGAAACGTTTCTTTTTAACAAAAAAACGAAGTCCAGATGACATGATTCAACCTTTTTTGTTGTCACTGTTGTTATGGTTTCTATAAAAATGTTTTCCTTACTGTCGCTGGCGCTGAAGTATTCAGGGTTTGGTGAGGTGATGAGGTCTCCAAGCGGGCCTTCTGTTTGCCTGCAACACAACCACACAATAACTGAGATGTTGCAAACTAAAAGTTTATCCAGCGTGGCTTTAATCCATTCATCTTCAGTATGCTTCTTAAAAACAGCTGGACTCACAGTATTCAGATTGGTCTCGTAACTCACCTCTTCCTGATGATGTAAAACACACCACCTGCTACAAACAGCAGCAGGATGAGGCAGATGACCGGACCCATCACAATCCAAACTAAACCTGGATCAGCTGCAGTAAAAAAATAAAATAGACGGTCATTTCAGTTCAAGAATAGACAAACCAGCTTTAATATGGAAACAAACTTAAATAGCTTTGATACAAAGTGGACAGCTTTGAGGGAAATGAGTCAGTAGTCTTACAGCTGGGCATGAAGAAATGCGTTGTTTCTGTAAAAGAGCCATTTCCTGCCAAGGAGGTAGCCCGGACCCTCACGCTGTAGTTTCCAGGGTGAACGAGGTGAAGCTTCATCCCATTTGTCTTGAGATAGGCTGGCCGAGACACACAAGCAGTGTGGTCCTGGACAAAACGAGAAAAATATTGTTCAGCTTCAGTGATAAAGATGTGAGGGGAAAACAAGGAGACACTCTTTCTGTGATGTTGGATCAAGCAGTTCACACAACGAGGAAACACAATTGTTTAACCAACGAGAATTTTAACTGTTAGTAAATAAAATAAAATAATTAGAACGTTAAAAAAAGAGGAGTGAGAAGGTTAGGCTTGTGTGTACTAGGGCTTTAACAGACTACTCGAGTAATAGACAGGTCGATTCCTAGGACATCTATCAAGTTTTAAAATTTCACGTCGAGTATTAGCAGTGACGTCATTGTGTCACATGATTTGCACCGGGCTACTAGTAGAAGCTAGCAAATGGATTCCTCCCAGCACATGGACTGAGCGGAGCAGGTCCAGTCTTGGCAAACAGGTAGAAATGCATCAATAGTATGGAAATATTTCACTAAAGATGAAACTTCCGGTTCAACTACTGTAAGGAAACAGAAAATGAATCAACTTCCTGACTGTTTGGAGCTCGTTGCAAACCCATGTTGCACCATATTTTGTGACCACCGTACATTGTGACCGTAGCGGGCGGTGTTGCATGCACTGTTGCAGGGCACAGAATATGGTGCAACATCGGGTTCAATCGACCGAACCAGAACCAGCTTCCTCTGACCTTGTTTCACAAACTAAAAGCAAAAAATATTAATCTCTAAACCTATAAACATATTAATCTCTAAAACCAGCCCTGCTGGTTTTAGTTTCGTTTTTGACGTGTTCCACGTTATTTCTTTTACTTTTGCAGCTTAATAATAATAACTAATAGTTTTGGTTTTCCTGTGACTTATTTGCTGTATGATAAATGGTAGGAGCATAATATACTCTCCCAATGTTTTGTTGGTCTTTTTAAAAAATAAATAAATGACTTTTTCTTTTTGCGTTTTATTTATTTATTTTTTTTTCATCTCGAGATCCTATGATGTCATCAACTACTCGAGTTCTCTCGAGTTTTATTATGTTAATGTTGAGTTTAAAAATTATGTATTCGTTCAACCCCTAGTGTGTACTGACATCATCACAACGTTAAACAATAGTATCACAATACACTACAACACTGTGTGACCCCAGCTAAGATCCAGATCTGGAATTAAAAAATATATATTTTAATTTCTTGGGGTTATTCCTGCAAAACAAACAGCTACAGAATAAAATGCTTCATTTTTATAACACATTCTTTGCAATGTTAGATCCAGTGACCAAAACCACAAACAAAACAAGTAGTTTTGCCTCAAATGTTCAGCTGACGTCAACTCTGTAAACCTGTGACACCTCGAACTACAGGGAAAGTGTGTAGAAAGTACAAACCTCAAAGAAAAGCTATAACCTACCATAAAAAGATTGTGCACTACTACTCTGGTGCAAAAGGAAGAAAAATGATTTGATAGAATAAATAGTTGATGTTTTGAATAAGATATTGTTTTCTAATCATTTCTGTATTCAAGGCATATTGTACAACGTACAGCTACAGCAGCAATATATCAATACACACAAAAAACTGCTGAACAAGGCTTTAATATTCATGACTTGGACCTGGAAGGTTAATAAAAGAAAGGCTAAAAGTCTTTTCGAGTTTTCCTGCAGGTCAGAACAAGTCTATTACATAAAACCTCCAAAATGCTCCAAACAATGTTTTAAATAAAACTAAATTGATACGTTTGGGCTGTAGGGTGTGTGTGTGTGTGTGGGGTGGGGTGTGTGCATGTGTGTGTGCGTAAGAGATTGAAGGGTTTTCAGTGCAGTGCAGCAAAGCTGTCGCCTCCGATGCGACTATTGTCACCACTGCATTGGAGCCTTCCTTCCAGCTTCTGTCACCATGGCAACAGAGCTGCTGCTGGCTCCTAAGGTCAGGCGGTGCAGCAATGAATAGCAATGAGAGAGGAAGTCACACATTTACAGCAAGTAAACAACAACAGAAAGTGTGTGCACAAAGACAACAGATGTGCAAACACACGCACACAGAGATGTGAGCACAGAGAACTAGCGCGGGGAGATTGACACTATATACAGTAAATAATCTTTTCAAGCTTTTGCTCCTCAGATTATTTGAGATCAACCTCTCTACGTTTGTCATCTTTAATAATGATTGTTTTGTTCTTCTCTAAGATCCTTTTGCCTCCATCAGCTGTGTCCCAAATTTTATTTTCCATACATTTTACTATTCCCAGTACATCTTTATTCGTTTGTTTATATTTACCTCTGCGTCTCCGACCTTCTTGTAGAAGACCTCATAAAGGATGATCAGGCCATTAGGAGAGGACGGTGCGTTCCACTTAATTAATATGGAGGGAGTTTCACCGGTCAGAACCTCGTGGGTCACAGGGCCGGGGATTTTGTCTGCTTTTACTGCAGAAATATGAAAAAATTAAAAAGTAAAAACCTTAATCGAGCTGTTTCCCATGGAGCTCATTTCATCTTTGAGGGTGAGACATTCAATGCTTTTTATACACCAAAAGATTTTTTTATATATATTTTTTATTACAACTATAATAAATTTGTGTATATGTGTGTGAAGCATGCAGAGACTTTCCGCCCGTTTACCGTTAGGCATCGTTCGGGCACTGACATATGTCGCCAGGCTGCAGCGTTTGGGGTCTTCAGGATGGTTGCAGGCCATGATCTCGATTGTGTAACTGGTAAAATGCTGCAGGTCGGATATAACCGCCGACTCAGAGGTCACATTCAGCTCCACCTGAGCAGAAAGTCCATAGTTTAAATTTTGTTTCAGCTAAGATTTATTTGACCATTTATTATTGTTCACAGTTTGTCTAAACTATTCACTACCACAGGTACTATACACAGGCAATTATTTTATGACAAATAACATCACACACACAAATATCATTAAATGTTTGAGACCTTGTCTTCATCTGTAGATGGGGCAGAAGTGGAGCCGTGGTGCAGGCTGGATATTGTAGTAAACAAAACAGAAGACTTGGTGGGACCGGGGTAGTCCACTGAGCGCCGTTCACGAGTGGGTCTGAACAAAAACAGTGCAGCAGATTAAAATATAGAACGTTAGCAACAGTGACAGTATAGGGACAGGACCAGCAGACAGAACAGTGGTTTATGTGTAGTCAACTTTTTCAGATGAGATGCAGCAGAGAACTTCAGCAAGGACTTGAGCTCACGCCAACCTTTCCATTGATCAATTTGACTTTCTTCACAAACACCAACAACTGTCTCGTTCCACTGTGTGGAGCCAGTGAGCAAAGTCTAATTCCCACTAAACCACAGACAAAAATACCTAAACTCTTTCAAAAATGACCACATGTAGTGTTTGTAATCAGAGCATCAGAGGCTTCGCTGCTGGCCTTGATGTGGAGCTGGACTGATGAATATCCAGGTCTTCCTTTGACTGACGGACTGAAAAAAAACATGAAGAGGACTGGTTGTCCTGAGACCTCTGCCAATTCAGGATCATGGGTTCAAAATGCACCCAAAGAGTGTGTGTATGTATTTGTGTGTCTCCAAATTGCAGTCTGCATGATTGCACCTCTGACGGGCATGAATGATAATGAGCACAGTAATCACAAAAAGCAGACAAAGACCGTGTGTAATTATGTGTGTGCGAGTGCGTGTGTGGAGGTGGGGTGGGTACACTGTACCTCCTACTTTAAGCTCTAAAGACCAAAAACATGCATGTTCGGCTGATTGGTGACTCTAAATTGTCCCCTAGGTGTGAGTGAGAGAGTGAATGGCTGTTTGTCTTGTTTGTCTCTGTGTCCCTGTGATGGACTGGAGACCTGTCCAGGGTGTCCCCTGCCTCTCGCACAGTGATTGCTAGATATGGGCACCAGTGACCCAAAAGCAGTAAAGACTGTATGGCTGGATGGTGTTGCTCAAATTTACCTGTGGTTAGGGTCGACAGATTTAATCCAAAAACATAAAGGACACCGAAACAGCCGGATCTTGGTCTTTGAGGTCACAACCCCGACGTGTCAGCAGAGGTGTAAATTCTGACTTAAATCATCCAACCCTCCAATATCTTTACTCGCCACTTCCTTTGTGGGTTGCAGGGAAAATACTGCAATTCTTTATACGTGAAGCATTATTAGTAATATTTTTTTATTTATAAATGTCAATTGATAATTAAAAAATAGCTTTAATAAATGAGCTCAGTGAAACTGAATAACTGTATGGAAAGAGGTGAAGTTTTAGCTACAACTCGTCAATGATAGCAGTAGGAATGTTGCTCACCTGCAGTGCAAGTGTGCAGCATGTTTTATGAGCCACAGAAAGTTTCACCTATCTTTACAGATAGCTTCAAAGTTATTTCCCTTTACACTATTTTAGCCACAAATTTAAATCCAACTCACGTCTGCACTTCTAAACATTTCAGTGGTAAACCTGAGTTGTAGCAAGGTGAGCTACTGACACTCATTACTGACCCTTTACTAACAGACCTGCCCTCCTCTGCCTCTGATTGGCTAAGATCCTGAATGTTTTATCCAATCACCAGCACATTTTCACTCAAAATGTGGAAAGGATGATGCTGCGTTTCAGGAAACACAAAACAAAACCTGTCTTGTATTGGTTAAAAACAGGATGCACAATTAAATGTCTACGACAATTCCATGTTTTAAGGGACATGTGGCAACCCTACCTGAGATTTTTCTTCTTTTAACATGAATGGTCAGAATAAAATCAATTTTAGTAGCTATAGCTGAACAAGAGATTAAAAAATTGCATCTTTTCTAAAAATCTGTGGGAACTATTGATATGATAAACTTCTCAGACTGTCCTGCAGCCAGAAAAGAAAAATTAAGAAGTCTCGTAGCCAAAACACAAGTGCAAATGTTGACTGGAGGTGTTGGAACTGCTTACCTGCTCTCAAACACTTCGTTATGGAGGTAATTCTCAAAGGTCTTGCGATACTCAATCTCCTGCTGCTCCTTCTCTATCTGACTTTTTGTCAAAGGACAGGTGCAACATTTTCCTTCTGAGGTGGAATCATCTGTGTGGTTCCATTTCTGCTCCTCCTCAATGTCCAGGTAGGTCGGGATCCGAGACGGCGGCTTCATTCCTGAACACGAAAGACAGACGTGAGGAGGAAATCCATACAAAAGGAGGAGAAAGGAGCAGCCGAGATGGTTCCAAGGCACTTCTCAAATACTGACCTTGTAGGCAGTAGTCAAACTTGTAGAGGTCACTGTCCTCTGGTTGCTTACGACAGATGACCCGGTAGTGGGTGATGTTGCCATTCGGGCTGTTTGGAGGCTTCCACTTCAGGATGATCTGAGAGGAGGAGTTGGATGATGAGATGGGGTCCAGAGGTACAGAGGGCCCTGGAGGAGGAGGGGGAAAAAAAAATAGCGAAACAATCACACGAGAACGTCAACCTTAAACCAAAAGTTAAAAAAATCTAATTCTGCATGTGTGCTTAACTTACTGAAAGCGTTAGTGCGAACATAAATAATTTCACTTTTGGCTCCATAAACTTGACGCTCATCAGGTGCAGACAGCTGGGTTTTGACCATGATGGCATACTGGGTCCAGGGTTTCAATGGTCGGATCAGGTATGCTGGATCGTCCACCTTCTTGCCATCCGTTGGGCGAGGTGGTGGATCAACATCGGCGATCACCCAGCTGTTTGAGCCACAGGCGTCCTGTCCGTCAAACTCTGTCACATTCTTGTATGGACTGCAGACAACAAAAAGGCCAAAGATAAAAAATAATGTACAAACTGTAAATAGGGTTAAAAAACACAACAATTTTAATAGAAAGTGTTCGTGTAAAATAATCTTTGGTATATTTCTCAGGTTGTTTGTGCTGAGTTGAGATATTAACTTTTTTTTAATTATCATTTGTCAAAGTCTAAAAGCAGCAACCAGATGAAGCCTGATTAGTAGATCTTAATATCAATCAGTTTGTTTTGTGGTAAAATCTACAGAAGTCCAACTTACGCCTCTTTGTACAACACCATGAATCCAAGCAGGTCTCTAAAGTCTGCCGGCCAGAACGAGCTCCACCTCAGGATGATCATGTTATGTGAGGCCTTGATGAAGGTGAACTTCAGACTCTTTGATTCACCTAAAAGACAAAACAAGTAATCCTCAGAACATGTCTGTTTACACCCAAAAAGATAACTAAAGTGTTCTGTTTTAATATTGACGTTGTTTATATTTATTGATAAAAACTGTTATCTGTATTTAAAGTACAAATCTATTACATTCAAAGATGTATTATAGTACTAAGTTTTAAGTAGTTTATTGCAACAAAAAAAAATGCACAGAACATTAGGGGTGTAACAGTACGCGTTAAGTCTACATACCTCGGTATGAGGGTCACAGTTTGGTACGGGTTTGGTACAACAGGAAACACAAACAAATGCAAGTGTTGTTTTTTTAACTGACAATAACTTCTAACAGCAGAGACTAACAAAACAAACTACTATGGGGAGGCTCTAAGGTAGAAGTCATGTACAGCAAGGTGACATTTGTCAGCTGATGATTCCACTAGAAAATAAAAGCATTTCTTTCTGTCCATTTCATCCAATATGAATCGTAAACAGTAACGCGAGTTTAACAGAAAGTTTGATAAACTTTGAAATGTTTTCTTAAATAAAAAAAATTTAAATAAAAAATTAAAATGAAACAAAAAGGAGTGTTTAATTAATATAACAATAAAGAAAAAAAAAATCGCAACACTGAATAACATCACTGTTAAAACACAAAATAATGAAACGTGAAACACTCAAACCTAGCTTCTCAGTAGTCTGAGTGTGTGGAAAAATGATCCTTGACATCAGTGATGTTGAATAAATATACACTACATCTGGCTCACCACAGTACTTTTAAAGTTTTGAATACATAATAAAATTTCTTGCCATACATGCACGTTGTTTCTCCTTGCTGCAGCTGTCTGCTATCAGTGGCCCCAGAGAGCTTTTCCTTTTTATTTTGAATTAAACATGCAGGTCCTCAAACATGTCTGCATGTTATTCTGAACCAGACATGGTTTCACTAACGTCGAGTGTTTTATAGTTTTGTCGAGTGTTTTATAGTTTTGTCGAGTGTTTTATAGTTTTGCCCTCTGCTTCCTGTTTCTGTTGGGGCTGTTAGCAAAATGCATTCAAATAAAACATGTCTGCTCTGAAAGCAGTGATCACCTGTGACTAGTTGTTATCTAGTTCATATACCTGTACCAAACACCTATACCAGACTGTCATGGAACAAATATATGGACCGTTACACCCCAATGTATTTTAATTACTATCAGTGAAAGAGTGGATGTGTATACAGCAGCTCAGTAAACATGTTTGTTGAGTTCTCTCACAGGAAGCTTGGTCTCCATTGGTGCGCAGAGCAATGTCATTCTTCTGATTACGCTCTTTGGTTCCAGTGACCTCCTCCATCTTGGTGATTTCTGACATGCAAAGTTTAGAGTTGAAGTGGAAGAACATACGGCCACGCTCTATGGTCAGGTTGTGCTTGGACCAGTCCCACAGCTGATGAAGGTTCTGGTTATCCAGTGCATAAAATGCAAAGGTGCTAAAACAGACAGTGGAAAAGCAGATAAATAAATTAACCAAAGAGCAGACGATAAGTAGAGGTACCTCAACGTTGTTGAAGAATTTAAAGAGTGAATGGTTGTAGTTATGGAAATGAGTTTTTGAGAATGGAACTGAAAAGGGAATGCAAGTAAACTTTAATGTTTTTGGTGAAAGATCTTCAAGTGGGTAGGAGTTACACTGTGTATAAAAACAGAGGTAGTTTTTTTTTTGTATGTCAGAGGCATTGCAGAGTGACGGATCCTGGCAAGGAGAGGGAGCAATTTAATTTACTACCAGGAAGGGGTGTCCTAGATTAATTTTCAGACACCATAATCATTTGAGGAAACTATACTTTTGAGCACTATCAAAACTAGAAAGCATAATATATTCAGTGCATTTGGAAAGTATTCACAGAGCTTCACTTTTTCCATATTTTATGTTACAGCCTTATTCCAAATTGTTTTAAATTAATCTCTTTCCTCAAAATTCTACACACAATTCCCCATTATGACAACGTGAAAAAAACATTAAGATTTTTGCAATTTTATTAAAAGTAGAAAACTAAGAAATCATTAGAGATGCACCGATCCACTTTTTTTTTACTTCCGATCCGATCCCGAGACCTAAATCTGAATATCGTCCGATACCGATCCAGTTCCGATATCATCATCATTGATTTTACATGAGGCTGTAATAATCTCCTCTCAAGTACAATTTGTACAAATACATGCAGGCATGTCCAAAAAGGCGACTTGAGGTAAGTTTTATTAATGTTGGATAAGTTTTAAAGTTAGAATTAAATTCTGCTAACACAAATCATGTTTCTTTTTATTCCTAGCTTTAAAGTGGATATTAAAGTGATTAATTTAAGTGATTGTTTAGTTATTTTATATTTTTTTAAATAAGGGGCAGATATATCTTTTTTCTTCTTTCTGCATTCTTTTCATTCAATGTTTTCTTTTTGATTATTATTTTTTTAATTTTGTTTCTTTTAAATGAATGAATAAATGAATTAAATAAAATGTTAAATGGCTTCAAACATCTGCTAAGTTCATGGCATAAACCAACAGACATGTTCCTGTTTTTAGTATTTTACATCACTTTATAATGTAGCTGTTTTTGTTTTTAATATAATTTTCAAATCATATGTTTTTTAATGATTGTCTACTGTTGTACTGATAAATATCTCCTGGAGAGTAAACTATATCTTAGCTGAAAGTATCAAGCTGTGAAATCCTTCGTTTTCTACAACTGATAGTGGTTGGTCATTAATTATGATGAAGTTTAGCAACTTCTCTGTAAACATTTGA
This sequence comes from Nematolebias whitei, assembly GCF_014905685.2. NCBI lineage: Eukaryota > Metazoa > Chordata > Actinopteri > Cyprinodontiformes > Rivulidae > Nematolebias > Nematolebias whitei. The sequence continues at coordinate 20,352,212 of NC_056500.1, forward strand.
GCTCCGTGGCTTCAGCGATGTCTTCTTGTTCAATCTGAAGCAGGCAGCCTGATTTGGGGCAGCCCCGCTCAGTCTGACCCTCCTCAGAGACGGGCAGACTGAGCGGGGCAGATTGGACGCGGCTGGCCGAGGTCGAGTCGCCTCTTTCGGATTCAGCGAGAGTAGCGACCCGCTGAAGCCATGGAGCTCGAATGTCCAACGTAAAACTGACTTTACCACGGTTTAATGTGGCGCTATGGCTCTGCAGACATTGCATGTTGCTGTCTTGTTTTGTGGTGTTTCTAGTGTAAAATACTTCCACACAGCGGGCATGTTTAGATGAAAAGTTTATTAGCTGTTAGCCACAGTGCTGCTAACTCAGTCCTCACGTTGTAGCTGGCTGCAAACTATGAACTGGATTTCCTGAATGTGAGGCGGGTCTTATTATTCTGGGTTCACGAGACACGCCTCCGTTCAGGAAATCCACTCCATAGTTTGAAGCCAACATGCGTCATGGATCAGAAATATCGTCAGGTGGATCGGAAAAATCTGATACGTAAATTATGCTGGTATCGGAGGCCGATACAGATACTGGATCGGATCGGCCCCATCCTTAGAAATCACATTCACACAAGTATTCACGGGGCAGCACGGTGGCGCAACTGGTAGAGCTGCTGCCTCTCAGCGAGCAGGTCCCTGGTTCAAACCCCGGTCCAGGGGCCTTTCTGGGTGGAGTTTGCATGTTCTCTCCGTGCATGCGTGGGTTTTCTCCAGGTGCTCCGGTTTCCTCCCACAGACCAAAATCATGCATGTTAGGCTGATTGGTAACTCTAAAATTGTCCCTAGGTGTGAATGAGAGAGTGAATGGTTGTTTGTCTCGTTTGTCTCTATGTGGCCCTGTGATGGACTTGCGACCCGTCCAGGGTGTACCCCGCCCCTCGCACAGTGATTGCTGGACATGGGCACCAGCGACCCCCGTGACCCAAAATGGAATAAACGGGTAAAGATAATGGATGGATGGATGGACAAGTATTCACAGCCTTTGTTTAATTTAATACAATTCGGAATAAGGCTGTAACATAAAATGTGGAAAAAGTGAAGCGCTGTGAATACTTTCTGGATGCACTGTATACACACACCAACTTCACTGGAAGTTGCTCCGTTGCTTATTTTTCAAGTTATCCAGCTCACAAAGTTTACATATAAATGACAGTGGCCATCTTGGATTTGGACGTGGCAACATAATTCTCTAAAGGAACATTTCTTTTGCCTAGTGCAGCCATAAACCAAAGTGGAAGTTGGTACTTCACTTATTTTTCACGTTTTTGTGCTCACAACCTTTATGCATAGATGGAGGATACTTCCAATTCCCTCCTTTCGCAGCGTGACAGGGGACCAAAAAGTTGAGCGGGACAGAAGAGGAAAAATAACTTACTCTCCTTCAAGATGTTCCCCTTTGATGAGGCGTAGCTTTCGTAAAAACGAGAGGGAGACCAAGGCGTAGGCTCTGCGAATGCTCAGATAACCTTTGATTATCTCAATCTGTCCCAAACTAGCCTCCAACTCAGCAGCAATGTTATCTGAAAGTTAAAAAAAAGTAAAGGAAGCAGTCAGACACACTAAACACAACAAACAGAACCTCTAGCCTTCATTGCCAGAGTTTATGGGTAAAGCTACTTACTTCCTCCTCGAATCTTAATGATCATGTTGCCTTCTATAATAGTGCAGCCTCTTAAAGCCTGGGCAGAGGTCACCGAGTCAATCGTCTTATTTCCTTTACACTCTTTAGGACAGGGACCTTCACAAGGTTCACACAACAACCTACACACACACAAAGACAAAATCAACAATTAGTTTTTAATGAATAAACAAAAGCATGTGTCTCAATCTTCATAAGAAATAAGTGCAAATGTAACAAAGCATTTTACACAAAAAGTGTCTGAATATAGATTTACCGCTAAGCACTTTCTGGAATAAATGCCATACCATTGCCTTTGAAGAAGTTTTAAATAGTTTGTCTTGAATTATCAGAAACAGAATCGGTAGAAATGACTGGTATGAAGCAGGAATGCTCGGTGGTGTTTTGGTGCGGTGCTGATCGGAAACCCAGCTGACATGAGAAATTCAAACAAGGCTGACTGTTCAGAAACATTTAATGAACGAGCATTTCATCTGACATGTATTCGGTTTTTTTCCAAGTATGTTTCCTTTTAGGTTTATTTTCCTCAATCCTATCGTCTTTTGCTTTGTTCTATAAAAAGCAGATGTGACAAATATGTAAACAGAATATGTCATGTTTATCCTCTGGATTTAGTTTTTTTAAATAAACAACATGGCAGCAGCTAAATGAAATTTGTGCTTCAACTTAAGAACCAAGAAAACTACTCTGAATTTGCTGATGTTTTTGAAGGAGAATCTTTTAAATAAATTTAATAAAAGCCCCCTTACGTATATAAGCTTTGAAGTTGACATCAGATTATATTCGCTCCCATTTGTGCCTTCTTGATATTTATTGGTACAGAAGCAACAGGCACAAGTGATCAAAGAAAGAAGCGTCACAAACAACCGAAACAACAAGGCATAGCCACCAGCTGCAGTTCCCAACAGGCTACAGTCTGTTTCCGTCTCTCAGTTTGGTCCGTGACGTCCTCCCCCTGCAAACATGCAAGGACTCACGTACCCACACAAACTCCCTGTGCCATTAAGTCACGATAGTGCCTCTCGGGAAATTTGCTCACAAAGAGGTACGTCTTGTACGGTGAGAAGTCAGATACACGCTGCACAGAGATGAGGAGCGTGATGCTGTAAAACTCCCTCAAAAAACACATTACCTCTTTTTAAATCACTTAAAGACAATAATATTTTATCTGCTAAGGTATTAGTTTAAAAAGATTGTGTTTGGGTTTGGGAAAAGCCACACATGTGCCACTGATTTATCATCTAAAGAAAAAAAAAGTTGGATCAGATTTTTCCTATTAAAAAAAGAGCTCTTAAATCAGATGAGAACATGAGATCATGCTAGATCAATGACAGTATTTAGGAGTAATCAAATCAGTGTGTACTCCTTAACTTGCATCCTTATTGAGCTTTTAATTTTTCATTATGCAACTCTTTTTTCTTTTTTTTTTTTAATAATCCCTTTTCCAGGACACACACTCACAAGGTTACCAAAACTGTGCCCCCACTTTCAACCTCTAGAAATAAAGCTGTCCTCAAAATGTCATTTAGTATAAAGACCTGAAAAACTCCCACTGGTACTGTTTAAATCAAAATAGTCATTTCCTCCTGGTGTCTCTTAGTTCAAACTTTTGATAAATCACTCCAATCGAGGCCAGCTCGTGGGTTGGAAACAAAGACACAAGCTATCCAAAACAATAAATAATAAAGTTTTTAGGCTATGTTGTTTGTGTCGCCCCCAGACAGAAATTTATAAATTCAGAAGTAACGCTCTAGTTGCAGCGTAGAAAGGGGGAATGTTTTGGGCTGTTGTACTGAAAACACAGACACACAGGCAGACAGCCGGGCTTCTTAAAGGGAGAGTGTTTATCTGAACTCTGTGACTCTGAAGTTCTGTTAGAGCCATCCAGAGCCGAGGCTGCAGCAATGGTCCCAACCCTGAGAGAACCACAGACCGTGTGCATGTGTGTGGAACGCAGTGACGTTGTCCCAAAAAAGATGAGCAAACTCATCTCAGACTGTTAACGAAAGCAGATACAGTACAAACGTCTGTTAAATCTATTTAAAATATATATTTAATAAAAAGCATCTGAAACCATTCCCTAAACCAGTTTCGAAGGGATTGTCCCATCATGTTATATTAGAGGAAAGCACAAAAAGAATCAAGTTTACTGGTCCCTAATAAATAAATAAATAAAGTAATTGTACACATACTAGTGTGGCATAACATAATTAAGAAAAGCTGTCAATTTTATGTAGAATGTGATTGTATTAGTAGTGACAAACACTAATTTTCCTCGGCATCCATCCATCCATCCATCCATCAACAGCTTTTTCCTTTCAGGGTCACGGGGGTCACTTGTGCCCATATCTAGCCATCACTGTGCAAGAGGCAGGGGACACCCTGGACAGGTCTCCAGTCCATCACAGGGACACAGAGACAAACGAGACAAACAACATTCACGCTCTCTCTCACACCTAGGGACAATTTAGAGTTACCAATCAGCCTAACATGCATGTTTTTGGTCTGTGGGAGGAAACCAGAGTACCTGGAGAAAACTCACGCATGCACGGAGAAAACATGCAAACTCCGCCCAGAAAGGTCCCTGGCTGGGATTCGATCTGGCAACCTGCTCGCTGAGAGCTGGCAGCTCAACCAACTGCACCACCTATACTTCTTTTATCACAATATTTCAAACTCTTTCTGTGTGCTTTCATGTGTATGAGCATCTCAGCCACCATCACCTAAATCAGCTGTGGGTGTCAAATTCAGTGAGCGTCTATCACAATGGACAAATATCAACATGGAACAAAAAGTATAGAAATTTGTTTGGTCAGGTATTTCTTTTTTGTAACAATGCTTCTTGGCAATACATCCAATACTATTAGAAAGCCTGTTTATTTCCCTTTAAATTGGTGCCATATTTATTAGAAAATAATTCCTCTATTTGTTAGATAAATGGCAATTTAACAATTTTTATTTATTTAACAAATAGAGGAATTATTTTCTATTGGCAATTTAACAATTTTTAATGTGTCATATTTCTTCAAACTTCAATCATACAGTCCAATATACCAGAGTTCCTCAACCCTGATCCTCAAAGTCCAGTGTGTGTTAGATCTTTCCCTGCTTCAACACATCTGAATGAAATGAATGACTCATTGACAGGCTTCTGCTTAACTTGATGTTCAATTATTTGAATCAGGTGTGTTGAAACAGGGAAACGGCTGAAACATGCAGGACAGTGGATCACAAAGACCAGGGTTGTGCACCTCTGCAATAAACTACACAAAGCAAGAGTCAATAGCAGAACAATCTGTTCAGCATTGGCAAAAAGGTTCAGCAAGATTTTCAGGAGTGTAACCCACATACTAACCGCTGCTGTTCAACCCACAAAAGCAGTTTGCTATCAAATGAGGCATAATTTAAGGAAAATAAACAAGATTTTCAACGGTATAAGAGTTATTGCCAAGAAGCATTGTTACAATGCTTCATGAAGGACCTCACTCACCCAGCACACAAACTTTTTGCCCTGCTTCCCTCGGGCAGAAGGTTGAGGAGCATTAAGTGCAGAACCACTAAAGTAAAGTGCTATGTATTGTTATCATTGTATGGGAACATACAATGGTGAAATTACTTCTCTGCATTTAACCCATCGAACCTGGGATACACCCAGGTGGAGCATTGGGCAGTTATGTAAGCGCTCGGGGAGCAATTAGGGATTGGGTGTCTTGCTCAGAGACACAAAATGTGGGAATGGCTGGGGATCAAGCCTTGGACTTTTGGGTCCTGAGTCGGCTGTCCTACCTCTACCTCATCTCGACCATCTCGGCCCCTAAAGAAACCCATCTACCCTGAGTCTATTAGACTCATGAATCCCTAATCAAGATCATCATTATGAAAAATAAAAAAAATCACTGTAATGCCACTTGATTGTTGATTGTGCTGCTGACTATCCCCATGCTGCTGATCTCATGCTGCTGTGTTCATTCGTACTCATCTGCTCACACAGACTCATGTTCGTGCTGCTGTTGTTCGGCGTAGTTTTTGTACTACTAGTGCTTTGCGTATTTAGTTTAGCGTATTTCTTAGTTCATATCTTGGATCTTATTACCGTTTTTCTTTTACAATTTATACTTTTGTTGGATGTAACTGGGACCCTGTGTACACAATTTCATTCCACCACATGAATGACAATAAAGAACCTTGACCTGAAAACAAATTCATCAACCAAAAACAAATGTCCTCAATTTTGAGATGAGTTTATATTTGGTTTGCAGATTGTGGCATTTGAAATATGATGACTGTTTTCATAATTGCTTACGCCAATATAGCAACGTCAATAAACTTTTGATATTCTGTAAGCCTCAACTTATATCTATGACACTAAATATTCAGATTTAAAGTTATAAGTCAAAAGACTGTGCCTATTGGACGCATTAATGGAAGCATGAATAACAGGATTTCTGCAAATGTCAGTACAAAATTACAAACTAAAAACATAAGTAAATGCATTTTAGGACATAAAAACTGGATATTTAAACTACTTTGTAAGGCCTAAAGTTGAAATTGTTAAATTAAAGTCTTTATCACTTTTTAAGAGCCCGTAGAAACCCCGAGCTAAAAATTCCAACAACGAGAGACAATGTTGTGTATCTTCTATTTCTAAATACTAACAAAGGGCCAAATTTACCATTCAGGAGTTTATTTAGGTTTATTAATAAAAAAAATAAGGACTTAACCTAATCTTCCTATGCTCTCCATGTTACTGCCTTTTTGTGTGGCTCACATTTTTGGATCCAATTTATTTTCAGACTCATATGGAGACGTAACAAAAAGAAATACAGAAACTTCACACAGATCATTTCATTTGAGTGTACAAGGACGACTTTAGGTTAAGCAAGCAGTAGTTGTGGTTTAAGTCATTATGTAAACAATGCAAGTCAATGTGACGTTCTCTAAAGCCATGATGCATGCATGCGTGTGCGTGTGAATGCACACATGCACACGCCTCTCAGATCTGTGTGTGTAACTTCTGACATACTAAAAAAATGTGATGACGTTCGTTCCTCCTCTAGGAAAAACACAAAAAAGGTTGGAATGTCACAGCAGAGTCCTGATGGAAAAGTCTTGTTTATCAAATGAAGTGTAGGCGCACAAAGCACTGTGCAAAAGTTTCAAACAATTCACAAGATCAGTTCTTATTTAACCCTGCGGTTCGAACAGTGAAGTATACATCTCGTAGAGTCACAACAAATTCAAACGTGTTTTTAGAGTAGCATAGATTTATATTTATATACGACTAAAATAAAATTGTGTCCACAATTTCCACAGCATTATTTTGGCTAGAAATCTTAAAACACTGCAGCCAGGAGAAGAAGGTGGTGTTAAATACTGAGATGTTTACATCAAATAAATAACTTACTGTATTTAATCTGTGTATTGCGGTCAGTGTCATTAACAACATCTACCCAACTAAAAACACCACTATCTTACAGCTTCAAGTGTCTGGAAATACATAACAGTTTCATACATAATAAACAAAAACACACAGTAGTGACAAAAAGAATGCCTCAAGGTCCAAAAACTGCAATTTAAGTAAATCTCCCTCACTGCAGCACAAAAGCGCAGGTGAAAATAGTGTGATCTCAATACCTTGATGTTAAAGCCAGAAAGGTCAAAAGGTGAAGCACGACTATGTGTAACAAAATTACATGAAGGCCAGCGCTAAAGTTTGGTGAAATAAATGGTTTGAGGAAACATCCATCCAATAAACTTCCCCGCTTCTTCGTTTTTGGATTGTGGGGGTCACTGGTGCCTACATCCAGCAGTCACTGTGTGAGAGGCGGGGGACACCCTGGATAGATCGCAAGTCCATCACAGGGTTTGGAGATAAAAATTTAGGTAATTCAGAGCAATGTTTAATCTCTAGTTTCCTTTCTGTGAAGAAAAGATCTTTGAGTTGAAATGCAGCAAGCTACATTTCTGTTTACCTGCATCACTTGTTCAGGCTTTAAGAGGCAAATATTCCCATCGCACATAACCTGCTGGTGTTGGACGAAACTCTTTGCTAAACCATCCGTTTACATCTAATGATCCGTTTCCATTCTCCTTCCTACTGATGAATCTGTACATTGAACTTTAATATCCCATCTTGTGAATATGCCATTGCCCAAGCTTTAGTGTTCAGAAAGCATGCAAACAAGCGGTTTCCAAAACATATACTTAACCTTTAAACAATTACACATCATCCCAGTTTAGCAACAGCTACTAAGACGTCAGTGATTTTCCTGTAACCTTCCTTACAACTTCGTAAACACGACCGAAGAGGTCATGTCCTTGCTTATTGCATACCGAGAGGTTTTCTTAAGGTTGCTTTTGTATTTAAGGTCAACACATTGACCAAATCCAGTTTGTACCGAGATGTGGGGTTCAATCTGCCTGACGACAAACGTCTCACAATCAAGACTTTATAAACAGCTCTCGGACAGACTTTCAAGATGACTCCAGGTTACAGCTGAAAGATCCTTTCGAATAGAAAAATACTGGTTGTCAGATTATTTCACACCAGTGCACCCTTTTTTAAATCATCAGTGCTTAGAGGCTACACTTTCTGCAGATAAGTATTCTGGCACTCAACAACTTGTTTTCATCTGGTTTAGGTATGACTACATTAATGTTTAATCATGACTCAATCAATCAGTCATAAAAATTTAACCTTTAGCTTTAATAGTAGCTTGGACTAGTTTTTTTTCCTTCCCCAGAAGTAGCTCAGATTTGTTTTCATGCTGCAGTTGTGCTGTGATTTCTTTGCCACTGTTGCTAGATTCTGCTCAGCTACAAGCATCAAACAGACGTAGTATTGTGTTGTATTTTCATGAATCATCTATGAATACAACATTCAGAAGAGTAAGAATAATACATTTAAAGTGAAATACGTTAACGTCATTGCCTCCACATACAACAGCTTGAGATAAGCATATTCTAACAAAGTTGTTTTGTTGACTACTACACTACTCACCAGAGTCCCGGCACCATCTGTTGTGTACAAACGTTATTGTGTTCAGTGACCACAGTGCATTTGTTTTCCTCGTGTTGATGGTGGCATTGAAGGTGTGTTTATGTGTGTGATTTATGAACCAGACGTACCTTGTGGAATTTAAGCTGCTGAATCCAGAAGGACACTCTGGAATGCAGGCCTCATTGTGGATGACGTATTCAAAGCAGCTGGTCTCTTGGTCCTGCTGTTTCTTAATGTTTGTACACTGATCGTGAAGGTTCTGGATAAAAAAATAAAGAAAGATGATCATTTCCTCTAGCTTTGACTGAAGTGATCTTTCAGCATATTTTGAAGTGGAGTTAAAGGGGGCATCCCACTGGGTTGTGACTAGGTAGTCTCCAAAATGTTTTGTGACTTTTGGTAGATTTTCAATTTCCTTGTACGAGTCATAGAGGCGTGCAGCTCTGCTGCTCCAGTTTTGAACATGTAAAAAAAAAAAAAAAAAAAGGCAACACATTTTTTCTCTAAAAAGTCATCGTGTCATATCGGGAGTTTCCAACCCGTCTCAAGAGCGCTACAGCTGTATTTTGACTCTTGCACTTCAGCTCTCCTTTAAATGAAAACATATGCAGCAAATAATAATATTTCAAAAATATGCTGGTAATAAATAGTAATTACTGGAAAAACGGGTCCAAATATGTCTGTCTTTGTTTTAAAAGTGTGCACCAGCAGATTAAATCACAAACTTGGGGGCGTGGTCAAAGTGTGTGCAAAAGAGCCGACGTGGGTTCAGTGTGGGTGAAGGTGGACAACAAAGTAATGCTCTGCAAGCCAAACACACAAATTGGCTGATCAGAACAAACATAACTCGCTGGTTCCAGACACTCAGAAATCAGTGAGCCTGCTACAAAATTTTAGTTTGCAGTTTTTTCCTCTCTATTTTACTGGTATTTGGAGTCACCAACTAGTCTCTCAGCAGTCCCAGTCTTGTGTGAGATCACCTTTAACAAGAAGACAATGGTCAGTGTGGTCTCTGATTTAAAAAAAAAGTGCTACACAAAACCAGATATTGACAAGAGTAAATAAAGAGTTTTCTGCTATTTAAAACGCTTAAAGTAATCCCTATATTTTATTTCCTTAGTAACTTATTTAGACAAACTTATAGTTTTTAGTGAAAATGGGTATTTTTGATGTTGAGCTTACTTGTTTTAATGCTGTTTTTGATAGTTTATTGTTTAAACTTATTGTAAAGGCCTTAGTGTTTTGTAAAAGTAAACTACACATGCTCACTGTGGATTGTTTTACACAATCATGTTTGCATCAGACAGCTGTTTATTTATTTATTTTTACTTTTTTTTTTAAAGAAAAGGTCCACACCACTGATGTGGTGCTGGAATAAACTGCCATACAATCTTAGTGCTCCGAGTGGTTTTAGATCAGTGATGTCCAAAGTGCAGCCCGTATCTGGACGGTCACGTCTGATTGGACAATTACAAAAAAGGTGGTTCTGAACGGTCACATCTGATCGGATGATAAAAAACAAGGAGTTACTGGAACAAAACAGACAAAAAAAAAAAAAAAATCCAGTTTGTTTGTTGAATAATGTGAAAATAGTTCAAATCAATTTGTAAATACAAAAATAAATAAAGTAACCAAAATAATAAAATTAAATTAAAATTAAAGCAGTCACTGCAGATGAGTGATCATCAGTTTCTGTAAGATTTCTGCAACTGGAGCAGATATTTCTGTTTACTGGTTAATTTCCTCAGCTGTCACAGATTTTAAGGGTCAATCCTACTCCATGTTTCAGCTCCTTTCATAGATCAGCTCTCATAGAAGAGCACTTCTAAACAGTAAATTTTGTTTTTTTTACTTTTGTTTTGTGCCATTATCTCGTCACAGGACTCATGATCTTTAATTGAGACCAGACTTTGTGACAAATGGGAGCAGGTTTCGCTTCAGATGCTTCATATTTCATTGTACCCAGACCACACTCAAGCCTACAACCCAACAAAAGAGAATCTTCTTGTGTTTGACAGCAGATATAACACTGTTTCTTAGAAAACTTCCATTTAAAAAAAAGAGCTGATGTAAATTAAAGAGCCAGAAAATACAACTAGCCACTCAGCGTTTGCCATCCACATGGTCCAGAAACGCCCACTTTTGGTCTGCAGAGAACCCTTTCTCACTTGAGTGGTGATACCACTTTATTATTATTTTTGATTTAACAGCAAACCAGATGAAAAAAATCTTCTCAGCATGAGCAAGTAGAATACAAACCTTTGGCTATACATAACTATCATAATCCTTCCCCCCCCCCCCCC
>NC_056500.1:20363292-20368675 GCF_014905685.2 Nematolebias whitei
CATTTCATTACAAACAACCACAAACCTTTACTGACGTAAAAAAAGACAAAAAGTCAAAAAGACTTCTGGGTAATCGTTCATGAAACTTGACTAAATATAACAATTTTTAAAAAAGAAAAATAAATAGTTGATTTTATAATTGATAGAAGGAAATTGGACATTTTTAAAGGAATGTAAAGTGATACAATCAATACAGCTACAAGTTAATCAGTTTTTATTAGCGTCAGTTCAAACCTTCTAAGAATCTGTTTTAGTAACTGGCAGTTGTTTGATTTTTCAGTACTTTGATCACTCTTTTGTGCCATCCATGGTCTGAAAGACTGATCAACCCCTGTGACAGTGTTTAAAGAACAGTTACATACTGTATTATGCTTTTGTTTCTAAAAATTAGATTAAAATGATCTTTCCAAGCGCAAGGAAAAAAAAAATCACAACAAAACTAACTGATCAAATAAATTACATAATTTTGTAAAAAAAAAAAAAGGTTAATGTTCATGAGATTTTTAATAATTTGAATCTACATGTTAGAACTAGGGGTGCAATGATTGCAGATTTCTGGCCGATCAGTGATCACCAATCACCAATCACCAATTTCTAAAAAGTCTGACCTGCCGATTTCAATTTTGTCTGATCTGTAAGTGACACTGTCAGGTGTTATAAGGTCACAATGCACCTTCAATTTTTCAATCATATTTTATTGAAAAACATACCCTTGAACAATATCCCAGAAACAATACAAACTTGTTCTAAATGGCCATGAGGTAGTGCTCTGAAATATAAATGAAGTTCAGACAATTGTTGTAAAAAATACAAAAAATTGGTAAAATCGGTTTCTCATGTAAGTAAGTATTGGCCGATACATGAAACTTGCTTTTGTTTTTTGTTTTTTCTTCAAAATATTATTCAAGTTGTTGTTGAGAGTTTAAGAAAAAAATACAACATAAAATAAAAATAAACACATGTACACCATTTTTATCATCTTAAATTCTAATTTTAGTGGCCATCAAGTCCTTTTGTCTGGATAGTTTTGGCTCACACACTGTATGAAAAGGTTTGGTCAACCCTGTTTTAGATGATTAAGCATGACTTTTATTTAATTAAAGCATCAATTAGGGTGGTTTTCATCACAAATCTCGGGTTCTCCAAACTGAGATTACTTCGATGGCTGCCTACTAATACACCAACAGCTCAAAAGTGTCACACAGTTCAGAGTTTAATCAAAATCAGAATATGAAATTATAATTTTAGCAAGAAATTTTCCTAATTCCAAACCTGACAGAAGGAAAAGTTGACACAGCGCCAGCCGTTGAAGACATAGAATCCAGAAGGGCATTTCTCCACACAGGTGTTCCCATGCAGGAGGTTCCTGCAGGCCACGCAGCTGCTGGCGTTCCCCGTCTCCGAACAGCCACCCAGGCACTGGTCATGGCAGCAGTGGCCCTCAGGGCTGCAGGCGCCATGCTTGCATTTATCACTGCATACTGAGGACAGAGTGACAAGAAAAAGTGGGAAATAATGGGTTAATTTCAGATTGTACAGGGACGAAAACATTAAAATATCTAGTGGAGTTGTAGTAACATGAATAAAAAAGGCAGAAGGATTTATTGCACAAGATATTTTGTTTTATTTAATACGCAATGGCACAAAAAAGAGCTGAGAAGAAACTAAAACCATGTGGTCAAAATGCCTGTCAGGCTGCACTGTGCTCTGATCTGAGATCAGTGAGAGAAGCATGTTCAAATTTAGTGTTTGTAAAGAAATACGGCTGCACAAACTATATGTATGTGTTCCCCTCAGCAAGACTTCACATCGTCTTTACACTTGTGCTGTAATGACTGGTATTTATATCCAACACAACTGTTACCCAACATGCACCCAGATAATAAAATTGGTAAAGCAGAAACTTCTGTGTTGATTTGCACAAAATCTCACAATTAAAGTCAAATCAGAACTGAAGAACACAAAAAAGCTCTGGCTGAAAACATTCCACCGGACAAACCCTGACTACCTATCTCACATCCGTGGAAAGTCAATGACCGCATGTTACACTGGATGTCAACAGCAGCAATCTGCAGTGCCATGGAAACAACCTGAACAGCTGGAGAGTTGATGTGTTGGTGCTTTGGTTTAATCCACTGGGACACAGAGTTTTGTCAGAGCCTGATTAGCAGTCAGGCCTGACCTATGCCATGCATCTGGACTGACTTTGGGCCAGTCGAGATCTGTTAGGTCTCACCTTATACCTGATTAAAAAAAAAAACATTACATGTACAAGCTTAGCTAAAAACATGATGCCACACCAGAAGTTATTGGTTGGGACTCGGGAGGCATTAAATGAAGAATTAAATTTAAGTTTAGAAGTACAATTAAAAAAAAAAAAAAATAAATGCAGTAGCAGTTAGTAGATTGCAACTAAAAAAAAAAAGGATCCAAAATTCTCATAGGAAAAGCTTAAATTAAAAATATGAACAGATCCGACTTCCAAAGTAGTTTCCCGTTGACAGATGTGTGGTAATCACAGTCTCATTCTACGCTTCACATTATACTGTGGGTTGTGTCAGGTACCAAAAGATCCAAAAACATATATGTCACATGACACAGTACAAACATTGTAAAGCTGTTTGAGGCCCTTTGTATGAGGAAAATTACTGCTTTGAATAAAAGGAGACCCTCCGTTGTAAATTAAAAATGGTCAAATTTCAGTTCAAAATCAAACAGCCAGAACTACAGATTAATTAGGAGTACTTTATGTTATTACAAAGCACTGAAGTTAAATACAGGAATGGCTTTTGGGCTTTGCAAAATGCCACCTCTGTGAGGACATCATGAGAACTTTCATTGCCAAGGCTAAAGCTGCCCCCCCCCCCCCCCCACACACACACACACACACACCTCTTTCTGCACTGGAAAGCTGCCCATTGCCCTGCCTGAGTAAAGGCGAAGAGGACAGACAGGGTTATTGCAAACAGGGGGGAGCAGAAACGATGAGAATATGTGGTTAAACAAGAGCAATAATGAGGGGGCCAGGAGGGTTACAACTGCAGAGAGGAACAATAACTAATGCAGGGAAAAAAAACTGTTTAACCAAGCGGGGTAGTTCATGCAGGGGTCGTTCCTCTTCTATTCTTTATTATGAGCCGTAAACCCACCACAGCACACAACCGTCTCACAGAGACAAATTCGCAGCCCTCAGTCAGCCCTCCCCTTATCGTCTGGCTGCTGCGTGTGTACGTGCCACAAGCTCGGCATCACGTAACGGAGCAGCCAGGGCCTCCTCGATCCTGCTCCGGTCCACGATCCACACCGGAGTGCCGCGGCAGCCCCAGATCCACCCTCGGCTTCAGCCAATGTGTTGGCTGGCTGGGGGAGGCAACTACTCTGTGGCCTTTTCCATGTTGGACTGGAGAGACGCCCAGTATTAACCCTGGCCCTGCTGGGGCAGACAGGGGGCAGACACTGCTCAGGAGCAAACAAGCCAGGAGAGACAAATCCATAGTGGTTGCTACACAGGAATGACAAGTTCAGAACAGGAGAAAGAAAAAAAACAAGCAGAAGATGCTACTGAATATTTATCCATTAAATTTCTTCAATACCAAATAATGAAAAACATTAAAAATTGAACTCATGTACATCATAAGCAGATATATAGAAATGCATCTTCTGCGTCTGTCTCAGCAGACAGCAGCAACAACATAGAGAAATGAGCCAGTTTTATATTTAAATGTACATTATGTGAGGATGTCTGCGAAATGAGCTGCATTTTATGACTTGCCAAAGACCAAGTGCAGGAATTCCTAGTTTGTGAGCAGCAGAGTAACATTTCCCAATCTTTCTTCAGCGGATGCAAGTTGTCAGCCACTTGTATATGATGGTCGAAGGAGGCGAGCCCCCTAAAATTGTGTGCTTGTGTAAACTTGTTTTTCATTACTGTAATGAGAACCAACACCTGACTAGACACCAAGTTTTAAGAGCTTTTTTAACTTGTGGGAATCACAATATAGCTCCTTTGATTATAAAGTCATATTGCTGATTAAGACTTGGGGTAGTAATAAGGTGACTCCATTTTCACCTCATACTGCTAAGATTTGTGTGTTCACAACAAGGAATAGAGGTGTCCAGGTTTTATGTGATGTAGGTGAAGGCAATAGGAAAATCTTGTACAAATGGTTTTCAGAGTGGGAAACAAGTCACTGTGCTACAGGCGGCGGGGTGGCAATTTTGTCGCCTACTCAAGTGTCACCTACTAGCACTAGTAGGTGCCGCCTAATCTATCTGACATCCCCCCACCCCCCAAGTCAACTGGCGCGTCGGCACGTGATAATTCACATGACCAAACTTCAGTTGCTCTAGCGGGAAAGACACAGCCTCTCAGCAACTCCATTTTAATTTGTCAAAAGTACAGACTTCGGGTTGTGTAGATAGGCCAAGTAAAAGCCGAGTTATGATCAACAATCCCACACCACATCTTTCCCTGAAAATCATTATCATATCTGAAGTGCGTTAGTGTCAGAGGCTGAGGCAAAGATGAGCAGTCTCAGGGACAAAACACCCCCATCACTCTCCACTTTCACCTCTCACCCCCGCCGAACAGATAAACAACCCCCCCCCCCCCCCCTTTCCTTTCTGATGGAGGCTCGAAGTTATTTGTTAAGAGCCAAAACATCTAGAGGAAAAAGAAGAAAAAGACATGGAAGTTGAATGGAGTTTGCAATGATTAAGACAGCGAGAGCATGAGTGAGTCATGACATATGAGAGATTTGTGATATTAAGAGTGTTTTGAGTTTTATAGTTAGGGCGTAGTTTAGTGTGTTTAGTCAGTTTTAGTGTGTTTGAGTCTAAACAATTACCGGTAGATGGTTTTTGAACGTAAGGAGGAGCTGAAGACCCAGAGGAGAATGGAACCGCAGAGTCAGAACCTCTCAGACAGAGGAGAGAGGATCATGAAGGAGAAAAACAGCCCGAGTCAGTTAGAGGACTTTGTTGATGAAGAGGGTGATCATGACTTGTTTTAGAGGAGGAAAGAGAGGAAGAGTGGACCAAGCCCCACTTAGAGGTCTGACTCTGTGCAGAGGAGGGGCGTCCAGAACCCCTCTTACTGGGCCAACAGTACCAAGCATCAGTTCTGATCTCTGGAGAATAGAGGAGGATGTGGATGTTGACCCAGAGAGCGAGGAGGAAAATACCCACTTTTTTTTAATTGCCGTAAAATAAATGTATTTTTCAATTTAAAACAAACTGTAGTTTAGGGTTTTTAAACAATGACAACAAAAAAACCCCCAAAAAACTTAAGAGTTAAAATAAGTGAAAAACATTTAAAATATATATTTTTATTTCAGGCTGAGTCAGCTCTAAAAGACTGACTAGCTTTTAGTGGAATTCTTTA
>NC_056500.1:20373675-20374183 GCF_014905685.2 Nematolebias whitei
CCTGATCAAAGGTTTGTTGTGTTTACCTTTTATTTGACTGTGCGTGGCGGTAAAGAACTAATAGCAGCTCAGTCCTCATGGAGAAGAACAAGGGAGAAGCCACGCAGCCAATAGCATGCAGCCACACATGGCAACACTTCCTGCTCTTAACACATAAACCCCCCTCTAATTGGCAGTGTTGTCTACAGACGAAGGTACCGGGAACAATAACAAACACATTTTCACCTTAGAGCCATTTACTCAGGAGAAAAACATGCATGTACATGTTCACCCACCCTCCCCTACACATACACGGTTGCCACATTCACATTTACTATATTTGGCCACGGTGGGAGCCCTAAGCTTCAAAAGCTTTGCTATAAATGCTCTGAGTGATCTCATGTAAGATGTTTAGCCTGAGACAGTGGAGGGGAGAGATGAAGAGAAAGGAAGGAATGTAAACAAAAACACGTAGATTCTCCAGGAGGAGGAGGAGGAGGAGGAGGAGGAGGAGGAGGAGGAGGAGGAG
>NC_056500.1:20374283-20416030 GCF_014905685.2 Nematolebias whitei
AGGAGGAGGAGGAGGAGGAGGAGGAGGAGGAGGAGGAGGAGGGGAGTGATATAGCTAGAGCCACTGCTGTACTTGCAAGTAGGAATCATGCAAAGGTTATTCTTTGTGTTGGATGTGATAAACAGGCAGGTAGACATTTACAAATAATATTTCTTTACAGTTAATACACATTTTTAACTCCGGATGATACATTAATTTTCCAGAACCTGCAGAGAAAAGTATGAAAGTTCTGTCTGTGAAAAAAAAAAAAAAAAAAAACACTGTTCGGAAAATAAATTCATGGAAACATAAAAGTTTTCTTAGAAGCAGTTCTGAAAGTAATTAATAAAATATGCAAAAAGAGATAACAGTCACAAACCACTAACTGTAAACTAAGTCATCTGCTTTATCTATACACTGTTGTAGATCTGACACCAAGACACAGATGAAATGTTTCTTTGTGGAGTGTGACTCATACACCAAGGCCTGAATCCAAAACAGCAAATGTTTGGTCTCACATTTAAGCATGCCTGTAGACCCACTTTTAGGACTCTTCAATCGATCACATTTACACGCTCTCATTTGCGCGCACACACACATCACATGAAACAGGGTGGTTTACCATCCCACAAAGTTCACTACTGGTTCATGTCACCAGTGATGGGCACAGCTAATCAAAAAGTTAGCTTGGCTAACCACTAATTCTCCAACTAGAAAATTAGCTTTGTTAATGCTAAACCGCTAAACTGATATTTTTTTTTTTAAGTAGTGAAAGCTAATGCTAAAGTGATAACTTTCATCATACACTGCTGTATATTTAAGTAAAGCGTCCAATCAGAGTTGAATAGGAATGTGCGATATGGCATAAAATTCATATTACAATATGTATTGTGACGGGTGGTGATAACGATATATATCGCAATATGTTTTTGGTATAAAACTTGCAATAGGAATAAAAAAAAGCATAGGGTGTCCTTTTGCCATCATATATTTTGAATTAAGAAAATTCCACTACTAGGTCCAGATTTTTAAACAATAAACAAATAAAGTATTAGGCTTCTTTCTTGTAGTGCAAAACAGTGCAAAAGATATTAAATATAGTTTTAGCCATATGCTTTAAACAAAAGAATATGTTGTTATCTCAACAGTTTCCAGTCTTCTCACTTAAGAAATGAACAGCAACAGAGCAGCATTTTACACTGAAACACTTCACCCTCCAAACCTCTAGTTGGTGCCTTCTTCTGCTTTAATGGAGAGCTGACACAAAATGACTGTGGCTTTGACCAGAGGTTCTCGCAGTAAAATCACACAACACAGCGTTCTTTTCACAGATCAGAGAGCAGGTTTCTCTAAAACTGACCAACGCTTACTTTAACTTTCAACGGGGGAAAAAAAAACAACAACTTTGGACGGAACACAGCGTTTTGCGCATGCGTCAGAATACGGCAACACTACGGCAAGCCGGCCGTAGTTAGCTTGTAGCTTCGCTACTTAGCCCTCGAAGAAAAGACTTTAACACAGTTGCGCAGTTTTCAACTAAAAAAAAGTAACGATTAAATTTGACAACTCTGATTTTACATCAGACACAGCATTACTGCGGTTAGCCGGTAGAAGTCAGATCTCTATCGTAGGCTAGATTTCTATCGATTCTATCGTGTACTGTTTATATTGCATATTCCTAGAGTTGAGCTTTCAGAAATTTATCCAATCCATCAGAACCAAAGAGGCAGAGCAGGACTCTGATGGGCTGAAGCAGAGTGATGCAGTAAATGTGTGTCGGACGTCTCCCTCGTGCCATTTACTATAATAAATTAACTCACTTTAGTGATCCTCTTTGTGGTCAACTACTTGTATAAACAAACCACAAAGTTGCTGTGTGTCATCATCAATATTCCCTCGGTAATAAATCTGTTTGTATTAAAGTAAAGACGTGTGATGAAATGTGTGAGACACGTCCCAGAGACAGCGTGAGTGTTGCAAAGCATACTGGGTAAGAATTACGTGAGCAATCTGATGTGGAGACATGGCACAGATCCCACTTTGGGTGGAGCCATTCTTCTAGAAATTTGGCTGCTTTTGTTAGTCTTCCAAATGATTGACAACCCAGGGTCCAGTCCAGGAAGCAGAGTTGTAGTCTTCCACACCTCTCTGCTACTTCTCCTCTGTTACCCACCCACACCCCCATTGTAAGGCAGCTCGCCCATGGTCCAAATGCTCTAGAAAAATAAATAATAGAAATCGTATTAAAATAGTTTATTTTACCAGAACAAAAGGTTAGTCATTAAATGTGGATTATTGAACATCAGATCTCTTTCCTCCAAGTCTCTGTTAGTTAATGATCAATTGATGGTGATATTGATTTATTCTGTCTGACAGAAACCTGGCTACAACAGGAGGGTTTTGTTAGTATAAATGAATCTACTCCTGCTAATTATTTAAACCTTCATGTTGCTAGAAATAGTTAAATTTAGCACAAGCTAACCCTGCTAAAGGATTTCAAATTTAGCAAAAATGCTAATCTGCTAAAGGTTACGTTTGTTCTATTAGCGGATCCATGCCCACCGCTGCATGTCACTAAGTTTAAATGTTTTGACCGACCACAGCGTGTACAGTGGGTGAATACAACTGTACACGGTTATAATCATCACATAATGGTACATTTGTCTCTACAAAATAGCAGCATCTTTCTAAAGATTGAGTATAAACAACAACAAAAAACAATTTTTGTCAACAAGGTCTTCATATTTAAAAAGAAAAGGTTAAATCGTCATCTGGACACGTTTCTTTTTTGGGAGATATAAATAGTTTTACACCGTGTAAATCTTTCTGCCATTAAAAGGTCTGATTAAAGTGACAAAACTCAAGTTTAAGTTTTACCTCATCTAACTGAACTAAGCTTTATGTATGTTTATTGTGTGATCTACAAAGCAACATTTAAATGTTGGGGTACCTTTTCTGATTTTCACTCTTCTTTAATGCAAATCCACCTCTGTTTAACACCTTAAAGAATGATACACAAACACAGAAATGTGAAAAAAATAATAATAATAAAAGCTAACAAAGCAAATGAAAGACCGATTCTGGCCTAATGAGTATTGTTTTGCTCTCTGCTTTGTCCCTCTCTTCATTGATTTCCATTATCTGTGTCTTCCTGTGTGCTTGCCCATCCTGTTACCATGGAGATGAGTCCAGACATGGACTGTCTGCAGTAATTAGCTGGACGCTCTGAACAAGGCATTCTCTTAGATTCCCAAGTCATCATTTGGGCCTCAGTTTTCTTCCTTTTGTCTCTTTAAGCTTTGTACTCATCCTCTCTCTTTGACTTCTGAACACCCTCTTCTGTTGTACCTTCATCCCTTGTTGAACCCCTGTAGCACCGTCAGGTGACAAATCACCTTCTCCCGAAAGACCTGGTCACTGAATCTCAATGCTCAAGTAAGGAGCTGCAGTTAATAACGTTCCACTGATGGCTCCCCATGCCATCATTCTTTCTTTCTACAGTCTACTTACATATAATCAATTCTCTGCATCATCCCTTTATTCATCATCACAGTCTTCCTTATTTACCAATCCATCTTCTCCTGCTCGTCCATGTCTCCTCTTTAATTCTGTCACACTGCCACCAGCCTCAGCATTATTGCTGCTCGCTGCACTTTTCCCCTGACATCTACAGCCAAGTATGAAACACACGCACAAACAAGCTAGGAACACACACGCACACTTTAGGCAGCCTCTGCCGCAGTCGATGCAGATTTTTTTCTCCGCGCTAGCACGTGCAGAGTGAAGACCTGCAAGATTGTGCTGACTGGAAACTTGGGTGACAGCGGGGAGGTGATGGAGAGAACCAGCAGGTGAACATCCATCTAGAGGAGGAGACACCCGCATCACCGTCTTCATCAGGAATCGCTCAAATACAAAAGTAGAGCTTCTTCTAAATAAGGGAGGTCTACCACTCTTATGTCTTATCTGATCAAATGGTTTGTAATTTTACCACGAATGGATCCTTGTTAACAATTTGACCCAACAATTATCATTCAAATCAGACTAAAATTGTAGTCAGGATGTCAGTGAGACAAAAGATGTGTGCGCGTTGTACTTTTCTAATCTGTGTAGTTTAGACATTGGCGCAGAGTGGTGGTCCAGTCACAATAAAGATATTTTTAAGACCCTTGCCCCCCTTCCTCCTCCCGTTCATCTCCTCATTTTAGCCACAGAAAGAACGTGCGAGTGTAAGGTAAGAGAAACCACAAGTCGCTTTTTCCTCAAAAATGTTTATCAAAGGGCCGATTGTCATGGATTCCATCTCTTTCTCCTCTTTCCCTCTCTCCTTACCCCATATATCACTTTCTCCCAACCTCAGGTTCTCTCTCCCTTCCTGTCTGACTTGTGTTTCAAAGCCTCAGGTTCACTCAGTCCTGAACACCAAGGCAGGGACACCGTGTGCTCACAGACACCAGACCAGTTGGTACTGCAGTGCTTATTTGATTTTTTGTATAAATAATAAAAATAAAAAACATACAAATAAAAAGTGTAAGTCTTTCTTGCAATTAAAGCTTGAGTGATTTTAATTGTCACGCTAATAAAATTTGATAAACTATTACAAATAATAAATTTTTTGTTCAAATAGTTTGCTGAAAAGAATTCAACAAACTCAGACGCAGAGATAAAGAAAGTGCAGATTTTGCAAATTAATATTGTGAATTTGGAAAATGAAGAAAGAACTCCAAATAAAGATTCAGTGATCGTATTTAAGAATAAAGTCACCATGTTGTAACTGAATTAACATGATGAGAATAAAGTCAAACCAGCAGCAATCACATGTGTAAAATAGACATTAATTGAGCATCAGTCAGCAAACACCTGATGAACCACTGGACTGATGAGAATTAAACTTTATGAAAAATAATCTTTGCAACAGCTTTTTATTCTATTTTGCAGGTATTGAGCTAAAACTTGGTGCTGTTTTAGATGAGGGTCATGCATAAACAATAGTCTAGGTGCTTATAGTCTAGGTCAGATGTTTGTTTAAAACTTTGATCTTTATAGAAGTCCAACAAATGTTCCACAATCGTATGTTTCTACCCAGCAGCACCCATCAGAAGGCAGGCTGTGGGGGGCCAGGGGATTGGGGTGGGCAGTGGCTGCGGTGCAGATGCTAGCTGACCTATTTCATATTCGCAGCACTGCACTAAGCAAAGCTACAGTACACAGGCAGACACACACACAAACATTCCACAGTACAGAACACACACATACACACAAACAACATAGCGAGGCTGCAGGAACACAAGAAGAAGCCTGCGAATATCTGAACTTTGAGCAAGAACTCTGAGGGTGCCAGCTTAGGATCATATTAACTTTTGTTCAGGTGACTGAGTTTAAAAAAATTGTTCAAATCGTTCTTGCCGTTTATCAAATTTAATAACTCTTTTTCTGTCCTCCTCTGAGCCATTGTGGACACGGTGTACAAGTACACACAGTGTTCCTTTGAATTAAACTCTCAGACTGACAATTTGCATGATGCATTGATTGGAACATTTTATTTTATTCTATTTTTTTTACCACTGGGTCTAAAATGCAGTTAATAATAACTGGTAAGTCTAAAGTAAATTGCCTATAATATCTTGGCCCACAATATTAGAAGCATTAAGATGGTGCAGGATTAGGCTATGTAAGTTAGTAATGTTTACAACTAAAAACATACAGGCTTTTGACTACAGTGCTATTCAGTGTAAAACACTACTTTAAAAAAATTTATTTAAAGTTAAATTTAAATTAACATATCTTAAGGAAATGAAGATCGCTCACCAAAGTTTTAAACAAACATCTCTCTAGTTGTGGATGTTCTGGTCAAACATTATGTACAATCTCACGTAGTAACATTATAAGATCTTAAACTATTTGTTAGTGCTCAGACTATGTGTTTGGAATGACTCAGATACGAACGCAACAAATTTTAGCTCAATATCTGTAAAAATTACGAAGAATGGGCATTTTTTTAATGTTTGCTAAGGTTGACTGGTTGTAGCAACCAGCTTAAATGTCTCAAAAGCGTAATCAACTATAGATGTACATCCACTGATTTTAGATTGTTTCTTTAAAATCCATCCAATACAAACATTCTGTGATTTTGATAAAGCAGACAGACTTATCACTTCCAAAATTGCCTCAGTTTTACATCAGATTCTAATCTGGACCTATGTGACATGCACTAATATGAATCCATCAATCATTTCTGCACCTCACTGTAACAAGAGGAGTTATTTCTGGCAACCAACCAGCAGCTCAATCACTTTTTTAAAAACCTTTAACAAGTCACAGCTACTACAACTGAATGGGAAATCCAGGTGAACAAATCATGACTCCAGATCCAGAAACATGTAGACCATGAAGAAATTGCATTATGTAATAGAACCAATATGATGTCTCTGTGTCTGTCTGCGAATCCACTCCTTTAACTTGCTGCTGTTGGAAGGTTAATGCAAAAACATAAAACAAAATTCCCCTAATTAAAATCTTTGTTTCAATAACCACCAGACTAAAATGATGTGCAGTGAGAGCTCGCTATTAACTGCTAAGCACAGAACGAGGACAAGAATATGTCCGTGTGTGGATTGACATACAAGTGATGGGCATCCTTAACGAAAAGACGATGTATACAAACTGAAATAAACTAAGACAAACTGACCACGAACAGATGCTTTGCAGCGATGATGAGTGGGGGAAAGGGTAGCAGAGGCTGTGCAGTATGTGAAAATCAAACGTGACTGGCACTACTGTACATCAGAATGATACAAACACACAGACATGATGAGCAGTGGATGGAATGAGGTGGTCAGGGAGAAGCTTAAAGGAAGGAACAAACCAGCGCAAAGGAAGCAGACTGTGCAGACACATCCCCTAAACACTAAACATCACAGCCAAAATTCAGGAGTCCAGTCAAGTCACTTCTCCCACCTAATTTATCTATAACTCTCTGTGTTTAACACATCTTTGTGATCAAATTAAAACAATTAGTGAAATGTATTTAACACCTTCAGTTTATTAATACAATAATAATAATAATAATAATAATAATAAATAATCTTCTCTTCCCCCCTGTACACTTTTATACCAAACAAGTGCAGGTTAAAAATGAATAATGGTAATAATTTGGCTAGTTTCTTTCAACAGAAGCTGCTTCCTTGGTTTCTCACTTTCTCCATCTTTCACTGTGAGCTTCTGCCTGCAGAGCTGCAAAGCGTGAGACTGTGAGTAACGGGGATGAGCTGCTTTTTCACTCCCAGGCCCAAAGGAGAAAGAATAAAAAGAGCTCCTACACATGCACAGCCTCCCGTTTAGTTTTTCCTTTGACTTCCACTACAGATGCAGTCAAAAAAATGTATTCTTTTTTTTTGGCTAAATCAGTTTTCTGGTTCATAAAACCCAATCTGACATTTTTATATTGAGATCTCCTAAATTCCTTCAAAACCATAGTTCAGTAATCTCTTCAGCTTACTTGCTCCATTGAAGCTGCTTTTAGGTTTTAGCTACTAATCCGCTTCCTTTAACTTGTAGCTAGCAATTGTTATCTTTAGCTTTTAGGCACCTCATTTACTTTTAGCTTGTGTTTTGCTTCTTATAGTTTTAAAAACTAAGTTTCGGCTTCGTCAGCAAATTTCAACAAAGTGATTCATCGCTCAAATCTAAAGCCAAAATCCGTTGGAACATACTACTACTTCCATGTTTAAAAGTTGTATAAAAAATTAATCTGTAATTGATTATATTTATACACTGCCACATT
The DNA here is from genome assembly GCF_014905685.2 of Nematolebias whitei. NCBI lineage: Eukaryota > Metazoa > Chordata > Actinopteri > Cyprinodontiformes > Rivulidae > Nematolebias > Nematolebias whitei. The sequence goes on from NC_056500.1 coordinate 20,382,046, forward strand.
TGACATGAACATAAAGCACAAAACAACCCCTTTACATCCAGCTGCAGCCTTTTGGAAAGCGCCTGTTCCTGGGTCTCGAGCAGCAGGCGGCACAATGAAGTACGATTCACACACTGTTGTGACTGCAGGTTGTGCTCGACGCAGACACTCAAAACAGAAAGGTGAGAAGATTTGGGTCTTAACGACATATTCAGCTGGACGACGGGTACAGATACATAGTGTCCTGACTGAAAAACAAACCCAGGATGGGAGATAAACACAGCAGGTGATGGCTGGAGATCTGTACACTAAAGAGTATCTGCATATATAGCACCATGTCACCATATGTGTGGGAGCACATAAATAATACATGTACAAGGGAGAGTGGGACAAAGGAATAATGAAAGCATAAAAAGGGAAAAGAGAGTGTCAGGGGACTTAGGGGGTCATACTTATGCTTTGGGACGCAGGTGTTGTCAACAAAGGACCCCCTAACAGGCAGCCTGAGTGAATGGGTGCATGGCACCAAAAAAAAAAAAAAAAACCTGTTACTAACACGCAGCAGCCTGAGGTAAAGATAACAGACAGACCCTACCTGCTGATATAACAGGTACAAACAGAGCAGAACAAAAATCTCAATGTCCCAAATTAAACCACTTGATTCTACTTCACTGGAGCATATGTGACGATGATGATGGGCTTGATTCTGAACAGTTCTGCACTCGATGTCCACAAAAGCTGCAATAAAACCAGCCCAAGAGAAATTCCCACTTTTGTGGTGCTAAAAACATCCATCCATCCATCCATTATCTTTACCCGCTTATTCCATTTTGGGTCACGGGGGTCGCCGGTGCCCATGTCCAGCAATCACTGTGCGAGGGGCGGGGTACACCCTGGACGGGTCACAAGTCCATCACAGGGCCACATAGAGACAAACGAGACAAACAACCATTCACTTTCTCACTCACACCTAGGGACAATTTAGAGTTACCAATCAGCCTAACATGCATGTTTTTGGTCTGTGGAAGGAAACCGGAGCACCCGGAGAAAACCCACGCATGCACGGAGAGAACATGCAAACTCGACCCAGAAAGGCCCCTGGACCAGGGTTTGAATCAAGGATCTGCTCGCTGAGAGGCAGCAGTTCTACCAGTTGTGCCACCGTGCTGCGTGCTAAAAACAACTACAACAAAAAAACAAAAACAAAGTGAGATTTGCACCTATGAGTTGTTTTCTGTTAGGCTGCACCCAGTAGGAATAGTTTAAAAGTAACGACTGATAAAATTGGTCAGCAGCTTGGATCGCTCAGAGTCTCAGACTGTGAATGTTCTGATCACCCTGCTGCCACAGTTCACCATCAGCTGCAGAGCTGGGTTGTAAATAATGCGTCATTTTGTTTTTGGCATATTTGAATGATCCACTGAAGCATGTGCGACTCCAAACACATACAAGTCACTGAGCTGAGGTTAACAGAAAGACACGTAGAGCTCATTTACACACATCTAGCAAACAATGAAGGACAAAGCAGGAATTTTGCCTTTAATGCTGCCAAAACCAACAGGATGAAAACCTGGCTAGCTCTGCTGGCTACTGTACATCTATTATTTTAAGAAATGCAACTGTTTGCGCTGCTGGGTGTTTGTGTGTGTGTGTGAGGACAACCATCCAAATGTGATGCACAAGGAGCAGACAGTCAGCTACACCGGCGTAAGCTTCTCGAGGAGTTTTCCTTCTGTTTCAAACTCGCCTTTCTGGAGTTGAAACGTGACCGCAGCTGCAGCACCACGCCATAACAGATGTGATTCTCTGCCTCAGAACATTAGATCAGCAGAGGTAAACAGTCGCGTGTGCCTCTTTAAAATGGGATTGTAAAAAGTAGAATCAGGACTAAATTGAATCAGTGCCGAGGGGAGAGTCTGGGCGCTCGAGGGAAAAAAACAGTTAACAAGAGGAAGTAAACAGGCAGCAGTGATTGATGCCATCAGCAGCTGTGCTCGCTGAGGGACCCGTTCATTAAATATTACATTTCACAACAGATCAACTAAAAACAATACTGACAATGCAAAAATTATTAGGCCAGAGACCAAAATGAGACGATTTTGAGTTTGACTCTTTTCTTAAAAAATAACTACATAAATAACATAAATGCATCATAGCTAAATGGCCATTATACAGGTACTGGCCATAAAATTAGAATATTGTGAAAAAAGTTTATTTATTTCAGTAATTCCAAACGTAAACAAATATTTAATGGTTTAATTGTTATGATTATCAAGTTGTTATCACAATGAAATTAATGAAGGATTTAACAATCTAATCATAAACCAGAGGGCATTTATTCTCTCTTAAAAAGCAGCTGGACACTGATGCAGCATAAATCAATGCCTTCCTTGCAGGAAAACTTCATTGTCTTCCGTTAGTGCATGTTTATATTTGTTTTAAAAATACTTTAGTTCAGTAACCAGAAGAATATTAATTGTACATTTCTGATGACAGACGAAGGAAGCACACTACCTTGGTGTTGCTTTGGAATTTTATTTTTTGGCAAACTTTTTAATATAAAAACAAAAATTTTCAACTGAACCAAAAATTCAGTCCAACCTAGTAAAATATGTTGGTCACAAAATTCCCTGTTTAACTGCAGGCAAATAGAGCTAATGGATGTGGACAAAGAGTTACTTGCAGAGATCCGGTCAGCTGTGCCATGCATCACCACAGATATTCTCCTAGAGTCCAGAACAGTCTTATTGGCTAATTTATCTCTGTCAGCATTTCACATGAGACGAAGAGACTCGAGCATCCTGTCCACAGTATGTCGACACAAAGTGCCAGACAGTCCCTCCTACAGGCATACTGTACGTTGCAAAGCAAGCTGGGAAGTGAGCTCGTCATCCAAGCTGTTATCTGCATCCATCTATCTCATGCCGTTCTAAGTGATCACAAGCACAGAGACGACCGCAGCACAGCACAAACTTTGAAATATATTTATAAAGCCGGCAAGTACTGGACAAGTTGTTTGGAGGAAAACTGCTGGTTGTTTATGTTGTTAAGCAGTGAATGAGCAACGCTGTGGTCACACAAGCAACAGGCCATTCAAAAAAGACCCATTGAGTTTTAATAATTATACTAGTCTTTCTTTAATGTGATGTTGATGCAAAATTTACGAGTTTATTTTCCTATTTATCATAAAAGCGAAAAGAAAATGCCTACATGTTAAGATATTTTTTCCCAGAATGTGCCATGTTTCTGTTACAAGCACACTTCTGTTCCTCCCAAACTTACTCTCAATTAAAGAAACATGCAACATAAGATTCAAATCTGTCCAAACCATCCACATGATTGGTCACATCAGTTAAAAAAAAAAAAAAAAAACATCCATCTACCCACAAACCCTTGATACCAAATAGTTGTTTTTTTGTTGTTGTGAGGAATTGGCCCTCTCCTTCAGGGTTCTGCTTGCAATGGTTGAAAAAAACAGCAGGAACTGAGATACTAGCTGACAAGAAGGACTTTTTAAAACCAGCTTTCCACCTGTGGGTTAAATTTTTATGGAGACAAACAAAGCCATTTGTTATTAGACGCATCATTCAAAAAAATAAAATAAAATCGTGAACAGTTTTGGTTTTACACTCGTTTACCAATTTGAACCATCAGCAATCTGTTTAAAAAGTAGATTTTGTTACTGGAAGAAGTTAAGTCTGATGTTGTTTATTGGATCATACGATTACTGTCTACACACCAAAAATCCTGCAGTTCCAAATGATCTAATTTGACTAATTTCGATCTGTGCGAGTCAGATGTCGGCACAGTGACTGCACATGACGGAAGAAGTCGTCAAAGATTTTTCCCTCCCTGTCAAGAAACAGATCTCAAAGGCTGTCAAAAGATGTCAGGGGATATAAGGGTGTACACATGGCACACAGGTGTTTTGCCAGGTTACCAGCAAAACAAAGCTGGAAAAGTCATCTGTTTCTGACCGTAGAGGACTTTTTTTTTGCTGCAACAATGCCATCATAAGGCCCACAGCAGCGTTTCTGACGAGGGGAGGAAACAGTTAAGGCATGTTAAATATTTGCGGGGTTGGACGTCATTCGGCCTGCTGACACACATGCAAACACGTGCACTGTAACAGATGAACCCTCTAGCTCGTAGTATATACCGGTATTAGGAACAGGCACTGAGCTCCACTAAATATCATATTTAATATATTTTAAAACAGGACATGTAGATTTGACTGTGGCCCTTTCATTTAATGAACTGTGCCTGTAGTGTATTAATACATGATATCAAACTCTTTGTTTAATCTATTTCCTTACATATTTACAATAAAAAAAACTTGCAGGAGTCAACACAGACACTTTCATTTAAAGTGTCGCTGTGAGCTTGAACATCATTTTACATGTCCTGATGCATATAATAAAATAAATAAATAAATAATAATCCAGGTAGAAAAATCTAAAATCATTTTACCTGTTGTTTTTTTGTATGCACCTAGTCATACATTAGCTTACATTTTAGAAAAGGCAAATGGTCAATGGTACTTCAACTTGAATTATGAGAAGAATAAAAAAAAACTGTTTATGGTGTTGATTGTTTATAACAATAAGTTGTGAATACCAGGAGGTACAGTACAATCAGCTATAGTATTACTGACAAAATCACAAGCCTTTAAAAAATAGCTAATCTGTTGCACCGCCATCGTTGTTGGACTTGTTATACAGACTGGCATTGTATGAGTAAAGGAAACTGGTTAAAATACTAAACTACTAGTTTATACTCAAGGTGTGAAAAATATCTCAAATAACTACAAATTTGGGGACAAAAATATTAGCAGTTATTCTGTATTAACTTTACTGACTTGAAACAAGTTATAATAAAATGCATTTTGTTTTCTTTATAAGGCTGCTGAACACAGATAACACGCATAATAAATTAAATTACCTAAAAATGGGCTAAAACATGTTGTTTACACAGTTTTAAAATCTCCTATGACCTAGTTTTAAAGTCTTTTTAACCGTTTGCACAATGCCACAGCAAAATGCCAAATCATTATCCTTCCACCACCGTGTCTAAAGGTTGGTATGAGATGTGCTGATACACAGTGCTGCAGCAGAATAAATCATCAAGAAAGAAGACGCGTGTCTGCATGACGCAGAAGTTAACTGAACAAAATGCATGTGTGTTTGCAACATGATTAAACATAATCAACAGTATATTACAATTTCAATGAACTTGAGCTTAAACTAGTAAACCACTAAAGGCACTGACCAAATTAAATGCTCACAGCATAAATTAAAGAACATTCATTCTTTGGAAGAATGAATGTTACCCATCGCCTCTGAGTACATGCAGTATTGGTAATCACTTTAATTTGATATGAATATCTGTCAAATGGACTGGGTTGTAGCCATTTTTGGCTATAAACTTGAATTAGATTGACTCCAAAAGTTAATCAGTTGAAGATTTACTTCCTGCCTTTCATAGATAAGGACAGTAAATGTGATAAATATGCTCCATACTTTTTTTTCCCACCTTCCATCATGATTTAAATCTCTTTAGATTTAGTTGTGTTATTAGGAGATGCTTAAAAGTATTTATAAATTAAGGAACATCCACTGCACAGAGAGTGAAGCCTCATAGACCTAAAAACTCTTTCTTACACTTCTGCCAACAGCACACAAACCGTGGACAAACACTGTACGACCAATCACATGAGGAGTAACTGATGTGAACCAATCACAGGCTCACACACTGCCAAAGCAGCCATCTTTAGTAACAGGAGCCGGGGCTGACAAGTTTGGTCTATCATTTTGAGGCCCAGAAATTCCTGCGTGTCTGCATACCAAAGTATGTAAGGGAGGGGGAGGACGAGGGGCAGAAAGGGAGAGCACAAAGAAAAGGAGCAGAGGGAGCAGAGGGAAAAGGGAGGACCTTTTAAAGGCGCATCTGCAAACGCAAAGAGAAAAGGAAAGAGATCATAGAAAGATTTTCTTTCTCTGTTAAAAATGTGTTACCCAAGTTTTGCTGCACATAACGAGAGCTACACAGTACCAGCCACATTAGTAAAATGATTAACCACTTTTGTTTCTGTTTGAGAGCAGCCAGGTTATTAGAGTGTGGCTGTGAATGGAAAAGGGAGCAAAGTTTTCTGGAAGATCAACAGAAATTTTTACTACAATTTTACCTCCCTCCTCACATTGGTATGAACAGAAAATGCATTTAGGCACCAACAGAAAGACAATCAAAGCATTTTATATGTAGTCTGCATCAATCAGGTGGACAGAAAAAGGAGAAATCAACCATTTCTGATTAAAATATTTGCAAAATCACCTAACTCTGTGTGTTTTACCTTGTTTTTTTTATTATAAAGTCTGAATTGTAATATTATTTCAATGCTGACAACCTTTCTTATTAACCATGTGACCCGGTCCATTACATAAACTAAACTTCATATATTTGTATCGGTCTTTATCACCCAACACGTTGAAGGCTCCTCTAACTTATCTAAGTTCTTACAGGTTCACTCATATGTGCATGTTACACTTGTTTTGTTTGTTTGTTTGTTTCCATGTAAATGTTTATCAGATATTTTTACTCTAAAGATCCAGCCGATTTCCTCAAGTTCCACAGCAGTCTTGCAAGTCTCAACAGAAATGCCGTAACGAACGAGGTGCAGGTCGCAGGAAAGTACCGGTTTTGCACACTGAAGCTATGCCAGTCTGTTTACTGTACTGCCAGTAGAGTTTTAGCACAAAACTAAATCTGATGAAAGTGTTACAAAGTATCCCTGTCCTCTACTGTACTTGCAGCTTTGAGGCCCATAACTTTCTCAATTCCTTATTTACAACACTCCTGACCAGGGGCTTTCAATCCAAGGTGTTTCTTCTAATCATTTGTCTTCACACCTCATTAATCTCAGGTGTCACAGCTACTTCCCTGAAAATGCAAAAGGTGTCCAGAATCCTCTTGCATGCCCTGATAGGTGGACATTTGTGGTAGGCCTCACTGCACCATCAAAGTTCCAGCTCAATGAAAATTATTCTTTGTTCCCCGAGACTCAGTTCATTCTCAGTAAGCCTAAACTCCCTGAAGGAAAGTAGAACTATGTTTGCCCTTAGAGACCTAAGTATTATTTAAATAGTTCAAGGAAAGGGGTAAATTCTTAAAAACCAAAGGACATAGCACTCAGTGAAGTGAATGATCTAGTCCAAGCTACCTGGAAATAAGTTAGGAAGGAAATTCTAGTGTGTCATGACAATATGCGAGTTTGAACGAAACCAACATACTTCTACAAATGACTTAAGGGTTTCCTGTAGTGCAAATGTGTTTTAGAAATCCACAAAAAAACAAGTACTATGATCAACACAACTAGTAGACCAAAAAAGGTTTTGAAAAGGGCCATGAACTGAACAACCCACACGGCGCCACAAATCCTTTCTCAACCTGTGCGAAAAGCCTCTTTCCCAGAAAGGTGATGTAACAACATATTTTTCAAAAGATTTTCAAATATTCAGACATCTTAGACACACCCTTCAGGTGGTTAGTTGTTCAAAGCCAACCATACATTTCCAAGTATTTATGTGCACGATGGCACTTTGATTCACAGAAGCCTCCTCAACAACAGATGCTTGATGGTGTTTTGCTTAGTGATCGGGTGGCCTTCATTAATACATTGTCAGGCTTTCTGAGTAGCCATTCAAATGGATACTGTTTGTTTCAAAATGCAAAAAACTTTTTGTTTCAACCTTACACCACCCAAAAAACTGCCTTTTAGGCACTCCAAAACAATATTTGTAAAATATGAATTCTAAAGTGAAATGTCACCATTGTGTTTTTGTGTAGAAGGCCAATACAGTATTTTGACAACTATGTCATAGCCCCATCTTTGAGTTAACCTATAACCAGAGGGCGTCCTCTTCTTGTCGTGTTTACATTTTGCACCTGTGCGCCACTCCATGTCTTGTTTCCTGTTTTTGGTCTACATATTTTTGTGTTTGAATTACAGCGCCATACTAGTCCAGTGTTTCCCCTACCATTATCTAAGGAGGGCGCCCCGCCCTGACAACAGAACTGAGAACTCCACCTACCAAGTCCCCACCCTCATCCCTCCCCCACGACAGACAGCTCCACAACTTCTGGACGGGGAGCGGAGATTGTCACAGCTCAGCTCAGACATAGCATTTGTATGCAACGCTTCACTACAACCCCCTTCCCCCCATTTTTTAGAAAGTTTTTCTTTGGACCTTGGCTGAATTTAACAGTGCCTGATCATCCAGTACATACGTCCACTCTCTATACCTACTGAACACTGGTGCCCATCTCCAACAGTCATTGGGACATGTTCCTCCCTGGACAGGTAGCCAAACCATATATTTCTCCATTTTCAGAGAAATTTACTTTTTTGTTTGTTGATTCCCCAACTCTGATTTATGAATGATTCAGGCATAGAAATGCATCCAATTTCAAGGATCAACCAGCGCTACATCAACAACTATGAAAAAATTTAGCAACAAAACAATTTATATTAAATCTTTGGCCATTTTATTACCAGCATCCTGTCACAAAAACTTTTTTGGCACTGTTCCTTTTGTTAATCTATAAAACCCGCAAAAAATATAGCAGTTTGACACAACATATAATAACTTGGCATCAACAAGGTGATGCATCAGTCAGATGACTTTCAGGTAATGCTAATCTGCTATAGATTTTAAAGCTTAACACTTCTTTGATCATTATATTGCCCACTTTACTCAGCTTTTTTAAGAACATTGTTAAAAATCCCCAAGAAATATAAATCATGACCACTTAAAATAAATACAAAAATGTACTGCTGCTTGAAAGAAAATAAATAATGGGTCATTAAAAACTTTTGCACAACACTGTATATTTTCTTTCTTGGCTTAAAGGAGAAAATTGACATTAGAAATGTAACTGTGATGTGAAGATTCAGGCATGAAGCTGAAGAATTCTTCATATCAGCGAGCGTCTCTTCACAAAAACAGAAAGGCGGTGTTGTTGTCCGAAGAAGGTCGTCACCTGATCCGACTAAAACACCCAAAAACAATCCCCTTCCTTTAACCCGAGGGAGGGTAGTGTTATGTTCCTCCTTCTTACACAAACACATTATGCAATCCTCACACCTCACCTCTCGGCCTGTATTCTCATTTCTGACGCACGGGTTCACAGCTTGGTGGTTTACATTAGCCGGCTAGCATAACTATCAATGAAATAAACATTTGCAGCTCCGGTCTGAGACCACCATTTCTGTTTAATAGTTACAGATACCTCTATTCACACATCAATAATTCTCCTTCAAATTCTCTCCCTTCAACCAGCTTTCCCTCAGGGCTCAGTCACACAGAGCTGGGCAGTAGGAAGCACTTTGGACAAATGCAGGAAGTTATGAGGAAGTCGTTTCAAACAGTTCAGGCTACAACAACAATTTGCCTGCCAGCAAGAGAACAGAGAAAAATACATATCAAATCACACGTGTGTTTGGAAGCTGAACCAGGTCCTTCGAATAATAATAAAAAAAAAACTAAACTGTTAAAAACCAAAATGAATGCTGAATGATTTCTTTTTTTGACAGAGCTGCAAAATTTGCGGTTTATTCTGGTGTTTAGGGAACCACAAAAGTCCCGGTCCTTCACTTCTCCATCTACTTCCTTCCGGTCTGAGAAGTTACTCAGTCTTGTGCGTAAAAAACTGTGTAACTGTGGTGAACGTGCAGAGCGTGTGATTTGTAAGTGTGCGTACGGAGCAGGATGTGGGAGTGCCGGTTCATTGATGAGCTGGAGCAGAGCGGAGAGATAGTTCCCCCAGGGCGCTCAGCTAGCACTGCCTGCTACATGCTGCCTGAATGGAGCGGAGCGAGAAAACACAAACACACTCACGCGGAAACTCATAACTGATGCCAGCTTAGCAAAGTTAATTTGGATTTGTTAACAAGGACGAACACTGCAGGGAAGGAAAACACAAGAGTGTGATTACTACCTCTCCTCTTCCTGTCTGCCTCCTGTTTTTCTTTTTCCTGTCTCTCTTTCAGTTTTTGTCTTTTCCTCCTCTTCTGCATCTCTTTGATGGTACTCTTGTACGGTCTGCGTGTGTGAGTGAATGTGTATGCACGTCAAGCTTTAACTATCACAGTCTGATGGCATCAAAGAGGAGTTTGCTTAGATCGCTGGTCATAAATAAAAGAGATTCAAATAAAAGATTACAGCTTATTATTGTCATGAAAGAGCACATCAGCCTGAATTCACTTTCATGGAGTTGTGGGGAAAAATTAAAACAATTCCCTTACATATATCGCCCACCGCTTTTCATGACAGACTAATGATCATCTGACGATGAACAATTGCAACCATTTTGGTCAGACCTTGAAAGTAAAGTTACATCTTATGCAACGTTGTGATCTTATGGGATATCAAGGTTCTTTATTGTCATTCGCATCACATGTGGTACATGAGGTGGAACGAAACTGTGTACACAATCGCAAGATGTCATGCTCACACTATGTGCTGCGAATGACTCTCAGCTACTACCCCACTACCTGTACATTTCTGTGACATTTAATAATTTCAGTGTTGGCTAATGTTAATTAGCTGTGGCAGCCATATTCAGTTGGACTGACTCAAAAAAAAGTTGTAGCTGTATGTCAACTGACTACTTCCTGTCAATTTCATTAAAACCTATTCATTCAACCTTTATTTAAACAGGTTAATCCCACTGAGTCTCGAGGACTCATTTACAAGAGAGACCTGATTACAACACAGAATGATGACAACAGTGGCCAACAAGGACAACAATAGACAATCATAAAAGCGGCATACAATTTTTTTTAATTTTTTTTTACAAATTAATATAAGTTGGCAAAAAAAGTAGCAAAAAACAGCTAGATTATAAGGCGGATGTAGAAAACTAAAAACAGGTCTGCATTGGTTCTTGTCAGGAGTCAAACTGATTCTTAAAGCCACTTAGAGAGGTCATGGTCGAGAGCTTCAGATCTTTTTGTAAGATGTTCCAGGAAACAGGAGCGAAGTAGGAGAAGGCCCTTTTGCCAAGTTCAGTCCTCACTGAGGGAACACTGCAGGTAATAATGTCCTGAGAGTGCACGCTGTAGCTGCACTCACGCAGAGACATGTAGGAGGAGATGTATGAAGGCAGCAGACCAAGAAGTGATTTAAAGATGAAAATGTACCAGTGAGAGAGTCTGTGTGAAGTTAATGATGTCCAGTTAACCAGTGAATACAGGGTGCAGTGGTGGGTACGATAATCACAGCCAGTTATGAATCTTAGTGCACCATGATAGACAGGGGTTCATGAAATGTTTTGCTAACAGATAAACAGTGTTGACTCCAACAGGTAAGGATAAAGTTTTATGCAAAGATTTTGTGCAGTGATTGGCACTTGAAGTATATGTTGGGGATGATTCAACTACAACTACACCAAAATTTAATTAATTTATTAATTAAATAATTAATAAATAATTTGTAGACACAATGATTACTTTCAGCAAGTTTTATTAAAATCTGTCCAGTGGTTCACAAGATGTTTTGCTAATAGTGTTTTTTATTTTCCTGTTTGAAGAAAACTACCTAAAACATGCTGAAATAAAATCACATTTTGGGAAGAAAGCCAACCATGACGGTTTATTTTTGATGCAGATAATTTTACCATCCACCGTGATTAGATCATAGCCACGTACTCAAACATTTATATTAGCAAAGCAAATGGACACTTAAGGCTCCAGTATACTCCTGCGTTCTGTCAGCCGCACGGAAACTGTGAACACTGTCCGCAGAGGGTTGAGACTTCATGCTCGAGCGTCCCTGAGCAGCTGCAGAGCAGCTCCACAGACAAGGGGCGTTTACATTTGGGACAAATTGAGTTTGCTGATTGGTCAATTGCTGACGCCTACTGGATTGATTGACAGGTCAGAAAAAAAGCGAGAGCTGGCAGCCCCAGCCGCAGCAGTGTTTTGTGTTTGTTAATAAAAAGTTCTAAAAGAAGAACAAAAAAAAAAAAAAAAACAGGGAGCGCTGGTCCTGCAGCCCACACATCAGACCAGCACACCAGGAAATCTCCAGACCCTCCCGCAGCCACGCTGGACCTGATTTTAATTTACTCGTGACAAAGTCCTTCATTTCTCACAATTTCAGTCATGGCATCAACGGAGGAGGAAGCGATAGCGTGCCTTTTGGCCAAAAAACAAAAGAAAAGGCCAGATCAGGGATGAAGAAGGGGAATTTAATGCATTTGTGTTGCATACAAAACAGTCCGTCGCCAGGCAGTTTATTGTGCGACAGAGTAAGCGTACGCGGTCGTAAAAATTGAACTTTGCGTGAACATGCCCTGCGGGCATCTGCTTCGACTCTAATCCGGTACATGCGGTCCTCCGCGGACTTACGTACGCGGGAGTATACTGGAGGATTAAGACAACATGTTAGAAAGAAATACACGTGTCACATTGCTTCCTTAAGTGCAGACATATTTAGTGTAATGTGTTTGTCTCACTGTGTACATTTTAAAACAAGCTCTCACTTTCAGGCAGGCAACTCCAGACAAGAAAATAACAAACAAAGATCATAGTTATATTCAAAGGGTGAAAGTATTAATAACTTGAATGCTCTATGCTACAAGTAAAAGGAAGTATTTTCCACATATGGTGAAACAAATGTGAAAATATGCACCTCAAGGTGCGTTTTTCTGGTCCTTAAAATAAACTTACTGATCGCAAAAGGACATAAAATCAGCTTATAACTGTGTTTGTGTGTGAAACAAAAAAAGTTGGGAGTCCACTTGATTTTAAACGCATGCATTTCAGGCTCATTCAGACAAGCGGCCTCAGAAAAATGCCTTTCGTTAAGCTTATTAGAAACAGCAGCAGACACTGAACCAAAACGAGATGGAAGATAATCTGGGAGGGGTGAGGCAGAACGGAGACGGAGCAAAAACATTTTTAAACCCCATTTAAGTAACTGGGCAGGCAAAGTGTATTTGATTGTGGGCGACTCTTTGCTGAGCGCAACCATCCACAGTCCCCCTCTTTCTCTCGTCAGCCTCCTTCAACTTGGCCACTCACCACACTGGCAAGAGTGTGCAAGCGAGTGTGTGTGTGTGTCTGTGTGTACCTGGGAGCTGCACTTGAAATGCCCTTGCCATGTTTGTTTTGCTCTGTTTATTTTGCTCTGCCTAACCTCTTTTTTTCTTCCCTTCCTGGCCTCCATGTCTTATCCGCATCGAGGGTTAGGAGGCATTGATAGCATGAGAAATAAAACACTAATGGAAACGTTGCACATGAAACTTTCCATCAGCGGACACGATTGAGCCCAGCTGAGACAACAACGCGAGCTGACAGTTTTTGATATGCTTGCTGCTTTTACAAGTTCAACACTCGATTGCCTTCATCGCCCTGAAAAGATGCACAAATATTAAAAGGGTGAAGTTAAATCTGGAGCTTGATTTCATACATTTAAAGACATAACCTTTGAAGGAATGCATATTGTCTGCTGTCTTTCATGCCAAAAACTTAAACTAAGATTAACTTATGTTGAGAAATGACATTATTATAGCCAATTTAGTCAGACTGTGAAGACAAAATGCAATATTGTATATACTTCACAAGTTTTTTTAGCACTCTCAGTATGTGTTGTAAAGGATTCTCAGCCACTACTACACTAAATACTCAGTATCTGTACAACTGACAGATACAGACATTCATGTGTTTACTAAAGTTGATTAGCAGTGGCGACCTTCTTAAATTAAGTTTTTTTTTTTTCATTTATTCTTTATTCATACAGGTAGTCTCATTAGCTATATTTACATGGACATAAGGAATCAGATTAAACAGCCGTTCGGAATAAAAATGTGTCATGTAAACGCACCATTAGGGTTATTTTTTGTTTATTCAGCGCAATCTGAAAGAATTTGTGATCAGAACGAAAAGGGTGGTTTACACCAATTCATAATCTGAAATGATGTAAACACTTAATCTGTTCATTTTTTTCCGATCGTGAAAAACTGACCTGACTGCGCATGTGTGTGTCATTTCCGCCTGGCTAATGCTAATAATATTAGCATGTTGAGGAAGCAAAACTGGTCGGTGAGCGACACAACATTTCTACTAGAAACTTTGAAAGAGCTCAAAATGATCTGTATTACCTGTAGCTCAGTCAGGGAGTGCAGTAATGTCTCCACGGTCATTAAAATCTGTCGTGGGTCCATTTGGGGTGCTCAGGTTTGTTTATGTTCATTCCTGAAGTAAACCAGAAGTAGAACTTCTTCTTCTGTGTTTTTTTTAAGGAGAGTTTACCACTCTGCGCATGTCAGTACTTCTGTTGAGAACAAAGCCCACTGCATGTAAACGCTCGTCGTGAACAGATTGTGCCCATGTAAACGATATTTATATTGGAATTATTTAATCTGAAAACATTTCAAGCCGGTCAAAGAATTTTGCACATCTTAACATAGTTATTGAGTCACGAGAACTCATTTTCAAGAGAGACCTGTTTTTTGGGAGCAGATGGTGGGGGTTAAGGGCCTTGCTCAGGGGCCCAGAATGGGGCAAATGAGGGTGGAGGCAGGTGTGGGTGTTTCACCTTTTTCCACCCACAGTTTGATGTTGACGGTACCGGGAGTTGAACCTGCGACTTTCTGATCACAGGCCCATTTTCACTAACCTCTGTGACACCACTCCCTGATCAGTAATCAGTTTTTATTGCCTTCAGTGGTAATGATGATTGGTTTTTTTTTTTTGCTCGTTTGTTTGTTTGTTTCACAAGAACACAAAGCTTTTTTTTTTTTCCACTTGATCATTTTAAAGTTTCAAGTACAAACTTTCACCTGAGTGTTTTTAAAGTGTTTGTTTCCTGGGCTGTGGTGAAGACATATTACTGTATTACTGTTGCTGGGATACACATCTGGCAAAAGACTAATTGAAATAGTAGAACAAATTATTGAAATCATTATTATTCAATTATATTCAAATTACTGAATTATTGAAAAAGTAGCCCAAAGAGAGCCACTCATACTATAACCTAAAAAAGATCTGGTCCTAACCAGGGCTTAAAATAATTTAAAAAAGTATAACCCCTGATGCAAAATTACAAAATATTTTACTTTAACTTATGAAAGTGTAACGTTTGGTTTTTGCACATGTGCTAAAGTGTTATATTTTATTGTATAGGTTGAATATTAAAATTAGTGGAGGGTGCTTGTGGGGCTGAGTTTGTTGTGGCTCCTTAGACTGATGAAGTCCTTTGGATGAAGGATGAAACATTTCAACAAAGAAAGAAAAAAAAGCATCCAGATGACCTGACTTAACTTTGTTGGTTAAAATTGTAGAATTAAAACTGAGTATTTACTTTTATTTTAAAAAGTATTCAGTTAATCCAAAATGCTCCTGCCAGAGTCTCTACATCTCTCCTACCAACTGGAGTTACTGGGAGAGATAATATCTCTCCAATTTTAGCTTTTCTCCATTGGCTCCCTGTCAAGTCCAGAATTTAATTCAAAATCTTATTTCTAACCTACAAAGCTCTCAACAACCTAGCTCCATTTATATTAGAGATCTTATTGTTCCATATTTTCCTAACAGAGCACTTCGCTCTCAGACTGCAGGCTTACTCACAGTTCCTAGAGTTTCCAAAGGCAGAATGGGAGGAAGATCTTTCAGTTATCAGGCTCCTCTCTTGTAGAACCAACTTCCAGTTTCTGTCTGTGAGGCTGACACATTGTCCAGTTTTAAGACTGGGCTAAAGACTTTCCTTTTTGATAAATCCTATAGTTAAGGTTAGCTTGTTATGCTGCCTTAAGCTTAAACTTTTAGAGGACAAATTGACCTCATTTCCTTCAACGATTTGCTAAAATTGAATAGTTTTCATTTGATACTATTTCTATCTTAACATGTGATTCTTGACCTGCCATTGTGTCTCTGTTCCTCCTTCCTGTTCCTCTCAAACCCAGCCAGTCGAAGCAGATGGCCGCTTGTCCTGAACCTGGTTCTGCTAAAGGTTTCTTCCTCATGAGGGAGTTTTTCCTTTCCACTGTCACCTTCGTGCTCGCTCAAGATGAGAGTTCTGCGACGGAGTTAAATTCAAAACAGTCTGCTCCTCAGATAAATAGTGTTAACTTTTTTTATTTTTATATATGAATGTTTTCTGTTCAGTGCCCTGAGATGACTTCTGTTGTGACTTGGCGCTATAGAAATAAACTGAATTGAATTGAATTATCATGACTGTATGACCCATTTGATGTCTTTAAAGCCTGTGTTGACAGAGTCACATGGACCTTCACTAAGCTGGGTGATGTCCAACTTAAATTTGCCGCTGGTCAAAAGGATCACAAAGCCCTGTCTGGTGATGCATGAAGACTTATTTAGACCTACCACCATTTGAAAGATGTACGCTGCGTGACTGTGACGGCCTCAGAGCTGAGACGTGTAACACTGACAGTATTTCCCTTATTTGACTTTGTCATCAAAGTTAAAGCTGAGGCTCTTGGAAATGGTCTCTGGGTATAATAAAAGCACGTACGCAAAGGCAAAGAGAACCTTGACCTGGAAAAGTTTGTAGCCTGTGTGTATGTGTGTGTGTATATTTATGTGTGAGTTGTGCAAGCTAAGTGTCGGCTGGCGTGTGAGGCTGAACACAACGTGCCTGACCTCAGGAGCAGATAGAGCCTTAACTAAACAGGATACACAGTGTTTGCTCTTGTTCCGTCGTTCAGTCTTTGTCGTGTCTGGATTTCCTAATTTAGTGTCCAACTATTGTTTTTATGCCTTTCACTACATCAAAATCTAATAAAATAGCCCCGATTAAAAAAATAAAATAGAATAAAAAATAAAACAATACAGTAACTTGCTATGTTACTACTTCATTAATGACTGAAGTCTTGTAAATCACGTAAGAAATCAAAACTGATATAAAAACAAAACACTGTTACACCCATCGAGTTAAATAAGACAATTAGAGGACACATTGGTCATGTGACGTATTGAATTTAGTAACAGCAGCCATTAACAGAGAGGGAAAGCGTCTGGACTTAGCATTGTCATGGATATTGGGGACATAGCCAACAGTAAGGGTAGATCATGTAAATGTTTTAAAATTATTATTAATATTAGAATATATAAAATAAACTTTCTAATGTATATAAAAATGTACAAATGCAGCAAAGCTGTTCGTGCTACAGCTGTACCAACCGAAGAGAAAAGGAAAAACATTTCATTTCACAGCTCAGCAGATTTCATCTTACTTACCTCACTGTGAATGTGATCTGACTGTAACTGAAGCTAATAATTTAACCATTTAAAGTTACCCTATAAAGCCAATGTAATAGCTGTTAATTACTGAATTGCCTAGTAGACATTAGCTTCTGTGGCATATATTATTATACAGAGTGTAGCACTATGCTAAATCATGCTTCAATTTAGCACAATTAAATAATACAATTTGGTATTTGCTCCAATTTATGTAATATTTACACAGTGATGCATCACTGCGAGGTTACATCTGTGCTAATTATATATTTCACAGTATTTTTAGGTTTCTATTACAC
Source organism: Nematolebias whitei (assembly GCF_014905685.2). Lineage (NCBI taxonomy): Eukaryota > Metazoa > Chordata > Actinopteri > Cyprinodontiformes > Rivulidae > Nematolebias > Nematolebias whitei. The sequence continues at coordinate 20,399,581 of NC_056500.1, forward strand.
AAACCTGACCTATTGAAAAGATAGTTAGCCAACATCCGTAGACAAATTTCATCCTTCAAAGTATCACCAGGTATGCAGTGAACATTTTCTGTGTCGACTACAGAGCAGGTAAATAATAATAAATATATGTTATTCCAACACTGGTATGTGTGATACATTGAAGAGTATCTTTCACTCTTATTCTCCTCTTTCAGGCTGCTACATATGCAGTTCCCTCTTTATGTAATTTCTGAGTTGTGTGCGTATTGACTGACTTCAGATCAAGTTTGAATCATTACTTACAAACATATTTCCTTACATATCATCTAGTTTCACATGATTGTTGAATGAAATTAACATTAATTAGCAATTCTATTAGTCTATTGTAAAAATATTACAAATAATTTGTGACACAGATCCAGATGGGCTTGCCGTTAATCAAATAGATACTTTATCGACTGTCAGCTGTTGCACTCATACGCCACCTTTGCTTCTCCATGATGTCACAGATGCAAATAGTGGGCAGGATAGAGTCTTACTTAACTCGATTACACCTCTACTTTTTCCAGTAACATTTGTATACACTAATAGCAGTACAATTAAAAGTTTTGGATGCATCTCATAAGTAGATATGCAAATTGAGCATGCATCAGGACAAGATTCTAAATAGATTTTCAAATGTCAAAAATCAATTGTTAACAATAATGTGTGCTGCCACTTTAACACTGCTGCTACCATTGGGTCAAAATGACCCACAATGCCTCAGTTTTCATGGGTCATTTTGACCAAACGGCAGCAGGAGCAGTTGCTGTGCAGTGCTGTTTGTCCTATGGAGTTGCTGTAGATTAAAAAAAATGCTATGTTTTCACCTTTTTCACCTTTTCTTGACAGAAACTAAAGAAACATATGCCTGTAAGTCGTAGTTGAAGTTATCTTATGACTGTCTTCAGAAATGACTTTGAAACATTTGATTTGTGTATAAATTTGACAAACACAGTGCTAACTGTGTTATCTTTTCTACAACTTTGTCATTGTTAAGTTAGCATCTATGCTAATTATTGATCCGCAGCTTGTGATAAAAATGTTTTGTTGGTACATGCACACTTTATTATGCAAGAAAATATACAAACCAGAGTTCATTGAAAAAAAAAAAAAAACCAAGCCGCAGTAATTTTAATTTCTAATTTTGTGTTTCAGTTTTATAATGTTTTGGATAAACCTCATAAACTATCTGCCTCCTGGTGCAAGCTCAATAATCAAAATACAATATTTATTAAGTATTAAAATAAAGACATCTATGTCAAATTATGCTATGTATATATCTGATGTGCTAATGTTTCCAATATAGCATTTTAGCATGTTTCCTTGTTGCTTTATTTGTTGCATTTTGTGCAAATTAGTTGCATCTTTGTGCTTAAAAAAACCTTGTGAGTTGAAAAAGCTATTATATTTTCAACGAGCAAAGGATTTAATAAAAATTGATCTGAGTCAGAAATTAAAAATCCCTGATTTGCAGCACACAGCACAACTAACACACAGGAAAGCTATGGCAACATTCAAGCAGGCTACAAGGCCACAGAGACTCATGACAGCTTGTAAAATCTGAGAAAAGTGTAGCTAGTACTTAAAAAAATGACTACTGTACTAGATCACCACAGCTCAATGTTAAACTGCAACAAGTTGTAAATATACAGTACAATCATACACACAAATTACATATGTATTACAGATACACACATATACAAAAAAGAGACCTAAAAACCTTGTTGGTTGATGAATGTCAGCTTTTATAGTCTGTGTTTAGATTCCCAACAAATTACCCTGACATGCTTTAGTGCATACACACACAGTCATACCACATATAGGCATAGAAGTTTAGGGGGGTTTTTTGCAAAGAAGGAGCAACATAAAAACTGAGAAACACAGGTGCTCCCCTGGCTTTGACAGAAATGTAGAAAGCTTTAAAAGTAAAACAAAATCAAAGCCACAGTTGAACATAAACTTCAATGTCCCTTCTAATCTGCCCCCATTCTGCACTTGAATCCCGGTGTAACTGAGAATCTACGTGTCAGTTTTCATTCACAGAAGCATTTAAAAAACTGGAAGTAGAAAACTCACTGATTATTCTATAGTTGCAGCACAAATTTTATTACATTGTATTAAATACCATTACAGTAACCTGTAATTGTGAATGCTAATTCAGAATTCATATCACAATAGTGTTTTCATGGTTTTTCTTTTTGATCGATTTTCCCAAAACCACCTCTGCATATTTTGTGCAGCTTATATATCAAAACCCTTTTTCCTTTCAGTAAATCACATAAGTGCTTCTGGTTTGTGTGAGCTTTATAATGTTCTAAATTTTTTAATTTCAATTTAAATTCAGTTTATTTATATAGCGTCAAGTCACAACTCAAGTCGACTCAGGGCACTGAACAGAAACATTCACATGCATTAAAAAAGCCAGTTAGTAAATGTATATATCTAAGGAAGCCAGCAGATTGTGTTGAATCTTAATTTTGTCGCAGTTTCCCATCCTGAGCAAGTACATTGGCAAGAGTGGAAAAACTCCCTTTTAACATGAAGAAACTTGAATATTATGCAGGTAGAGGAATGCGGTCCTGGTAACAGCTTTTGCATTTTTAACCTAATAAAAATAAATTTCCAAAGAAAGTCAATGAGATCTCTTCAGTTGTTGAAAAATATTGATTTCTAAAATCTGCTTTAGCATACTGGCTTTATTTTTGCTGTTTTATGCTACTTTCAGTTGTTAGCTAGCCTTCTGCTACTTTTAATTTTCAGCTATAGCTCTACTTATTTTAGCTTATAGCTACCGTTTTGTTACTTTTAACTTCTAGCTAGTCTTTTGCATTTTTTAGCTAGTTTTTGCTATTTTTAGCATTTAGCCTGCCTTGTGTTACTTTTAGCCAGCCTTTTGTTGTTAGTTTTAAAACATCCATGTGTTATTTTTAGCTCTTTGCTAGACTTTTTCTACTTTTGTCTTTTAGCCATCATTTGACCACTTTTAGACATCAGGTTCCCTTTTGCAACTTTAGCTTTTGGCAAATCTTTTTGTACATACCTTTAGCTCACCTTTTGCTACTTTTAGCTTTCAGTTATTGTATAGCTATTTTTAGTTAGCATTTTGCTATAATAAGCTTTTAAGTAGAGCTTTGGTACTTTTGGCTTTTAGCTGATGGTTTGCTTCTTTCAACTGTAACAACTCAATTTGAGTCATTTCGTCATTCAGCACTTCACAGTTACACAACATTTCTATTAAAAAAAAAAAAAGCTATTTATATATATATATATATATATATATATATATATATATATATATATATCACCTAAGAGCTTTATATTTTTAGTTATGTGTTCTAAATCTGTTTAGATGTGAAACTAGTTCTCACTTCTGTTGGACTCATGTTTTTACTTTAACTAAATAAAACAAGAAGCACACACCCCATCACCCCCATGTGTAGCCCGCACACAAACTGACACTCCTCTCGATGCAGTGAGGGCAGAGTTGCACCGTGTTCTAGAAACGGCTTCTGCTTTGACACTTGACTCTTCGTTTAACTGCGTAACTATGACATTACGCAGAGCGCAGCATCACAGCTGCCCCCCGGGCCCTTCTAAAGCTTGAGGAGACATGAACGAACATGCAAACATGGCTTCTGACACAACGTCCGTAATCAGTCGCCTCAATTTTTCAGTCAACATTCTCCTCAGTTAATGTTCGTCTCCAAACGAAGCACAGGAGAGGGTGCAGAGTGGAACAGAAAAACAGGCAAATAAAAAAGGAAGAAAGCAGTTTATAAATGCTATAAAATCTTTGGCAAAGACTGTGAAATTGTACAAGTCTCCCAAATATGCATGTAACTTTAAAAAGTTTCAAACAAATATGCAAGACTGAATTAAAGTAATTTTCTTTGTTTGCTATGATTGATCAGCTGTGGTGCTGATTTTGAATCAAGCCCCAATTACTGGTAGTTGTAAATGTACCTCCTTGACTGTGGCAGATACTCCTGAAGTTTTAACCTAGGATCCTGTGTGATCAGTTGTTGCTTAGAAAATAAATTGAGAATGACTCAACTACCACCACACTAGCTCGCATCTCTGAGCTTCCGGTATTTCAGATCCACTCTATCCAACTTTTCTTATTTTTGGAGAAATAGTTAATCTAAAAGAACTTAAAAGTTTGGATATTAGAAGCATTTCCTGTATAAAGCTGAATCAGAAAGATGTCTGAAACACTTTCAGTCTATAAAACATGAATGGTTGTGTGTATGAGAGAAAGGCAAAGAAATAAAGAGAATCACTTGCCGTACGGCTCTCTGGACTAATAAAAGTAGAAAGCAAAAGGAGCAAAAAATAATATTCAGCATGCAAAATTGATGTGTAAGAGCAGAGTAGGGGTTTTTTTTGTTTTGTTTTGTCTCAGTTCAAGGCACAAAGACAGAGGACAAAAAGCAACACAACCTCTAACCTTTAAAAATAATAATCTTGTCTTCATTCTGTGTTTGGAGCAGGAGAAGAAAATCTGTACAGCTGTTTAGAACAGCTGCAGCACAGAATAAAACATGGAGTTCAATCTAACAAAAACAAAAGAGATAAATCAAATCTGGATGAGTGGCTGGATCTTCTCTTTGTTGCTCTCTTAGTCTAACCTTCTTTATGTTGTTTTTATAACCCGTAAGTGCATCTTCCTGATTCAACAATGTAGACGGCTAATTTCATGCATCGAGTCACTCTTGAGCCTGTAATTACAGATCACACAGCCCACACATCTCTAGTCACTGAATGCTGGGCACAACTCCTGCCCTCCACATCATAGAAATCATTAGACAAATCATTTAGGATTAAAACATAGGCCATCCAAATTGATTTCTGAACATAAATGTCTCCTGTGCATACAGACATTACATGTGTGACCCACACAGACACATTTTCCATTAATAATCCAAGCAATATTTGAATATTTTATTCTGGCAAATATCAGACTGGTTTAGTAACAATCTGTAACCCCAAATCCTGAAAAGCTGTGATGTCTAAATTTTATATTAAGACAGAATGTGGTTATTTGCTAATGCCATCCACTTATATTTTATTCATAATGTAATATAGTAAATATGTCAAATGTTTAAACGTCCCAACTTATGAGGAAATGGAGTTGTAATAAGTCTGAAAGTCAGATATATTAAAGAAAGATTAAAAGACGAGCGCTTACTTTTCTGACAGTTGCTTTGTGACCAGCATCTTCCTCTGAAGTGACCGTTGATGGCAGTCTGAATACAGATGGTCTGACCCTGTGCAGTGCCGGGACATACGTCTCCACACTCCCTCTCATTCTTATTGGCCACGATGTAGTTGTCCTCCACCGAATCCAGGATCTTGGACCAGTCCAGAGTGGCCAGGTAACACAGGTCTGGATTCTTCTCTATCCTCACAGCGCCTCGGGTTATATTCATGAGGCTGTGCAGGCCCATCTCCTTCAGTTGTAGCATCTCATAGATCACAAGAGCATAGTTGAAGAAGAGATTGTTGCCACGGATCACCGTCAAGTTGGGGAAGAGGTCGCTGAGGGTCTCCAGGCCATAGACCCTGAACAGGAGCACATAGTCCGTAACCACTCTCAGCTTTGGGTAGCTGAGGCCACGAAAGTCCTCGGTCTTGGTCTTAAACATGAGAAGAATTTTTAGGTGGCCCTCGATGATGGTGCAGTTCTCCAGGGACTTAAGGTTGGTCACATTGTTCCGGATGTCTTTACTCGGGCAAACTGAAAAGAGAAAGACAAAACAAAAAGAGACCATGTTAGTTATTTTATGTATTTTTACTTAACCCAGGAATCACTCATTAATGCCATCAATTAAGAAAAAAAAAATCTGATTCAAAAACCTCAAAAATACAGAATACTTGAAAAAAAAAAAGTTAATTAGTACATTTTTGAGCCGTGGTTCCCAACTTTAGGTTTGGGACCCCAAGGTCTTGAAAAGACCTTCAACTAACTTTAAAAAAAAATGTGTATAACGATCATAAATTAAATATATAATATTCTGGTTAAAACTGCAGTTTTTGGCTATGCTTGAATACGTCAGTGAAATATCACCCACCACCTCACAGCCAACATTTTAAACTGAAACACTGCCCAGTCTTTTAGCGCTCAGATCATCTGATGGGGGTGACTCTCAGCTACTACCACACCAAATTTGAGCTCAATATATTTAAATGTGATTGACTTATAGACATTTTGTGCTTACTAAGCTCTATTAGCAGACGTAGCCATCTTCAATAGGGTTATTTCCAGAAGTGAAGCAGTTGTATATGTACTTCATAAAGTTACTCAGTGCTTCATTAATAGTAGTCCAGTAGCTAATGACATAACTGACAAATGAACACATAATCGCCTGCATGTCATGGCAGCGGGCATTAATTAGAATTATTTGGAATCATGAAAGTATTGAAAGCTGAAAAGTTTAGGAGCCCTACTTTAAAGTGACAAAATAAAATAAAATAATGATTTGTACTGTGTACGTATAATAGTTTTATTAGGAGGTGCAACTAAATTTTACTTTAGAACAGACTGGTAATAATTAATGCATCAAAAGCTACTACAAATAATGGCAGGTTGTGCTATCACAAAGAACATTTTGAGCAAAAACAAAACTGATGTGATCAGTATGTTTATATTCAATATCAAATAGTGCAAAATTAGAAAACTTGACAGTTTTAATCTTAATGTCTACAATTAAATAACATATTTTGACATTGTTTGACTAGTAAATCCACCATGGTTGGAAAAATTTATTACTTCTACAGAAAATCTGAGTACATCCCAAGTGAATAAAGGGGAAAATATGCGATACAATAAAAAGCCAAACGGCTCTAAATTTCACACGTATAATAAAACAACCTATATATAACCAATATACTTATAACGCATGGTTTCCCCTACCATTATACAAGCGGGGTACACCACCCCATCAACAGAACTGAGCACCCCACCTACCAAACCCAACTCCCCACCCTCCTGGCACTGACATAGCACTAAGCTAGCGGTGTGAAATACAGGCTCTCTAGCTAAAAAGCTAAAGGTAGCACTCATGTTGCCTCTTTTCCCAAGCTGAACACCCCTCCACACACACACTCAAAAGCTGTCTATATAAACAGCGCACAACTCAAACGTGTCACGCTAAGCTAGCAGCATGCAATACTCTAGCTAAAAAGCTAAAGGCGCCTTTTCCCTCATTCTCAATGCACCCCCCTCTGCTCAAAAACTATTGGTACAAGCAGCGCTCGGACATGTCTCCGTCCCCCCCGTCAACAAAAATCATGGAGATGAGCACCCCGGCATGGCAAGTTAACTAGAGGAAACACTGTAACATAGTTTTTTATTCAAACCACTTGTAATTTGCATTAAATAGAGCAGAGTTTTTATAGATACCTCACTCATTTTCCCTTTTACACCCTTGGTGCCTCCACTGCCTCTTTATTCAGTTCCAACACACACGGACACACAGACAGACCGACGGACAGCCTCTCTATTCTCCCGTGGTATTTCTCCAGAGAGAAATGACTGTATGGCACTGTCTGATCTGAATGAAGCAGACATGAAGCAAAAACAGAGCCAGAGATGAAGCCTGGAAGCAAAATGCTTATCCAAGCTCATTCACAAGACTTTAGCAGGCTGTCATACACACACACACACATTTGGACCAACAAAATGTATAAATATGCATTCACACACACATCAGTGGAGTGAAGAATTCATTAGTCGGCAATTACTGAAGAAGATGCACACAGAGAGAAAACCCAAACTGCTGTTCTTTGCTCCATATAATAAGACCTGCATTACTAACAAGCAGTTGCTGAAGAAAAATTATTGACTGGAGGGGAAATGCCTCGAAGTTAGAGATCCCCGCCCCCCTAGATTCATAAACACTATCTCTGCTGTCTTTGCCATTTGGTTTCTGATACAGTTTGGATTTAACCCCTTCTATCACAGACATCTACACCTCCAGATGCAGGAAGAGGGCCACCTGCATCATGAAGAACCCCACTCACCCAGCACACACACTTTTTGCCCCGCTCCCATCAGGAAGGAGGTTAAGGAGCATTAAGTGTAGACCCACTAGACTGAGGAACAGCTTCTACCCTGAGGCTGTTAAAACTCATGAATCACTAATTAGGATAATCACTGTAAAAATCACATCATGTTGCTGTTGACCTATTTCATGATGATGTGTTCATTCAAACTCATCTGCTCACACAAACTCATGTTCATGCTGCTGTTCGGCATAATGTTTTTATGCTACTAGTGCTTAGTGAGTTTTTAGTTAATGTTTTTTCTTAGTTCTTATTTTAGATCTTATTACGGTTTTTCTTTTTCTTTTACATTTCAATACTTTTGTTGGTTGTAACTGGGACCCTGTGTACACAATTTCATTCCACCATATGTACCACATGTGGTGTGTGTGACAAATAAAAAGAACCTTAAACCTAAATGTCATTAATAATCACAAAGGTTGGATTTTTTGTTTTTTTGCGAACAGATTAAAAAGTAAAGAAGCCAAAAGTTGCTTCATGACAGCACAGCTCATGTTGGGTCACTGTTACAATGGTTACATGAAAGCAGTTCTTCAGTACTGTAACATCCATTTTTAAGTAAGGAGTATACATAAGGGCAGCGTAGTTGGTAGAGCCATTAACTCTCAGTGAGAAAGTTGCTGGATAGAATCCTGGCCAGGAACTTTTCTAGGTGGAGTTTGCATATTCTTCCTGTGCATGTGTGAGTTTCTCCGAGTACTCCAGTTCCACAATAATAATTGGTTAATTGGTAACTCTAAATTGTCCCTGGGTGTGAGAGTGTGAATGGTAGTTTGCCATTTCTGTGTCCCTGTGATGGACTTGCGACCTGTCCAGGGTGTACCCAACCTCTCACAGTGACGGCTGGTTAGGGCACCAGTGACCCCTGCGACTCGGAAAGATAATGGATAGAGTATAGATATGAAAAATGGGTATACTGTAATAATAATGTAAATTTGTCCATAAGAGGCAAATGTACATGTCCTGCCATGGAGCGTTACAGCAGTCATTATGTCCAAAATGCAAGGACAGAAATTTAAACGCTTTTTTCAAAGGAATCATTACAAAGTCTGTTTATTTACAAGTACTAACATGAACCAACTAAATTTCAAATAAAAAAAGCTTTAAATAAAAAAATTTAAAAAATGATTATTAAAACTGTGTGAAGCAATATAAAAAGGGTTCTACAATGTTAGTACTGCTCAAATTGAATGCAAACAAATAACATAATAATGTACACATTTTAACTACAAACATATATTTCTGCAAAAATACAGGTCCGTCTCAAAAAATTAGCATATTGTGATAAAGGTCATTATTTTCCATAATGTAATGATAAAAATGAAACTTTCATATATTTCAGATTCATTGCACACAAACTGAAATATTTCAGGTCTTTAATTGTTTTAATACTGATGATTATGGCATACAGCTCATGAAAACCCAAAATGCCTGTCCCGAAAAATTAGCATATCATGAAAAGATTCTCTAAACAAGCTATTAACCTAACCATCTGAATCAACGACGTAACTCTAAACACCTGCAAAAGATTCCTGAGGCTTTTAAAAACTCCCAGCCTTGTTCATTACTCAAAACCACAATCATGGGTAAGACTGCCGACCTGACTGCTGTCCAGAAGGCCATCATTGACACCCTCAAGCAAGAGGGTAAGACACAGAAAGAAATTGCTGAACGAATAGGCTGTTCCCAGAGTGCTGTATCAAGGCACCTCAGTGGGAAGTCTGTGGGAAGGGAAAAGTGTTGCAGAAAACGCTGCACAATGAGAAGAGGTGACCGGACCCTGAGGAGGATTGTGGAGAAGGGCCGATTCCAGACCTTGGGGGACCTGCGGAAGCAGTGGACCGAGTCTGGAGTAGAAACATCCAGAGCCACTGTGCACAGGCGTGTGCAGGAAATGGGCTACAGGTGCCGCATTCCCCAGGTCAAGCCACTTTTGAACCAGAAACAGCGGCAGAAGCGCCTGACCTGGGCTACAGAGAAGCAGCACTGGACTGTTGCTCAGTGGTCCAAAGTACTTTTTTCGGATGAAAGCAAATTTTGCATGTCATTCGGAAATCAAGGTGCCAGAGTCTGGAGGAAGACTGGGGAGAAGGAAATGCCAAAATGCCAGAAGTCCAGTGTGAAGCACCCACAGTCAGTGATGGTCTGGGGTGCCATGTCAGCTGCTGGTGTTGGTCCACTGTGTTTTATCAAGGGCAGGGTCAATGCAGCTAGCTATCGGGAGATTTTGGAGCACTTCATGCTTCCATCTGCTGAAAAGCTTCATGGAGATGAAGATTTCATTTTTCAGCACGACCTGGCACCTGCTCACAGTGCCAAAACCACTGGTAAATGGTTTACTGACCATGGTATTACTGTGCTCAATTGGCCTGCCAACTCTCCTGACCTGAACCCCATAGAGAACCTGTGGGATATTGTGAAGAGAAAGTTGAGAGACGCAAGACCCAACACTCTGGATGAGCTTAAGGCCGCTATCGAAGCATCCTGGGCCTCCATAACACCTCAGCAGTGCCACAGGCTGATTGCCTCCATGCCACGCCGCATTGAAGCAGTCATTCATGCAAAAGGATTCCCGACCAAGTATTGAGTGCATAACTGAACATGATTATTTGAAGGTTGGCGTTTTTTGTATTAAAAACACTTGTCTTTCATTGGTGGGATGAAATATGCTAATTTTTTGGGACAGGCATTTTGGGTTTTCATGAGCTGTATGCCATAATCATCAGTATTAAAACAATTAAAGACCAGAAATATTTCAGTTGGTGTGCAATGAATCTGAAATATATGAAAGTTTCATTTTTATCATTATATTATGGAAAATAATGACCTTTATCACAATATGCTAATTTTTTTAGAAGGACCTGTATTAACATGAAAATTGTATTTTTTGATGATAACTTGTGTTGCACAACATAAAGCATAATTAGAAGTATAATAATCAACTATTAGTTGCACTCAATTGTAAATTGTGTAAAGTGCATTTAGTAGTTCCGCACCTAACTTGTTGAGGTGGCTGTCTTGAGCTGTGGCCGCAAGGTTGTCGGTGCTTCTCACGGTGGCCATCCACAAACTCGGTGGTGGACACCCCGGGTTAGGGAGGCTGTCAAGTTGAAGAAGGAGTCATATCGGGCCTTGTTGGCCAGTGGGACTCCGGAGGCAGCCGATGAGTACCGGAGGGCCAAGCGGTCCGCAGCATTGGCTGTTTTTGAGGCAAAAGCTCAGATGTGGGAGGAGTTCGATGAGACCTTGGATAACGACTCTCGGTCGGCTCCAAGGAGATTCTGGCAAACCATCAGGTGGCTGAGGAAGGGAAAGCAGCACTTCACTAAGACTGTATTCAGTGAAGGTGGGCTGCTGATGACCTCAACCAGTGAGGTCGTCGGGAGGTGGAAGGAATACTTCTCTGACATCGGGGACAGTGCCACTGGATTGGCAGACTGGGGTGGTGGTTCCCCTCTTCAAAAAGAGGGACCGGCAGGTGTGCTCCAATTACAGGGGCATCACTCTCCTTAGCCTCCCTGGTAAGGTCTATTCAGGGGTACTGGAGAAGCGAGTCCGATCGGTGGTCGAACCTCAGATCCAGGAGGAACAATGTGGGTTCCGTCTTGGCCGTGGAACACTGGATCAGCTCTTTACCCTCACTAGGGTCCTCGAGGGGTCATGGGAGTTTTTCCATCATGCCTACATGTGTTTTGTGGATTTGGAGAAGGCAATGGACCATGTCCCTGGGGGTACAGTGTGGAGGGTGCTCCATGAGTATGGGATTGGGGGCCCGTTGCTACGGGCTGTTCAGTCCCTAGACAAGTGGTGTGAGAGCTTGGTTCGCATTGCCGGCAGTAAGTCGGATCCCTTCAGGGTGGGAGTTGGACTCCGCCAGGGCTGCCCGTTGTCACCGACTCTGTTCATAAGTTTTATGGACAGAATTTCTTGGTGCAGCCAGTTGGCGGAGGGTTTCTGGTTCGGTGGCCTCAGGATTCCATCTCTGCTCTTTGCAGATGATGTGGTCCTGTTGGCGTCATCGTGCCGTGATTTCCAGCTCTCACTGGAGCGGTTTGCAACCGAGTGTGAAGCGGATGGGATGAGAATCAGTACCTCCAAATCTGCGGCCATGGTCCTCAACTGGAAAAGGGTGGATTGCTCTCTCCATATCGAGGGTGAAGTTCTGCCTAAAGTGGAGGAGTTCAAGTATCTCAGGGTTTTGTTCACAAGTGAGGGAAGAATGGAGCGTGAGATTGACAGATTGGTGAAGAGTCTGCAGTATTGCAGACTCTGTACCAGTCTGTTGTGGTGAAGAGAGAGCTGAGCTGTAAGGCAAAACTCTCTGTTTACCAGTCGGTCTACGTTCCTACCCTCACCTATGGTCACGAGCTCTGGGTAGTGACCGAAAAAATGAGATTGCAGATACAGGCGGTTGAGTTTCCTCCACAGGGTAGCTGGACTCTCCCTTAGAAATAGGGTGACAAGTTAGGTTATCTGGGAGAGACTCTGAGTAGAACTGCTGCTCCTCCACATTGAGAGGAGTCAGTTGAGGTGGTTAGGGCACCTGGTAAGGATGCCCCCATGACGCCTCCCTAGGGAGGTGCTTCGGGCATGTCCGACTGGGAGGAGACCCCGGGGAAGACCCAGGACACGCTGGAGAGACTATGTTTCTCGGTTGGCCTGGGAATGCCTTAGAATCCTCCCAGAAGAGCTGAAAGAGGTGGCTGTGGAAAGAGATGTCTGGGCTTCCCTGCTCAAGCTGCTGCCCACGCGACCCGACTTCGGAATAATGGATGGATGGATGGCATTTAGTAGTTGATTTCTCTTGGAAGCATAATGTCCAACCAAGCAGTGCTTTGCAATATTGATATGGCACACACTGATCTTACAATAAATCCTTAAAATAAAGAGCCGCCCTAATAGGGACATTATTTGGCAAGTTAGGCAAGTATAAGCCTCGGCTTCAGCCTATTCCTTTTTGGTAAATTATTGATTTGTCAAAAAGTAGTCTATATTGTTTTCCTTTTTCTGTAATGCTAATTTACCAAAATAAAGTTGAGTCGAGTTGATTTGGACAAAAACAATTACTGATCAGGAGCAGCTCAAGATGAAAATGACAAGTAATCTAACAGCCTCCATCAAATGGGCTGCTTTCAGTTGCTGAATATTTTAGGCTTCCCGCCCCTGGTCAACTTTGCATTTGCATTTCCTATGGTCTCAGACATATTCTGTGAAAGAAAAGAGCGTTGTAGAGAAAACATATGATTTTCCACGCAAAACTGGCCTGTACATAAAGCGAGTTACATCGCTGAAGACTTCACAGTCACTGTTTTCTGATAACACGTATCAGTGTAATAATTTATGTTAGCAACCACTGTGTCAAAGAGCAGCCATTGATGGGAAGACCAGAGAAATTAATGTTTCCTTTGGTTTTTAGTCCTTAAAGAAGAGGATAGTCTCATCCACCACTAAGCCTGTCGCGATAAACAAATCAATTAATCACATGATAAATGAAAATAAGGTCATTTTCATTTATCGGCTTTATCGTTTCCTTGTCTCTCTTTTTCTACTGACACTGGATGACAAAAGGCTCAACTCCGGTGCTCTTCACTAACCCCTCGCTTTCTCTTTTCTCTTTAAAATCTGTTTTAACCATCCAAAATCACAGTTTTGAATCATTAAAAGCAGCTAAGCTGAGAAGCTAAGCTACGAGCTAAGCTAACAGGCTGACCTCTGGAAAAAAATCCTCTGTCTTGTCGAAGCTCCAAAATTCACGGTTGAAACCTGTGTCTTTGTGTAAAAAGTTGTTTTTCTCCGCAAAAAGAAGCTGAGAACATGTTTACTGATTTTTTTTTATTAAAAACTTTGTGTGAAAAATGATATGCTAAAGAGCTCAAACCACACCGAGCGTCCGCTATTTTGAGAACCCAACTGTCAAGGGGCCTCTCTCCCATTTTTCTTAAAGGCACGCTGCTCGCTCCCTCACTAGCCATCCTTCGGTTGAAACAGTCTTATACTGCCATCCGGTGGTCGAAAAAAGGTACCAGATGCAAAACAAATTAAACATTTCTTCTTAAATTTGACAATAATTACTAATTATTGTCAAATTTCAAACAATATTATAATTTATCGCAATAATGTCAGACAATTAATCGCCCAGCAAAATGTGTTATTGTGACAGGCCTATCCATCACTATGACTTTATAAAATAATTCAATCACTGTGTTCACATATTTGCCATTTTTAACTAATCTGTTTATGGCAACTTTATTTTCTCACTATTTTCTCATATATTAATGCAGTATATTTAGAGCTAAGCTTTGGCCAGACACATTTGAGCATTGTTTTCACCCACTGGTTTGACTCAGAAGGCACAAAATAACCCTAACTGATGTAGACAAAGGAACAGAATAGAAACATCTGAACAAAGCTATTTAATTCTTTGTTTCATAACCAGATCTATTCGATTAATTTTGAACAGTTGATCAGAAGCCAAAACTGAGCTAAAGCTGTTGGGTGTGACTTCACTGTGACGGCTGCAGTTCCGACTTTAGGTGGTAAACGCATTACTCACACGCAATCCAAACAAGTTTTTCACAACAAAATGTTACGGAAAAACACCACAATGCTCATTTAGCCATTACATGAGCAAGCCGAGTTGATATTTGAAACTTAGGGGCTAATTAAGTTTAATAATATGAAACCCATGATGCTATATCTCATAAACCCAGCAGAAAATAATCTAACACAAAGTCATAAAAAATGCAAACAAAAGCCATATTTATTGAAGCACAATATTTGTTTCGACCGAGTTGTTTTAAGCCAAAGCCGTTTCCTCATTTAAACTAACTTATGACTTCCTCATTCTGTTAATGGTTAAAAAGACAACAAACAACAAACCAGGTACAAACTCTGAACGGAACCATGTCAATGAGATGTGTCAAAGGACTTCCTGTAATAAGCTGCAATATTTTTGACACACCCAAATAAAAATCTTGTTTACAACTGACTGTTGGCAAAAACATGCCAGTTTTCATACTGCTCAGAATAGAAATAAGGTATTACTTGTTTTACTTCCAACTGTCTAAATAAAAAAGCTTGTTTTTATTTAAATATGACAGTGCAAGATGAAAAAGGACGTTTAATAAAAGATCTACATTTTGCACAAAATATTTGGAAATCATTTGGATAAAAACACACTCATAATGGACTCAGAGTATCAAATAATTTATAAATTGTAAACAAACATCAAAATTGAATCCACAGTAAAAGGTTCAGAATGCTTCTACCCATCAGGGAGTACTGATAAACAGCAGCATCACATCCGGTAGAGGGATTTAAAACTTTGCACCCATTTGCAACCTTTGTTCGTGTGGACAGTTCAATTTTTAATGTAACCTCAAGCTACCAGCAGCCAAAACAAACTTGTAAAAGAACCCAGCAAATCCATTTTAGCTGTGATAAGGAAGGCAGCGTTCGAAACCATAACAGCAGCTCGTTCTGACAAGTGCACCTCAGCCACACCCGTGCCATTAAATACAAACTGTATCAGAAACCAAAAACACAGAAACACGCTTACACTGTGCGGCAGCTGCCATCATTACCAGTGATAACAGCAACCTTACACCTCTCCCTCTGCCCCTCTCCGGCCTTATCTTCTGGACACATCAAACAGGCCTATGGGCCACCCACTTACTGTCAGCCAGCAGCACTAACCGGATACCTATTGTGAAACAACATCATAACAAACTGGGTTATGCAACAACCAAGCGGGACCAGGTGATCTTCAAGACACACCGAGCGGACACAAACAAGACCTTTCCACATGGATGAATGTACTTTTGGTGTTGCAGGTTGGTGGAGGTGAGGCCTGCCTGCACGTGTGTCATGCCTCCAGCTGGAGGCTTTATTGACATAAAGAAATGTTGGAGGGGGAGGACGGCGCTGCTGGGCGCTCGCTTTGCAAAATGGAGTCTTGTTTTCAACTGAAAGGAGCCAAGGAGGGGGGTGGGAGGGAAGAGGTCATCAGAGTGTGGACGGAAAAACAGAAGAGGAGAGACAAAAGGTGGGGAGAGGGCAGCTTTAAAATGATGAGCCATCTTTTCACTGGTTTGGTGGCAGAACACAGAAGGGGGGTTGATGAAGAGGGACTTCGGCAGCTAGCAAAAAATACAATTAAAAAATGGAAGATTTAGCATTTCTTAAAGGAATACATGCTGCCCAGAGTTATAAACTGAGATTATCATGTGTTCACAAAGGAGTTGTAGCTCATGTGGTCAAACCTTGAAATTTCACCCCATATCATGAGATGTCACATACAGTGCCTGTTGTGAAAGACTTGGCTACAATTCATGTAGCAAATGTTAGCTCAATGGCTATAAAACTG
>NC_056500.1:20416430-20478245 GCF_014905685.2 Nematolebias whitei
TATAATATATATATACATGTATGTATATATGCGAACAGGCTCACCAACACACAGACATGAGCCAAAACCTAATCATTCACCTTTGCCTTTTCACCGCAGGTGGTAAGAGTAAAGGGGGAGGAGGGCATGAAATGAAGGGAGGGTAAAAAAAAAAAAAGTGTGTAACTTGAGTCTGATCAGGAACGTAGAGTGACGTAAGGAACCTACATATCATCTGGAGAACACACGCACAAATGAGGAGCCAATAGGAACCACAGACATACGTATGCAACAACCCAAAGTGGTGGTGGTGGTGTTTGTGGAGAGGTACAAACACAGTCGGAACTGATCTGCACTGACAATACAATATATTCAAAGCTCAAGTGGGATCACAAAGAAGTAACAGGATATAAAAGTGACAAACAAGAAAAACTAAAATAATTAATATATTTCAGTGGGTATTTAACATAATATGAACCTGAATATTATTTTTCTGTATTAATTAAATGCACAGTTCTGAGATTCAAAGATGAGACAGGCAAAATCTGGCACACGTGTAATAAACACTTAAGAATGGACAATAATAAAAAACCCTCCATGGCCCACTCTCATGCCCTGGACCACCCAGATATAGTGTTTTTTGTTCTCATGGAATGTGCAAGATCTTTTAATTACAATAATAACCCAATCAGCCACTAATGAGCTCGAGTAGGTTGGTGGGGGGAAAGCAGGATCTTGACTAGAACGTACTGTACCACACTGTCGTTCTGTAGACCTCTGCAAATGTGGGCCATCGGCCCGCCTTCCCAGTCTGTTTGACACTTAATTTGGCACCAGGAATGAAGAGGAGGAGGAGGAGAGGGGTGAGTACATGGGCGTCAGACAAATGGAGGCAAGGAACAGTGTTCCAAGTACAAGAAATTTGTAGAGATACATCCACTTGACTGCATTATTTCCCACTTTCTACGAAGTGAAGAAGTACACCATAAAATTAAAATGTGGCAACTTGTCTCTGGTGCAGCATCTTCTGAAATACTAACATTTTCCCCTCCCCTGGGCAAATGGGATTTTATCCAAAAAGCAAAAGCTGGATGAATATGGGTGCAGGTTTAGATGTTTCCTGGTTTATGCTCCTGCAGAAGGAGCCCATGCTGGAGAAACTATTCAGTCAGAATGTTAACAGAAAACACCAGTTCCTTCCCTCTCATTTCACTGCTTTTTATAGCTCATATAACAGGTTCAGTGGCTTTCATTCATTATTACTTGCTGTTTGTAAAACGTATGATAGTAAAACTTCTAATTGCTGTAATGCTATTTTATTACTCTAAAGTGACTGTCAGAAGCTATTTTTTTTCTCACTTGTCTCTGTAACACACACATCTGCCTCCTCAATTTGCAGTGTAAGCGAGTTCAGCTCAGGAATGACTTGTGCACGACTGGTGTTGGTGAGGTCGTACCTATGTTAACTATCGACTGCCGAATCTGCTGCTCAGCGAGCGCTCACAGCTGAAACCTCAGTTATAGTGTAGCTACAGTTTCAGATAGATTTTTCTCTTATTTTTAGAGTTGCATGCCCTGCATAGAATTTAATATGTATCAACTCATGATAGTCGGCTGGCAAGGATAAAGTGTAGTATAAAAGCAGTTTTAGAAGGTGAGAGTGGAGCCCCCTATGGATGGCAAAGAGCTTTTCACTGTAGCTTTGCATGAAATCAGACCTATCCAACATGTAACCAGGTGGCGGCTAACTATGGACTGTGAGAAGTTTCCTCTCTCCCTGACTGATGAGGTTATCTGCCAATAATAGATTTGTCAACAGTTCAGTTGCGGAACAAACCCTGGGAGACAGGACATGCAGCTCTGATGCCAAGTGGACTGCCAGTGGAAACATTTTGTTTGTTAAAAGTGGAAAGTAGTGAAAAGTGACGCCAGCTCCCTGCACACCTACCGCCAAAAATGACGCTGAGAAATTGCATGAAAGGCATTTTGATTTAACATGTGTTGACATGTAGCTCCAAAACAAAGAGGTGAGATCCAGAATAACAGTACATGAGCCAAGAAAAGGTAAAGAAGATGGCATTTCCAAAAGTATAAATTGGATCAAAGAGAACTGGTAAAGTATAGATATTCCAAATATCTTAAAAAGCAGCCAAAACCAAGCGATGTTAAAAGTGCTTCTATTAATTGATTTGACTTGTACCTCCATTTTTAAAGACTTCGGATAAAGGTGGAATAGGGGTGTGGAGGGTCTCACCAAAAAGCAGGTGTGTGGGTTAAAGCACCTGTTCCTTCACTGCCTTAGCTTCTCATTGAGGAGCGTGGCAAACTGAGCCGGTCCAGCCTATTTATAACAACACTGGGTCCGGTTACAAATAAGGCAAAGAGCCAGATTGTAGCAGATTGTAGCAGCTAGAAAAGAGCAACATGTAAGCTCGGTGCTGTTAGTGGCTCGCAAAGAGAGAGAGAGATGGGAGGGAGGGATGTGGGGCGAGTGGAGGAGGCACATTAACTGGCAGAAGCGAAACATAAACAGGAGAGAAAAAGTTAAGGTAAATTCAAAGTGAGGTGCTACTGAGACTTGTTTTAGAAAAAAAACAAAAACACAGCGAGCCAAGTTTGACCTTCAACACAAGGATGGGAAGGAGGTTAAAGACAGATCTGTGAGAAACACCCTAAACAACTAAGAAACAACTAAATGTCATAAAGACTAGAAAAGTTGTGTCATTTTCTGCCACGTTCATTTTAGATTGTTAGAATGATTAAATCCGACTGCTGCTTTGACATTGAAATGAAAATGGTAGGTGGGTGTTCGGAAACAAAGGGATTGAATTGTGTTGTTTATACGGTCACCAGACTTAACATGATGAACTGTGTTGTGAACCAAAACTGATGCCACAAATCCCCAAACACTGTGCACATTGGTCTCTTTCCAACTGGTTGTCCACCTCCTGATTTTTGTAACCTACCCCAAGTTGGTGAACTGGTACCAAACAAAACTTTACAACCATCAAGACTCTGCAAGCAAGCTTGTTTCTACTGGCATCTGTAGAACAGAAGAAAACCCAAGAAATCATAACTGAAACTTTTGCAAAAACTTTGGAAACTTCTTAAAAGTGAAGATGATGAGTGGAGTGCCTCGACTGCATCTTGGTGACATTTGAATTAGAAATGTGGCTTCAGTAATGAGCACTTTAGGGTCCACCAGTTGACATCACGACTCAAAGGGGCAGTTTTGGCCAGCAGTGAGAGTGGTCTCAAATAAAGGGCTGATGTTTATGCAGAAGTAATTGCTTACATCCAGGGTAAATGTTTTTCTCCCAAACTGTCTAGGTCTAAGTAAAGTCAAGTGTTTGGTTCTTTTAACTTGTTAGCAAAAGAAAAAAGAAGAAAATTAAAAACACACACACAAAAAAAACTTTTTAAAAATAGCCCTTTTGCTGCCCAGCTCCTATTTTTGCCTTCTACTTGGTCATTTTAAAGAGTGACTGATCAAGTCAGTGCATTTTAGTTTATTTCACCCACCATTTAAAACAAATCAATCTCCTCACTAAAAAATAATATAAAGCTGTAAATAAACAAGGTCAAAATGGGAAGAGATGTGCTTCAAACAAAGAATTAAATAAATAAAAAAGCATGAAACCAGAACAGGTAATCAACTGCAGGCTAGACTGTCCTGAGGATACAAAACAAGATACAGACAGAAAGATACAGTCTCACACAGTGAGTAATCAAAAAAACATCTGTCCTCCTTTTCATCTTTCCACATAAATGAGCGGAGCACGGTGCATCAACGGAGTGTGGCGAGCGTTGGCCTGAGAGCGAGGTGGCTGGAACTCTGTTACCCTAGTTGACTTGAAGCCGCACAGCAGCAGCTGCAGGGACTGGCCACAAACCAGAGCTACACATGCAGCTGCAGGAGCTACGCCTTCCCCAACGGCTCCGCCAAATCTGCTTCTTCTATCTGCTCAGTATGGCTTCCTTTCTTCATTTTCTTTGTGCTTCAGAGACCTTCATGTTGCTACGTTCCCAATCCCAACCTGCTAAAATTAAGATAAGAACTATTCTAGGCATACTTCCCTTCCCTTTGTTTTCCACATTATGGCTTTATTATGTCTAGAGGTGGCATTTCTGGATAAGCGAGCTCATCGTATGCATGACAAATCTTACAGAGTGATCCAACAGAACCAAAATTTCACTGGGAAAACAGAACTTAACTTGAACTGTCTAGAAACATTTTGGCTGAGATTGCTTCCTGCATAAATGTGTGTGGCAGCAGAAAAGATCAAAACAGTTAAGAAATGCGAGTATGGAAAAGCAGGGGAGGGAAAAAGAAGAGATCGGGCTGAATTTCTGGGGAGAAATGCAGGCGCAAACAGCGGAACGGAAGTTGAGGGAATGGGAGAGCTGAGGGTCAGGTCAGTTTAATGGCCCGTTTGTCTGCACTGTGAGACCACCAGCTCTCACTGGCAGCCACACACTGAAAACCACACACACACACACACACACACACACACACACACACACACAAACGTCCTGCCTCTCTTTTCATTTCTTTCCATATCTCTCCCTCCTTTTACCTTTCCACTGCTCGAGTCTCTGTCTGCAATTTCAGCGGCTCCGTCTAAAACACGTTACCAATCAAAAGAAACCTTTTTTTTGAAGCAGCAGTGTGAGTATAATCAATAAAAACTAGGTTTGATAAAGATCAGACCCTCTAGAAATTAAAAAAAATAAACTGCAGAAATTCTTAAAGGGTTCTAATTTGTGCTCTGTGCCTGTTGGTTTATAACGTACAGCATATCATGAAACAGCCAGGACAAACTGCTGACGTTAACATGAAGGAGGCTCCTGGCCATTAAAAAACAATAAATGTTATATCTGTCAGACATGTCCCTGGAGTGGAAGCTCTGTGGTCACAACAGTACAGTAAAATGACCTCCATTCATAGTACTGTCATTTAACAGCAAGGCATGCATGACTCATCGTGGGCCTTCTTTTACCTTAACAGATTTATAGTCACATGACGTGAACTCTCTTCTCCACGCTTCGACATTATTCCACCATTGTGTTTTCAGGTTCCTCCTTTTCTTGAACAAAACACGCAAACTAAATCTTCATTCTTGAAAATACAAATTTTCACAACATAAACAGTTTCAGTTGTTCTCGTGAATTTGCATATACACTACACCCATCTATATAACATCAATGCAGAAGATGTAAACTTATAATCATGTAATAAAGGATCCTCTCACTAACCGCTCAGTGCAAACATTCTAGATCTGATTTTGTAACATATTAGGCTTGATCTTGTTTACATGTAATCTGAAATATGTCACAGAGTTCAGAGTCTCTAATTCTTCTGTGTGAATATTATTTTTATGGCCCCACTGTGGGACTTTGGTCTTTGCCAGTGCTTTTTAAGCCCTTTTATTTAATCGGCCTCTACAGTCACAGAATTGTAATTAATGAGTTGTTTTGTGTCCAAGATGTTCAGTCTTTATTGTCTAAAGTTTCAAACATTGGTGTGTCATATATTTAATTAAATGAAGGAACTTAGCAGATTTATAACAATGTTTGCACCCAACATGTTTTAGTGTGTGTAAATGGACACTTTTAACTTGAGATTTCCAGGGATTGTATGTATTTTTTCCCTTAACTAATATATTATATTCACTGATGATTAGCTGTTCTTTTGTGAGTCAGACAGATTTCTCACGCTGGTCTCTTGACCACAGTGAGGAAAGATGTGCAATGTAGTGGGAACAAGTGCAAAAGGACAAAGGGCACTTCATGTAACCCTTTTTCAGGTGTGATGGGTGGTTCCCATCTCCATCTGCTGAGAAGCTGGAGTAGGAGTGTGTGTGCTGTAGTGGAGGTATGACCTTAGAGTGGAAACATGGCATTTTGCTGGAGGTGAGGAACACTGCAGACACAGTTAGTAAACAACTAATGCAAAATTGATGAGTAATTCACTCATTCCAGCACATGACAGAATACAGTGAAACATATCCAGTTTTTACCATTTATCTTGTGACTCACCTGATGTCTGTCATGGCCGAAGAGGCAGAATCTTACTGCAATCACTGAACTCTGTTTTGTTGATTACAGGTGGGAAAAACAATAGCTTGTTTACAACTGAAGCTCACTTTTAGGTTATGAAAGGGAAATCTAGAAGATCACATGCTTGCTATTAAATAACAGAAAAATGAGTTGTTTTCTACACGTATACAAAACAAACATGTATGCATGTTTCCTGACACCGCACACATAAATACATATGAAACAAATGTTTCTAAGCAAGGGGGGAAAAAGGGGAAAGTGCCACAGCCTGCTGTTAGTATAGTTCGCCCCGCCACCCGGCAAACACACACGCCTAGTCACTGAACGCATCACGTGTACAAGTGCTCATAAAGGAACACTCAAACACACACAATCAGTACACACTTAAATCGGAGAGGGCCACATGACCATGTTCTGTTGTTTACGATGTGCAGGTGGGACATGTTTAGCATCACTTAGATCCGACTCGAGCAACCGGGCTTAATGAGTGCAGATGGAAAAAAAAAACAGGAGAGCAGCGAGGTGTCGAATGCACGGCATTCACACATTTAACAGGTCTGAAAGGAGGAGGCTTTCCCACACCATGAAGACCAGATTAGCAGGTGTGCGCATATGTTTGTTTGTGGAAGAGGAGTCTGCAGGCTGTGCACATCTGCAGCACGAAAGAAAAACACATAAGTGCATGACAGTGAACCCTCTTACCCCTGAATGCAAAAAAAAACACAAAGGGAGGCGGGAGTACAAAAAGAGAAGCATCAGCCCCACTCTCACTCTTCATTCTTCTAACAGACAGAACATTTTTGCTAACTAAAAAATGTAAAAGCAAAACAAAAGGTCCTACTATCAAACATGAAAAGATCAAATTTATAAAGTTCCTTCAAAACATCATTTTGCCACAACTAACAAGACGCGAAACGTAAGATCGGTCCGCCCACACGGAAATGTAACCCAGGGTGAAATAACGTCCGACAAACAAGATAACTGTACTGGTGGAGGTAGTGAAGCTCATAGCATTACCTGAGGCATTTTTGTCTCATCAGCTAACATTAAGGCAAATTAAAAATTCTAATATATTAATAACCTAAAATCGTTACTGCAGTAGATGTTTTCATGCAGCAGAGCGACACAATGCAATAATTTACAGTGAAATTCAGTATGTAGGAGCAAATTTTACATTACACAACCTATTAAATGCTTTGTGCATCAAACAAAGACCAGAGTTTCACCTTCCATATACAAGCAGGGCGCCCCGCCCGGTCAACAGAACTGAACACCCTGCCTACCGATCCCGTCGACAACTGCCAGCCCTGATGTAGCGCTAAGCTAGTGGCGCCGGCGCGCAATACAGATGTGATAACTAAAAAGCTACAGAGGCAGCGCTCCGTTTCCCTCATGCTGAGTGGTCTCCCAACACCCCACCCTCTAAACGTGCATGTCTGAAATGCATGCTCTCCACCTGATCATTAACAATATTTTCTAATGATTTTTCACAAAATCCCTATGACTGCAAAGTGTTCGTAACGCAAATTCATGGCAATATTGTCAGAGGAAAAGGGGGTGCAGCTCCCGCAGGTAAGGGGTGTTTCACTTCGGGACAAATTGCTATCGCTGTTCGGTCATTTGCTGATGAGCCTACTGGATTGATCGACGGGTTGTGTCACATCTGTTGTATCACTGTGACTCTTCCATTTTATTTTTGAAAACTTTAATAAAAGTTTTTTTCTTTTATGTAAGAAGATTAAACTCTTGGTCCTAACACCAATATATCATTCAACTCATTCATACTTTTCCAGCATTGCAATGTTTTAGCAAAAAAGTAAAGACATTTTTTGTCCTTTTTCATTTTAAACTAAAATAATAGTTGTTATGAAGCTTGTTTTTGTTCTAGCAGATATTTAGCCTCTCTTTACATTGTTTATCACCAAATAGTTTGCCAATTAGGAAGAGTTAGGAGAAAATCAGTTTTTCACATTTTCAATGGAATGCAGCTGAGCCATAAGAAGGACCTAAGCCCTATGATGTGTAAACAACTTTTTTAGTTAATTCTTCACCTGGAGCCAACTTTTTATTATTTTATTATAACTGGAATCCATTAGTTCCTTGGCTTGGAGATCAAAATTACACCACAGTTTGGGTCCATGCATGTTTGTGTGTTGGTAATTAACTGCTAAGATACTCACTGGGCTGAGTGTCAAACAGCCACCTCTCAGTCATATGACAGTTCTCAAAATAAATTTAACCCATCAGGTTTAGTACAACACACACATGCACCCAGTGCCCTCTCCCACTCATACACACGATACAGATACAAAGAAGGCATCTGTTGCTTCACACCAAGTTGTGCACATAAAGTGGTATGTGAAAAATGTGGATATCCTCTGAACTTGGGCGCAGCTGGTGAAGCAATAAAAGTTTGATTCTCATGAAAAGTAAACCTTGTTCTCATCCAACAACCTTATTTCTATTAAACAAATTAACAGTACTAATGAAAAGCACAAAAACTATCAGTGTTCAGACATCATGGCACAGCTAGTAAACAAAAACCTTTTATCTGAGTTTTGCTGTACACAACTGGATATTTTGGTACTATTTTATTACAATTCAATTCCAGAACATGTACATATGTATACATTGCTTTGGTATACTAATTAAGAAATGGTTTATTTGCAGTCACTTTTGAAATTCAAACTCACATTTATACCTTTGTCAATAGGTCAGGAGCAGTCTAAAAGGAAACACTGAAACTGGGAGAGGATCAGTGTTGGACAAAGATGGACATGCTAACTGCCTTACATGCTAACTTGTTTGGGCCAGTGTTTACATTTAATCTTGCCTCTTGAGGGCTCCTCTGGCACGTCGTCGTATTTTAGAACAGGAGTGACGTACTGACGATAAAAACAAACTCGGGTATCAATCAAGATTCTCAGTCATCCAGGACATGACATATTAAATGAACAAAAATGAAGCAAGTGAACTTTTGTTCTGTAGCTGAAGACATGCAGAGTTCCCAAGATTTAAACTGCACGAGGTTGGCATCATAGTTATCAATACTTTGATTGATCTGCTTATCCCTACCTCACACTAAAGTAATTAAATAAGCTTCTAAACACACACTAGACCATTTACAATTAGGAGTAAAGCTGCAATATGAAGGCGATGATCTAGTTTGCAACTGATTAAACAGAAAACAGGCATGGCAAGCAATGATGTCATTTAAATGTACTTGTTCTGACGGATTATATAATTTGAACTATGTTTACAAATTAATTCAATGTTATACAAATTGCATACGAACATATTTTTGCCTTTAAATGCATGATAGCATAATAAATTTCAATAAAGTTGGAGCTGAGGCAACTTAAGAGTTGTTTTTTCAAACGTTTTCTTACCAAGAATCATGACTGAGAAGTGGCAAATCACATTACATGCATTTCTAAGAAATACATCTACAGTGTTCCTGTTACAGCAACCTCTAATCTGTTAGACACTCAGGTCTAAGTATCTGCAGAAACCCTTTTTCCCCTTTCGATCAATTTAGCAATAATTTGTTTGGTGTTCTAAAATGAATTACCGGTTGTTTGGAAAAGGACAAACACTTCTGCTTTGCAATGTGTCATTTTTCACCTCATTCACTGCACTGCCTTCGTGAATCCTGACATCTCATAATGCAAATTGTCTGTTTGATGAGTTGGATTGGTGGTGGGTCAAAGGGCCATGTGGAGTGATTAAAAAAAAAAAAAGAGCGAGAGAGCCTGAGCAGACCTCTCAGTTTTCATGGCTACATCATCTGGTTAAGACAAAAAAAATGACCAGAGGTGGGCCAGTCAGGAGCTGAGAGATGAGATCCTGTACAAAGGCGGGCCACACACACGTACGCACACACGGAGGGCCACTTCAAAGACATTCCACAAGATGCAGAGCATTGTCGGAAAATGCCAATGTGCACTTCAGTGAAGAGTGCCTAAGAGAATCCCAAAGGGCTGGGAACACTCAAACAAACGGAGGGCAGCTCTGTTCGCCCTGATTTCAGAACTCCACATGTTGCAGAACAACTATCCAACCAATCATCCTGAATAAATCTAACAGGGACATTTCACTCACATTGCCTGAGTGCAACTTTTGTAAGGCAAACTGTGCAACAAAAGCAGGTAAAATAAAAAGTCCATATAGTGGAATAAACATGGAAACACACAACACAGTGCATACAGAGCTGTGCTTACAAGCTTGAGAAACAAGGGGGAGAAGGCTCATCGTTGCACAACTTGTTTTGCAGGAGTAAGAAAGACCAAGACACAACTCAGTGGGCTGCTTTAGAAAACTATGCACTGATAACAATGACTATAGCTGTCCAATCCCATCAACAACCTGTAAGACACTTTAGTCTGTTTTCTGGAGGGCAGTCAGCAGATCACAGCTGCTGAAGTGCACGTAAGTGCTGCCTGTGGATACAGAGTGACATATTTTAAATATTTTGGTTGTTTTCCCCACCCCCGTATTTGCTGCAAACATCTCAAGTTCTAAATATGGTCACTTCCCAGAGTCCTCATGAACAGCCAATAACATGTACCGCACTTCCCGAGAGAGACACAGCGCAAGAGAAAGGATAGGGGGGGGGGGGGCGAAGGAAGGAGGGCTACCAGCAGTTAGGTCTCAAAAGACCCCCTTTCAGGGGCCTCTTTTCTGTCTGCATATATGACCCATGTAAAGCAGCCAGATCACTTCCTCTTAACCTGGCCACTGGGAGCCTCTCAAGATACTAAATGGAAGGCAAGAATAGGCGAACAGTATCAGCACCAGGACGTTCAGTACGGTAATTTGTCACTTTGGGTCATTTCAAACTTGTCTACCTGCTTGTTCACTTGCCCTGAAGTGAGCTCATCATGCGCTGAACCCTTGGCTGCCTTGTGCAACACATCCTCCACAACACTGACAACAAATCCCACAAGGAGACATGTAGGCCAAAGGTTAAACCTCTGACAAAAAGAGGAAAATCTGCAATAATTTCATTTGGAACATTTCACGTCCGTCAAGTTGAACGATGAGTTTGTTTAAAACTCATGTGTGAAGACGAACTACACTTGTGGAGCTTTACTTAGTCAAATTAACAATTTTCATAAAACAGTGTTTCTTTAGGTCTATTTCTCAGTCTTTTAAATTATAACTTGAAGAGTATCTAAATTGGGGAGAACTGAAAATTTTTCATTTTGTTGGATAAACTATATGTTGAAATGTAGCGATCAACCAATGTACTAATTTAAATAAATACACGTTCAAGAGCCTTAGAAGAAATTGCACACTTAAAAATATATTTAAACTTAAAATACTTAAAATTTTGCCTTATACTTAAAAGGTACTGCTTAAAAAACTAAATTGTGGGCTACAATGAGCTGGTTGTAGCAGCTGCTGTTGCATCTTTATTTTCCAACTTAGTAATTTATTAAACGTGCACAGGCACAAGCGACTGCATTTCTTTCTTTTTTTTAAAGTGGCTAATATCGGCTGATTAAAACAGGTCCCTCTTTAGAGAGTCTGAGTTTATTTGTCATACGCACCCCGTGTGGTACATGTGGTGGAACAAAATTGTGTACACAGGGTCCCAGTTACATCCAACAAAAGTATAAATTGTAAAAGAAAAACAGTAATAAGATCTAAGACATGAACTAAGAAAATAGTTAAATTAAAAAATACGCTAAGCACTAGTACAAAACCAATACGCCAAACAGCAGCACCAACTAATAATAAATATATACTTAATAAACTAGGTATGGTAGTATCACTGGTTCAAGCGAGTACGCATCTGTCTCAGATTCCAACGATAAAAAGTCACACATATCCATTCAGTATAAACTTTTTCTACATTCTGAGCAACTTTCATGACAATTGGTTGACCCAAAAGTTGTTTTTGAAGCCTCATATGGGAATCATCTGATTGGATCATTAAGAAACATTTGCATCTTTTTTATTCCACTAAAATTGCACGACTACCTTTGTTCTCAACCAATTTTAACTACGACCTTGTTGTTTTTTATAGCTACATGCAATAAAATTAGTTTAATACAATTTGGGAACTTAATTTATTTATTGGTCACATGCCTAATGAAAGCAATAATAGCAGTCAAATAGCCATTATGGCTTTATGTCTTTTTCCTTATGATTTTCTTTAAAGGTGATGAGTGTAAAGTTTTAAATTTCCCCCCATCCCGTTGATTACACTTTTTGGTAAAGAAGCTAAACTTTTTTGTAATATTTTTTTAATTGTCTTGCTCAATATTTCAGGTCCTCTGAACCTGACTCTACCTTGCTAAGATTCATCTACCTGGGTTATTGAGCTGGCATCAGGATGTCTTATAATAATATGTATATATATTTTACCTTTAAACTGCAACGTAATAAAAATATTCCTGACAAAATGTTTAGTACTGTATTGTAAACGAGTTACAAAAAACAACAAACATGGAAAGGATTCAAAAAGTGGCACAAGACGCTTAGATGGCCAAATAAGGGGTGACTCAAGACTTTTGCACAGTGCTGTAATTTTCCATGAAGTGAGAAATGTCGTTTGTGTTTATTGAAGTAAATCAAAACAGAAGACCAGTCTGCAATCAGTGCACCACCTGAAAACAACAGCAAAAAATAAAAAGATTTTAAAAAAACCGCTCATGTTATAAAACACGGAGTGGGATTATCATCATCTCTGGCTCTTAATCTCGCCAGCAGCTGAGGTGTTTACGCCTCGTTAAATCGCTAGTATCCGCACTCATTGATTTAAAAAAAACAACAACAAAAAAAACTCCGCGCTGCACGGATGTCCTCCCTAACGAGCAGCGTGAGTAAATCCTGCAGCTTTTCAGCGTCGGTGGATCATTTGTTTACATCCAGCAGCGCGTGTGCGTGTCGCCATGAGAGGCCTCTTTCCGCTCCCCGGGCCAATCCCGCTGTTCCCAGTTTAGGCTCGCCCGCCGCGGACCACCTCAGTCCAGCGGCAGCGACTAATCTGGCCCCACCGAGCAGCGCAGGCCGCATGAAACGTGCACGAGACTGCTTGTCCCGCGAGGGCGGAGGAAGTCTCTCCCCGCATAACCTAACGGATTACAATTACAACAGCTGAAATTACGAGCCGCGCAATTACAGCCGAACGACTCTGAGCATGCGCGGAAACGTCGACGAGAGTCTCGTGACACAAAAAAACAACAAATAATCGCACATTTTCAGAAGGATTTTTGACGTTTTCTTGTCTGAAAATTACTCAGCTGTTTCCTTGAATTGCAAAAGTCTAAATAATATTTTAAAATTAAGCTTGTCCAAAATTTAACCTTCTTTACGATGCTTGCTTTCACACAAATCACCAAAACAGACAGGTTTAAAAACACGCAGTCACAAAGCATTACTTTCATAACGAAAACATAAAGTAGTACTTACTTTCACCGGTAATTAGTCCGCAATGGCATATAACGCATGTGCAGATGATAAAAAACACCATTTGTGAACGCAGCGTCAACCGCCTCATCTTGGTCTGAAGTTGTGAACCCCCTATTAGATGTTGGAAAAAAATATCCAATCTTCAAATAAAAAGATTTCGGAGTCGGTATTAAAAAAAATAAAAAAAAGCAAATTTAAAAAGTCCCCTCAGAAAATATCCAGGCCACTAAATAACGTGATCCTGCGTGTGGCACAAATGCGTGGAAAAAACCTTCATTTCCCACGACAAGTGAAGGCAACAGTCCACGTTCATCTGAGTGATTGTGGTGCTCGGCTTTGAGGAGACAAACAGCTACCCCACATTAATAAAGCTCATGTAAGAGGTCCCCTGCTAAGGTCCATTATTGTATAATGCACATTTAAAAACAGACTGGATGTTTGTTTGTTTGTTGCGTTTGCACAGCCTTTAAAAAGTATTTTCTTCTGCTACTCCTGCAGACACGATCCGAAAGTGATCGCAAATAGGAACAGAGCTTTTTCTTCCCAAATTCTGCAATAGTCTGTCTCTTCTGATAAGCACAACCTTCCTTTTTTAAGACCGATGAGAAAAGTACATCCCAGGAAACTTCGCGGCAGGAAAAACGTGCAGCTCCTCTCCCTCCTCAAAAAAAAGAAAAGAAAGAAAGAAACACTCCGACCTTCCTCTGAACTCCTTCACCCCCGCTGGCTGACCACCACCACGCCGCAAACGAATCAACTCCTCATTGGGCAAACGGGTGAAGGAAAGCAAACGTTATCTCCTCCTCTGACACGTTAAGAGGGGGTGAAAATAATGAAAATAACGTAGAAAAACGTCAGAGTTTCTGTGACGCGAGGAGTCTCGAGGTAGTCGGCGCGCGCGCCGCCCGTTGCTTCCCTCAGATTAGCTGCTGATGAGAGCGGCTAACGCTAGCAGGCTAATCCAAAACAAACGAGGTTTCAGAGTTTAAATAATAAACTACACTAAAACACGCAAACAAAGCAAGTATCTCGTCTTTCGACAGCTACAAAAATATGAGGTAAAGAAACGCAAGAAGACTTAAATATAAAAAAGACGAGTCTAGTGTTTAAAAAAAAAAAAAAACAACTTGTATCCCCGCTCCGTTCCGTCTCCTTTTCTGCGAGTCTCTCCAGCAGTAAACAAGTCCTGCCAGTCGCCTCAGCTGGGCCACACACGGTCTGCGGGAAAACACGGCGCTCCCTGCCGCGGCTAATCCTGCACTGGATCCGGACTGCCTTTCCGGTGAGAAACGCCTTTTAACACAGGAAACCTAGAAATTGTGGTAAATAGATGAGAGAAGGGGAGAAAACCAGGGAAATTGGCTGATATGATCTATTTTAATTGTGCTCACATTAGCCTAATAGAATCACAAATTAACCACTCTGAGGGATGCAGATGTTTTAAAGTCGTGTTTATTATCATTCATTCATTCATTCAACATTTATTTAGACAGGTTAATCCCACTGAGCCTCGGGGACTCATTTACAAGAGAGACCTGATTTCTTTAACAAAGAGTGATGGCAACAGTGGGTAACAATGACAACAATAGACAATCATTTAAAAAAAAAAAAGCACACATTTATTATTATTATTATTTTTTTTTTACAAATTAAAATAAAATGGCAGCCAAAAGGACAGTCAAAAAGAAAAAAGTAGCGGCAAAAACAGCTAGATTATAAGGTGGTGTAGAAAATTAAAAACAGGAACATGTCTGCATTGGTTTTTGCCAGGAACTTAATAGATGTTTAAAGCCACTTAGAGAGGTCAAGGTCGAGAGCTTCGGATCTTTTTGCAAGATATTCCAGGAAACGGGAATTATCAGGAATGATCAAACTGGGATATAAATTTTCTGCAGAAATTTTTCACACCAATCCAGTTCAGACTGGTTTTTATTATGTCTATCAAAATAGAGCAGGTGCTTTTCTCATTTGAGAAGCTGAATTACTTGAAGGAAGTTAGATTAAAACATAATAAAATCCAGGTTTTGGTTTGTTAGATTTTTTTTTATATTCTTTTGTTGAAACAACAAATTGCTTTGTTTTATGCTTTCTTTCTTTTTTTGAATAAATTTCTTCTTAAATACCTTTATTGAATAAAATAAGTCCTGACTGGACTTTTGGACCACAGGGTTATGGTTAGTCGGGGTTTCTAACCCTCAATTGACCTCCT
Source organism: Nematolebias whitei (assembly GCF_014905685.2). Taxonomy (NCBI): domain Eukaryota; kingdom Metazoa; phylum Chordata; class Actinopteri; order Cyprinodontiformes; family Rivulidae; genus Nematolebias; species Nematolebias whitei. Next base: position 20,432,098 of record NC_056500.1, read on the forward strand.
TCATACCATTATGAATGATGACCTTTGACCTAGATTATTTCTTCGTCACAACAAATGTCCCATTTGGATTAATCAAGATGGTTTTGAAGTTTGCCTCTGCTTTGACACAGAGGTGTTTTACCATCCTGTTTATGTTTGAATCTTCATATTCGAGGTTTTACTTTCAGGTGTGGTCAAAGTCTCCTCACTGTCGGTGGTTTCTGAGATGTTTTCGACTAACTTGAACAACAGAATCGTGTTTTTATTGGTGTTTTTATGATTGTCAGTTCAATCACAGACATTTAGTGTAGGATCTCAGTCTTGTCCCTTAAACATTAAGATTTTGTTTTTATTGCATGCCACAAAAGGTAGTTGTGTTCTTTGTTTGTGCTTTTGAGTCTTTGTTTGTTTGTTTGTAGTGTTAGCAAAATAAAAATTAGAACAGTGAACAGAATGAACGTCTCAGAAAGTACCGTATTTTCCGGCTTATAAGTCACAGGTTTTTTTTGCATAGATTTGTCAGTCTTGCAACTTATATGCATAAGCAACTTATATACGTTGTTTTTCCTTATTCATAACACAATTTTTGACTGACGCTTTAAATTTCGAAGAACTGCAACAGCAAGTCCTCCCGTGTGCGTTCACTTTACTCAGCTGGTGCAGATGGAGGAACACTGGAGAGCTGGCGGCTCCGGCCGCGATGAATGGATGGATGGATGAATGGATGGATGGATGGATGGAAGGCACCGCCCAAGCGAAATTAAGCTGTTTTTACCAGTAAAGTGCATTTACTAAAGAAAAGTTAAACTGAGACACACCTTTGCTATAATGTCGAGCAAACAAATAATTGTTTTTAAGTGTTAATCTTGTTAAATTTCTAAGAACTGCAACAGCGAGTCCTCCTGTGCGCACTCACTTCACTTCAGGTCTCTCTTGTAAATGAGTCCCCGAGGCTCAATGGGATTAACCTGTCTAAATAAAGGTTGAATAAAAACTTAGCTGGTGCAGGCGGAGGAACGTTGGAGAGCTACTGACTCCAGCCACAATGGATGGATGGATGGATGGATGCATGGATGGATGCATGGATGGATGCATGGATGGATGGATGGCGCCGCACCACCCAGGTGAAATGAAGCTATTTTGACCATTAAATAAACACATAATAAATGTGACTTATACACCAAAGCGACTTTTATATGTTTTTTCCTCTTCATTTTGCATTTATTGACTGATGCAATTTATACTCCAGAGCAACTTATACACCAGAAAATACGGTAATCATTGGATGTACATTTACAACTGATTTACTTTTGTAATCTACCTAATTCAAGATGGCTGCCTTAGCTAATAACCGAAGCTGAGAGAAAAATGGCTACAACTCAATCATTGTTACAGGTATTTAGCTAAAATGTTGTGTGGTAGTAGATGAGAGTCCTTCCCAATACATACTTTATGTGCAAACAGAAGATCATGTAGGATTTTGCAACATTGTAAAAAAAATCGTACATAACGTAATTACAAGTTTTGATCAAAACGACTAACTTCTCGTCAGAGGGTGATCTCAGTTTGAAACTTCTCTTGAGGGTTGGAAGGTGATATGCATTACTTTAATAAATTATAGGTCTTTAGTTAAAGAAACTGTTATTAGCACACCTAAAATAAACAATTTATTGTTTGATGCGCTGTCTTCGTTGTTGTAAAAACTGTATGATTGGTCAATTTCCTGTTTTGATTTACATCTTACACATCAACTTAACTGTTTTGTAAAGAGGTTTGTAAAATTCTTCGCGTGTTTAATTCATCATAAAGAAAAAGACTTTTGTTTGGAGGACAAACATTTTTGAAACCAATACCATTTTTAAAAAAGCAGAAGATTTTTAAATCCGTGCCCTCAGGTGAAGCCACGAGGGAAGCAAACACTCACGAACAACCGACAAAAACGAAACGTGTTGATCTTTTAAACTGAACTGGGACTTCCAAACATTGTGCAACTTTTTCATGATCGTTTTGCATTTTCCATCTGATATTTTTGTTGTTACAGATCAGTCAGACTGTGGACTAAACAAAAACCGCCCTGTGTCATAAACGAGTGTAAACGCTCTTCCCCTGCAGCAGAGAGGAAAATACCTGCCTGCAGAAAGGTACACGCAGTTCTCTTTGATTTGCATGGCAAATATCCTCATAATAAAACCTGATGGATATTAAGAACAAACAAAGTCTGGAATGTTTTAATACTTACATAGGATAGCAAAGATATTTAGCTTCATATTAAAAAAACAAAACATTGTTTATCACATAAAGTCATGCCTGCTTATAAGTGCATGCTGCTCAGCTCAGAGCCTGTTGGGCAGGCTTGTTGTTAATCTGAGGAATGTTGTTGCCAGCGAACAGAGCAAATGAGGTTTTACTGAGATTAAATGTCACAGGTCTGAAGGACTAAGAGTTGTGGAATCTAGTCAAAACAGATCTCTTTGTCGTAGTCACGCCGTCTGACGCCAACAGAAGGCAAACACGCTCCTCTCCTCCTCCTTCCTCACATGTCCCACTTCCTGTCCGGTGCTCTTCATAACATGATCTTGAAGGTGTAGAGGTCAGTTTAATGGCTTTTTTATCCTAACACACCTAAAGCGCTGTTCCATGAGTGCATGCACGCAGCTCTGTTGTACTACGACTTCAGTTCAGTAGGTGGCACCAAAAATAACCAACAAATGCTTAGTCGTAATGTCAAACAAACAAAGGGATACAAGAATAAACAGTAAACATCAAACCTGTTGAGAATAAACAGGTTTGACTTTGACCAAAAAGACAAGTGGGGGGAGTTTAAATGAACATAATGTTGTTTTTCTTAACGTCATGGGGGGGGATGAATTGTTTAGACCAGGGGTTCTCAAACGTTTTGGGTTCGGGGACCCCTTACAGGGAAGAAAAAGTTTCAGAGACCCACTCATAATATTAATTATAATTATCAAGTTTGCATGAAACGCTAATGAATTTTTGAGACTGGAGTTGTTTTAAGACAGAAGCAATCCACTTTGGCCTGAGCCCCATTAGACTAGACTTGCTGTTAGCTTGCCAATCTGGTCAAAACTGAACTGTTTCTCCAAATTTTAGTAGGTGAACGAGGTACCTACAACAGGGTGGGAAATTTCCAGAAAGGGAATTATATTTGTATTAGGGGGTACAGATAATGAATTGGCAAACAGGTTAGAAATTCCCTCACGCCAATAAATAAATCAATCAATAAAACTAAACCGACAGTCCAAGAAATTATTGATTAATCTGCAACATGATTTATGTAAAACTACACACATACATTAAGTCAACAGTGAGTTCACAGTCCTTATAAAAACACCATTCAAGGTTTCCTGAGTTTCCTGAAATCCCCAGTGTTCCGGCCTTCAGGTCACTCGCTTCATTTTGCATTTAATGTAATAGGTCAGATATTTGGAAATAGGGTACTGTAGAAAAGTTATGAACAATAAATATCTTACCAAAAGGAAGAAGCAGGTAAAAGATAATAGATGGATGAATGGATGGATGGATGGACAGACGGACAGATGGACAGACAGGTGGATGAATGGATGGAAATTTCCCACATTTCATGCAAAATAAGATCCTGTTGTGGTAGTAAAGTCTGAGTTGACCTTCAGAAGAGTGTGGTGTTGTTTTTTTCACAACACAGACAAAAGAACAGTTGTTTACACTGCTGTACTTTTAAAGTTTACTAAGTTTGACTATTTTTTTCTCTCAAACTTCCCTCCTATGTGTATCCCTCCATCCCCAAAGAAATGTTTCTTTGTTTTGCGTGTCCTGATAACATGTTAGGGATAAACTGCGGAGTGAATTAGCTGTCAACATTGACATGCCAGTCATTTATTACAGATGGATCTATTTGCATCACCCTTCTGCCTCACATCGTGAATTTCTGCAACATTATTGTCTCACATACACGAAGAAGGCAGCATGCACGCCCTGCAGTCGCCTCAGCTGCAGCCTGGAAATAGAGGGATTAATACATTTGAATGGAGAGAATATCTTTCCATTGTCTTTATGGAAAGCTCAGTAATTATCTGCCCTGGGAGTCAGGAAGTCTGTGTGTGAGGCTGTCCACGGAGGGTATGGTGATGAGTTTAAAGACAAAACATTCCAGGATTATCCTCTTCATCCTCCTCCCTGTGTTGATTTGCTTAGTAGTGCTCTCTGTGGCTGCATTTCAAACCTCAAGGTGTCCATCTGAGCTTAATGTAATCACATATAAACCAGAGGATGCGCTTCCTCTTTTCTTCTTCTCAGAGCTGATGAATGTCTAATATTATGCCACAAAGCTTCTGTGGCATACAAATATGGTGTTAATAATAATTAATATAATAATAATAATAATAATAATAATAATAATAATTAATACTGTAACTTTCAGTCCTCAACAGAATGCGCTTCATCCAGGAGGCCAAAATGTTTAACAAAGATCTTGTGACATCAGTTAGCGCTCAGGGTATGTGATGGGACTGACTCTCAGCTACTACTACACCTAAATCTAGCTCAGAACCAGTCAGATTAACTGAGTCATATTGTCATTCTTTGTTGTTTGCTAAAGTCACAGCCGTGGCAGCCATCTTGAATCAGGCAGATTCTCAAAGTAAAACAAAAGAGTAACTCACACACAGATAAGCAACTACAAAACACACAAATAGACACATGATCGTGGATAAACTGAATAATCTTTTTACAATTTAAATGTGTCTGTGTCAAACAGACAGGAAGTTACTGTATTTCCTAAAATTTCAAATTGTGGATGAACTGAAACTTTTTTCTTTAAAGCAAATGTGACAGTCCATCCATCCATCCATCCATCCATCCATCCATCCATCCATCCATCCATTATCTTCCGATTTTTCCGAAGTCGGGTTGCGGGAGCAGCAGCTTGAGAAGGGAGGCCCAGACATCTCTCTCCGCAGCCACCTCTTCCAGCTCTTCTGGAAGGACTCCAAGATGTTCCCAGGCCAACCGAGAGACGTCTCTCCAATGTGTCCTGGGTCTCCTCCCAGTCGGACATGCCTGAAGCACCTCCCTAGGGAGGAGCCCAGGGAGCATCCTTACCAGATGCCTGAACCACCTCAACTGGCCCCTCTCGATGTGGAGGAACAGCGGTTCTACTCTGAGTCTCTCCCAGATAACTGAACTTCTCACCCTATCTCTAAGGGAGAGTTCATCTACACTGCGGAGGAAACTTATTTCAACCGACTGTATCCACAATCTCATTCGTTTGGTCACTACCCAGAGCTCATGACCATATGTGAGGGTAGGAACGTAGACCGACCAGTAAACAGAGAGCTTTGCCTTACAGCTCAGCTCTCCCATCACCAAAACGGACCGGTACAGAGTCCACAATACTGCAGATGCTGCACCTGTCTGTCTGTCAATCTCACGCTCCATTCTTCCCTCACTCATGAACAAAACCTCGAGATACTTGAACTCCTCCACTTGAGGAAGAACCTCACCCTCAACCTGAAGAGAGGAATCCACCATTTTCCGGTTGAGGACCATGACTTCAGATTTGGAGGTGCTGATTCTCATCTCAGCCGCTTCACACTCAGCTGTGAACTGCTGCAGTGAGAGTTGAAGATCACGGCACGATTGACGCCAACAGGACAACATCATCTGCAAAGAGCAGAGATGGAATCCTGAGGCCACCGAACCAGAATTCCTCCGCCAGCTGGCTGCACCGAGAAATTCTGTCCATAAAACTTATGAACAAAATCGGTGACACCGGGCAGCCCTGTAAGGGTCCAACTTACTACTGGCAATGCAAATCAAACTCTCGTACCGCTTGTATAGTTGAAATGCGGCAGTCATACTGTAAATAGTTTTAAATGCTGACATCGTAGATTCTCCAGGTTCCATGAAGATAAGACTGAACCGTACATCTTGGCAGTTTATTTTCAACAGCAAAGGTTTGACTTCCTCTTTGGGACAGCTCTTATCTTGTCATATGTCCTGAACTTTAGACCTCCTGTCTCCACCAGTGTTTTGTCCCTCCATGTGTGATACGTGTTCCTCCTGGTCTGTGTGGTTCAAGTCGTTCAGCTCTGCGTCATGCCATAGGGCCTTGGTTTCCCACACCTGAACCAAAACACATTTATCTATGAACAGATTAGAAGCCAAGGTCATATGTGTTGTCCTCTTCGTCCTGCTTTATCCCAAGCCAGAGCCCATCTTTTTCACTTCATCCCCCCTCTGCCTATATGTGAAATAAAATAGTCTTCTTTCTCACACTGATGGGGCCCACGAGGCAATGTCCAGGGTTAAAGGATTTGTTTTATCACTGATAAGACGCTGGAAAGGCACGCTTTATGTCAGACTTGAACCTGAGCACACTTCCTGAGAGGATGTGTCGCTGACAGCTTTATCCACAAATTGTAAGTGTGGCAACAAGAGCAACATGTTCAGCCGGAAAGGCTTAGTAAATATGCTGAACGGTCAAGGTTAGGCCAGAGTCACATATCTTAGGCAGCGAAGGCTCAGGAGGAAGAGGAGTTTTCAGGTCGGAGAAGATAAAGTGCAGTGCACAGCGTCAAAGTGTTGGTCTTGTGCTTCCTTTTGAGTTTACGTAAATGCTGTGTTTTTCTTGATTTATTTTGCACGTAAATGTGTTCAAAGACACAAAATGGATCAAATATTTTGGGATTACCTAAAAAAAAGTTACGTCACAGCAACTGAAGATCAGTAATGAGTAACAGAAGTGTGTTAACACATCAACTGAGTTACAAGTTCAACACCATTCATGTCAGGTTAGTTGATAATCTGAATTAGTTGTAGGTGTGTGTTTTTTTAGTCCACTTTATTAACTCTATGTGAAATCAGCAGCGAGACATCTCATGAGTGCAGATCAGAGCGAGGATCAAATTTCCCAGGATTACAGTACAGGAGCCTTACAGTGATTCTCTGTGCACCTTTTGAATGCATTTAGTAGGCTAAGGTTAGACCAGGTTACTATTACTACACTAAGCTGTCGTTCCTTTTTGATAAATCCTATAGTTAGAGTCACCTTGGGTTTTCTGATTGATATGCTGCTATAGGCTTAGATTGTCGGAGGATGAATTGACCACATTTCCTCACTCTGCTGCTGTCTTTATTTGCTCTACTCTACCTGTTTGTGTTTGTTATTATTTCTATCCTTTACGTTTTTTTTTTTTTTTTGTCTTACTTCCAATAAAAAGCACACCTGGACCTGCCATTCTATGTTTGTCTGTCTCTCCTTCCTGTTCTCTCAAACCCCAGCCCGTGGAAGCAGATGGCCGCTCGTCCTGAGTATGGTTCTGCTGAAGGTTTCTTCCTGTTAAAAGGGAATTTTTTCTTTCCACTGTTGCCTTTGTGCTTGCTCAGGATGGGAGACTGTGGCCGTTTTCACACCTGATAGTTCGGTAGACTCGGTTCGATTGGGGACCATATTTCGGATCGTTTATATTTCAGCTGGTGCGGTTTGCATTCACACTGCACTGAGTCAGTCGAGCCAACCTGTTTCCCCTTCTCGTCTGTGGTGGCGCTGCACCAAGAACTACTGAAGGAAACAACACAAAAACCTCAAAAGAAGACACTTCTTCTGTAAATAAAAACAAAAATGGAGTGGCGTCAAATTTTAGCGGTTTCAAGATTTCTATTTTGTCATTTTTCAACAATGGACTCAGCATGAGCGGAAGATGAGGCAGAAGACCACGGAGAATGTTGTTTTTCACACAAGGCGGCTGAGACAGCTCCGTATGAGAAATAAAATGTGCATTTGTTTTGGTTGTATTTACACAGAATACCCTGCACTGTACTCCACTTCCTGCTTTTGGAGCGATCTCCGGTCCGCTTACATTCACAATGCATTCAAACCGCGACAGAGTTCGCTTCAACCAAACAGAGACGTAGGTATTTAGGTGGACCAGAGTTAGCTTTTTTGGTCTGCATCAGAGTTCGATTGTGCATTCACTCCTCTCCAAATGAACCGGACTTTTTAGGCAAACGGACTAGAGTTGGATTAAAGCGGATCAAACACGGCTGGTGTGAATGCACCCTGTGATGATGTGACGATTCAACACAATCTGCTGGTTTCCTAAGATAAATAACTTGTATTAATTGGCAATTAATTTAATGGGCTGCACAGCTGGAGAGAGAAAAGTTCTGCAGAGAGTGGTGAAGGCTGCACAGAAGTCTGTTGGAGTCAGTCTCCCCACCATCACAGACATCTACACCTCCAGGTGCAGGAAGAGAGCCACCTGCATCATGAAGGACTCCACTCACCCAGCAGACACACTTTTTGCCCCACTCCCCTCAGGCAGGAAGTTGCAGATAATGTATATGAATGTTTTTGTACAGTGTCTTGCGATAACTTCAATTGTGACGCTATATAAAACAACTGAATTTATCTGACCCTCTGAACGAGGGGTGGGTAATACTTTATTCTAAAGAGTCGCTCAGATGACACAGTACCTGCCTCTGTTATACCAAGCATTGTGTAAAAATGCAGTCCAAGAAAGGCTGTTGCTGCACTGTAGTGAGTTGTAGGTTTAGACCACAACTGGCAGACAATCAAGTAGTTGTCTTTATTAGTTTGCTTGTCTGTTAGCAAAATATCTTAATAATGACTAGATGGATTTGAATGAAACTCTCAGAAAGTTACCATTGGGCACACATTTACAATTTAATTCTGGAGGCTGGAGTTTTCAGCCCATAAGACCAGCATAGAGTGCCCAAGTGAGTTGGTCCATGTGCTCTATCTAGATGGGTCCAGTTGAGGTACCTGAGTACCAGCAGGGGTATAATCAGTGTGGACAGGTAACAGCTGGTCAATATGGATCATAATGTACGTGAACAATTACTCTGCCCAATTACAGAGGCCCAAGATAAAAAGTGAACACTTCATTCAGTATGGGCTTTTAGAAAAAACAAAGTTATGCAAAAAGTTTGAAAATAAAATGCATTTATTTGGTTTAGTTACAAGAATTTTTATAGATTACATATGTGGAACATCCATATAAAGATCTAAAGGGGGATGAAAATTTCAGAAAAATGAATAAGGACATGCTCGGTGCAAACAACAAAATGTATAGCATTCTTTCAGGCAGCAGCTGTCATGTTGTTATCCTGCTGAGCAGCACAAACAACACTGACAAATGTGTATGAAGATGTAAATAAAAATGTTTTCCTCCAGGTGGAAGGAAACCTAAAACCTAAACCTGAAGCATGAGAGTGATTTTCCTCCTACCACACAGAGCGACCGAAGCCAAATAAGAGAAAGGGGAAACACTTAATTACTTCCTGCAGAGCGAAGCATGGTTATAGGATAAATGTAGCAGCATTGTATTAGTGTTTACAGAGGAAACAGACCTCGCTGCACACCGCCCATCCTGGACGCTGCAAACGCCACATCCAAGGTGAGAACTAGAGGACCAAAGACAGATTGCAACTTTTGTGGCCGCATCAATTACAGGGGAGCTGGAGACTAAATGCCACTCTGGTGAACTGGCCTCCACGACTGTAGAACCCGTGAAATCTCATCTTTAAACACAAGTACAAGCAACATGGTTGCAAAACAAACTACATAAATCCTTAAGTACCATAGTTTCCTCCCTCTGAGCACCTTTTACTATTGTTTTAGACCTTGTGGAACAAGGCCTGAGCTCTTTGTCACTGGTTTGACAGAAAAGCTTGGGGTGTGTGTCGGTGTGCGTGTTTTCTTTCCGTTCTAGAGGAAGAGAAACGAGGAGCCATTAACCATTTGCTCTTCTCAAGTCCTATTTCTGGCCTCAGCCTTGAGGCATTGCACTTCGACATCCTGCAGCTCAGGCCTGACTGACCACGGCGCTGCTCTCTGACCTCCCGGGGGCCCCGGCTCTCTGCACACTCTGGGAGTAGGAGAAACCAGAGAGGGGAGGGAGGGGTGGTGGCTGCGTTGAAACTTCCCAGAGTGACAATAATAAAAAAAGTGTTTGTTTATGTTCTCACAAAGAGAAGGACAAGGAAGTTGAGGATCAGAGGAAGTAGGACGAGCGTTTAAAAAAAAGTTCGGCAAGAGGTCTGGGAGTGAGTGTTACGCAAGGTGGAATTATTGTAGTGTGTGTGTGTGTGTGTGTGTGTGTGTGTGTGTGTGTGTGAGCTGATTGCATGACTAACAAAGGGCTGTCTCTGTGAAAGTACAGCACGTCTACTCACTATAAATAAAATGCCGGAAAATAATAGCTCAAATTAGGACATAAATATTCAGAGTGTGCAAAAATAGCCCACTTCATCGAGGATGCAGGGCGAGATTAGATAGTTGACGCCCGGGAACATAATGTTACCACATCAGTGTAACGTGTCAGAGCTTTTTAAAAAACAAATAAATAAATGCTGAGGTTTTTCCAGAGTTCAATGTTGGAAAAGTCTGTGGTCCAATATTGACTTTCACTGCATTTAGTGGATTTCATTTATTTTAAATTGAGCTAAAACTAAACAGCAAAAATGTCCAAGTCTGGACTCCACAAAACTGCCTTTTTAGTTTAAGGCTCAACAACTGTAACAAATTACATAGGATGAAAGGAAGAGCAATTTAAACCATACTAGATTATGCATATACCCATTTTAGAGTTGGCGTTATTTCCCCTCTGTGTGGGTTTCTGGTGTTTCGAGATAAATCTGATGGGGACTGTTTGCTCTGCTTGAGCCTGAACTCTTATCAATAACTCTCCCTGGTTTCTTCCATGCTCTATCACGTGTGCAAGGTCAGACCTTTAATTTGCCAGCTTTGCTCACAAAGAAGTGATCTCAAGTGAGGAATTACAAATGACAGCGCAGAGGAACCGCTTATAGAACTCAAAAGCGTGTTGGAAAACCCCTCAACAACTTGTCCAGTGTTCAGCTGCTTTCAGGAAGAGATTGTCGCTTCAGCTTTAAACGCTGATGTGCAGCCATGTCATAACGGTTTTACATTTCTGTGATGGTAAGAAATCAGGACAGTGTTCCTCACAGTCGCGTCTTCGGCCTTCTGATGTTTAATTCAGCTGCAACTTTGTGTGCTGCAATGATAAAAGAAGGCTACTCTGAGGAGATGTGTGGCGTGATAAGAGAATAAAGCATCAAGGATGAAGTGACACCTGCTGAGGAGGGCCATTTTCACAGCTAGGTGTACCAGATTCAAGCATTATTCGTTGATCGGAACATGTTTTGGAGCTGTGAAGCAGATGTTTGCAAGAAAATGGATTGATGGATTTAAAATTTTTGCAGTGCCACATCATAATGCATTTAAACTGGGTTAAATTCTGTTAAATGGATCATCTGTTCCACAAAACCCAACATGTTTAGTTGTTGAGCGGCACTTCTTTTTGATTTGGGCTGCAATGAGAAAGTAACAAGCTGTTGAGAACCTTGGAATCATTTTATTTTATTTTATTTATTTTTTTTGCTGAAACGCATCACTTCTGCGTTAACGGTTTATCACGGACCAGCTGGCCAACCTTGACGTGCCACCTGTCTGGTTGAGACATCCTATGGGTGACGCTCGAGTTACCCTTGGAAGAAAACCTTGGTCTCAAATATTTCAGTCGAGCCAAGAATCACACACTTTTATCAACACAGTGACTGTTTTAGAGTTGTTGAGCTGAAAAGACGTGTGGCGCTTTCTTTAAACAAATTTGTACCTTTTCGCTTTTTAAAATGTGATAGAATGAAAAAAAATGACAGAGTCCAGTTTGGATTTTAAACCACAAGCTCCGACTGGAGTTCCAGGCCCGGTTTCCGCTCCATGCTCGCTTTAGCACATTTGAGAGATTTCACCCTCAAGGTCGCCTTCCTGTCTGGGCTTTGTCTGCTCGTAGAAAAATATGCACCCTATCCAAGACATCTGCAAGTTCCTGTCTTAAAGTTCTGAATGCAAACTTGGAGGAACAGTTCTGCTAAACTCACTTTATCCAATAAAACAGGTTCTTAGGCCCCTCTCCTCACCAGCTGCTGCTGTAATTTACATGCTTAATAAAACAACCCAGAATATGTCTGAGAAGAACTTGAATGGTGAAAATGTTCTGATTTGTTAGAACAACATCAGACAGGTTTGATAGCTGCACCGAAAGCAAGAAAACCAATATTTATCCTGAAATCTTCCATCTCATGTTTCACCAGCTTGTGCTCATGGCATCAGTCCTCAAAGCTCCCTGTTAAGATCAGCATCAGCCGTCAGTCCGGCCTGCTGGGAGATTCAGGATTACTAAACAGTGAAAGAGAAAAGAAGCATATATATATATATATATATATATATATATATATATATATATATATATATATATATATATACATAAGCCTCTCAACAGCTACCTGTACTTCGTTCATCAAAGGCTGAACAGAAACCAGCAGGGAGGTTTTCTGCTCTTCATTGCCAGTTGACACAAAGCTGGGAGACTGATGGATGGGAGACTGCAAAAAAAAACAAAAAAAACGCAAACATGGACAGACACCAAAAATCACAGCTAAGAAAGAAGAAAAAAATTAATAGAATAAGCACATTTTCTGTGAAAATGCAGTAAATGCTAAGTGCTGAATGACTTAGTTGAAGAAGCTGAAGGTGAGTTGCTTAAATTTAAGTTAAAAAAGAGCAAAAGGGTTAAAAAATAGCAAAATGGTAGCTAATAAGAAGCTAAATGTTTGCTAAAAGCAGTAAACACTAACTAAAAGAAAGAAAGCACTCGCTAAAATAAGCCCAGCACTGGATAAGTAGCAAAATGCTAGCCAAAAAAAGCTAAAACTATTTATGTGAATGGCTAAAACAGCACAAAGTATGCTATAACTCAGCATTTAAACAGTTAGATCACATAAACTGTGTGAGAGGTGAAAGTTATCGTCTTCAGTGATGCTCAGCAGCGCTCCAATTGGAGGCCTGACTCAGAGAGCTCAGCTGCTGAGGGAAAACCTAACAGCAGCTATAAAAGCCGTGAAACACAGAGCAACTGTGCAGGCGACAAACTGGGAGATAAAAATCAACCCACTCCAGATCAGCCGAAAACTTTGTAAAGTTTAGAGCCCCACGAAAAACAACAACATAAAAAACCTGTTTTTTGTCAGTGATGCTGATATATACTGTATTTATCTACTAATATTCAATGAATATTATAGCTATATTATCATATAATAGCTGAGAAGTGCAACCTATTAGTTTTTTTTTTAAACAACATAATTTGTTCCAAATGTTGGTGCAATAGAAACAGAAGGAGCAGGAAAAGTCTTCAGATTTATCTGCTCGATCAAGAAAGTGTGGAAAAAAGAGGAGGGGAATTTAAAAAAAGACATGTCTGTAGGCAAATCAAATCCTCGGTGCTCCTGCTGCTCAAAACTAAATTAATAAAGTGGATGAGCTGTTCTGAGAAGTTTAATAACGTTTTTATCTGCCTTTAAGAGAACTTAACCTAATTAAATTCAATAGATGATTCAATATCAGCTGATGTTCTGATGCAGCTCAGTGCCAACAACTGAACTTCAAGCAGTTTGGTGTCTCAAAGTTAAACTTTTCAGAATAAAATCTAAACGATAGAACAGACAATTCTTTAAAAGCTGCTAAGCTTCAGTCAACGTATAGAAAAGAAGCACTTTAGTAAATATTTATGAATTTTGTTAAGGTTTTACTGGTACAAACTGAGCTAATTCACCTTATTTTTTATTTTTCCCAGTGCTGAAGTGTTTCACAGCTGAGCTTCCAGTTTTATTTGACACTTCTAGTTCCAGCCAGTGACCCCTGCTTTGTCAGGAAAAGCTGTTATTGAACTGATGAGGACAAATTGAACAAACCTGACACTATTTTCAGAACACCTCTGTGGGAAAAGACTTCAGGAAGGAACTTGTTCAGGTTTCCTGGGTCAAAGGTTAAGAGAACTCCTAACGAGTCAGAGGTATTTTCTCACTCCAGGAACTTGCAGACTTATCTCCACGTCTCAGACTCTGGAGGCTGCTTTGGAAACGAAACGTCTCTTTCAGCTAATGGGATCATAAAAACCATAATAGACCGGAGAAACCGCACTGGGGATGGAGTCGTGTTTGTGCTGCAGACCACACAGACGGGGCACGAACAAAAACCTGGAGGGAAAATGAGGCGCAAACAGCTGCGATTAAACTGAGATGATGATGAGCCTCCTGCTTTGACACGGCCTCATTTGGTCTCGTGGTAGCTTGCATACCACAGCTTCCAGCAGGCAACATACCCCCAGGGATCCTAAAATACTCGAGGAGCAGCCACTAGGAGGACGGGAGGCCGAGCTGCAAGCACGAACAAGCTGCTCAGGTCCTCAGACTGAAAGTTAACAGCTAAAGGGAAATTAGCAGCTAATGTCTGGGATGGATGGACAAATGCAGCTGACACCATATTTCTATGAGCTTAAACTCAGCTCCAGTTTTTCTGCAGCAAACTGTTTGTTTAGCTGAACTTGAAGCCTCAGGGCTTCTCTAAATGAGCAGTGGAGTTAATTTAGGATTGAAAGGCTGATCAGGCTACCAGGGTCACAGAGGTCCTGGTTCGATGTGGCCCATGTGTCCTCGCTGACACTCAGAGGTCACATGGAGTTACTGCACCGCTTCAAAAACCACAGTTTTAACTCATGTTTAGGGGAGTGGTGGCGCAGAGGTTAGAGAGGTGGGCTTATGATCCGAAGATCGCCGGTTCACGCCCCGGCCCCGACAACATCAAAAATTGTGGGTGGGGTAGGTGAAACACCCACACTTTCCCCCACCCTCATTCGCCCCACTCTGTGCCCATGAGCAAGGCCCTTAACCCCCACCATGTGCTCCCTAAAAAAAAAAAAACAGGTCTCTCTTGAAAATGAGTTCTGTGGCTCAATGAGACTAACCTGGATAAATAAAGGCTAAATAAATAAAAATAAATAAAATGTGCGTCTGTTAGCAAAATATCTCATGAACCAATGGACGGATTTTAATCAAACTTGCAGAAAATAACCCTATTCAAGATGGTTGCTGCAGCTAACATTTAAAAAAAAAACATTGTAATGCCACTTTGACATGTGACTGCTGATCTCTACTGCTGATTATTCATGCTGCTGATCTCTTGCCTTTATGCTGCTGTACTCATACCAATCTGCTCACTAGACTCGTGTTCAGACTGCTGTTTAATATACTGTATTATTGCACATTTTTAGTGTTTGGCGTATATAGTGGCCTTCTACTCTGCTCTCGACCGTGACCTCTCTAAGTGGCTTTAAACATCTGTTAAGTTCATGGCAAAACCCAATGCAGACATGTTCCCGTTTTTAGTTTTCTAGCTGTTGTTTCGCAACTTTTCTTTTTAATTACCATTTTATTTTCGCTTGTTAAAAAAAATTAATTTGTATGCATCCTTTGATTGTCTACTGTTGTCATCACTCTTTGTTAAAATCAGGTCTCTCTTGTAAATGAGTCCCTGAGGCTCACTGGGATTAACCTGTCTAAATAAAGGTTGAATGAATGAAAATATCTTAGATCCTTATATATAGGCTACCATTTCTTTTTATACTTTTATATTTTTGGGTGTAACTGGGACCTTAAGTACACAATTTCATTCCACCTCATGTACCATGTGATGCAAACGACAATAAAGAACCTTGAAATTAAAAATGTCGATATCTTCAGTTTTAGATATTGAGGACATTTAAAGTGATGGCAGCTGAGAGTCATTCACAACACGTACTCCTTTGCAATGTTATTTTCAACGATTAGCCAATATGGATACAACTTCCATCCATCCATCCATTATCTTTACCCGCTTATTCCATTTTGGATCACAGGGGTCTCTGGTGCCCATGTCCAACAATCGCTGTGCGAGGGGCAGGGTACACCCAGTTCCTAATTTTTCATTCACACCTTTGTGGAAGTTCTCACACAGGAAAGAACATGGTGTTCAAGACATTTAATGAGAACAAAGAACTCCTTCAACACCAGCAGCATCAGAACTCATCACAGAAATGGTCTCAAACACAGAAACTGTCAGCAGACGTCTCAAACAGGTTGATGTCACAGGAGAATCAACCTGAACAAACAGCATAATAACACCATGCCACCTTATCTGTATTGGTTTAACTGTTGGTGTCATTAAGTGGATTGTGGATACAGTGACGTTAGAAGCAGATGGATTATTGTCGCCATCGGACGGCTGCTGATAAATATATTAAATTAGTTTTTAAAGTACTTCTTGTGACTCCATGTCAGAGTGTTGCATATGAGCTATTAAGTGTTTATATGCTGCTAAACACTGAACCGAGGTTAAAGTAAAAATAACATTAAATAAACCAAATTCTTCTCGACTCAAGCAGATCACAGATGAACGGAAACATTTAGTCCCAATTTGTCTTTTCTGAATGAGAATTTGCTCCTGACTCCAGATCAGGTAGCACTTCACCTCCATTTATGTCCTATTGGGTTAAAAAAAAACAAAAAAAAAAAAAACATAAAAAGAACGAAGAATGTTTTAGAGCACTTCCTGGGAAAACTTTCACCTTCGGGGGCTCAAACATTTCAGTTTGTTATATTTCTAAGGAGGCCTGCACAGCTACTGCTCCTGTAAAACCAGGAAGGATGTCGAGGACTAAGAGTTCATTTTTGTGCACAGTCATCATCTGAGCCTGGGGAAGATTCGGATGAACAGGATCATACTGATGAAGGTGAAGGAGACCAAGATGAGCATCAGCCACAGCAGCCAGTTGACGGACTTCTTCGTGTGCTGCTCCAAGCGCTCGGACTCCGTCTTCAGCTTCTCATAGTTCAGGTCTGCCTGACGCATGGACTGGGTCAGAGTCTGGAAGACAAATCAGGTGAGATGTTAAGAATCCCCCATAGGTGGTTAGAAGTCTTGTGCTGCCCTCTTGTGGTGAGTATCAGCAAAGACAAGTGGCGTACAAAAGGAGAAAAGATTAGAGAACTGTAATTTACCGTATTTTTCGACATATAGGTTGAACCTTTTTGCATAAATTTGCAAGTCCTGAAGTGACTAATATACGTTTTTCCCATATTTATAACGCAATTTTTGGCTGAGATCTGACAACTACATTCATTCTGACATGTCAAATATTAAACACTACCATTTGCAGCCACTAGAGGGGTCTCAAGCCTTAAGGCAAGCCAAGTGTCTCAATAACAACAGGTAAAAGTGGCTATTAATGAGACATTTGGCTTGCCATACAAGCCACCTTCATCTCGCTCCAGAACTCCTGGAGCAAACATCAAATCAGCTGCATTTTGCCACGCTGCCCAGGTGAAATACAGCTGATTTGACCATCAAAGTGCATTTATTATGGAAAAGTTCAACTGAGACACACCTTTGCTATAATGTCAAGCAAACAAAGAATTGTTTTTAAGTGTTAATCCTGTTAAAAGTCCTCCCGTGCACACTCCCGCGGCCGCCATCAGGCAGCCAATCGATTTTTGGCACAACACCAGCCCATGTGTCCGGGTGATCAGCGGTGACGCATAATAGATGTGACTTATACAGCGAAGCGACTTAATTATGTTTTTTTCCACTTTATTAGACATATTTGGACTGATGCGACGTGTACGGTGGGAAATACGGTAATTGTTTAGAAAGGCAGTTAAGCCAATTCTGTTAAAAATAATGAAATAAATAGAACTGAGAACAAGGAACTTTACAGTGCGTTCTCACAACTTAAATAAACGCGTCAGCTCTAAAGCCACAGGTTCTGAAAAACAGAGGGCCTTCTCATCAGAAAACGACAACATTCATGATCCAGCTGATAAATCCTCCTGCCCCGTTTCGGTTCAGCAGCTCTCATGTTGAATAAAGCTACCTGGTTGTCCTGCTTGATTATGTTTTGTGCCGCCAGGGTATTGTTCTTCAAATTTCTGGCCAGGCTGAGCATGTCCTCTGCCAGTTTCTCCTGCAGGTTGTGGTGGCGCTGCAGGATGGCGTCTAGCTCGGCAGCAGACTGACGCTCGTCCACAGGGAGACCCCTGCAGAGTTTAAGGATTTTGTAAGATGATTTTATGATGAAAGAGAGCAACACGGTGTCTTGTATCCATCATGAGTCAGGCTTTACCTTCTGTTTCTTAGATCTGAATCCAACATGCCTGAAAGAATAAACAAACAAAACAGGGCACTCTTTATTTGAACAGGTTAGAAAACAAGACATCTGATCTTTAAAACAATTCTTACCTTTACCAGAGGAGTGCTGCAATTACAGAAAAAAAACACGAGTTAAACACGTTCAACAGTTTGAGGCTTTTCAACTTTAATGCTCAAACTACCCAAGGGAAAAGGTAAAAATGACTAAAAGAATTTGTCAGAGAACTAAAAAAAAAACTAAAAAAAAAAAACATAAACCAGAAAAATCCTAAACAATGAACACCCTGACCAAGCTGCACGTCAGTCACTCAGCACACATCTTATCTCACCGTGCCGAGCAGCTCATCCCTCATCTCTCCTGTACACCTGGCCTTTGTTTGCAGATGAACCGTTTTACTGGCAGGCATCCTCTCATTGGCTATGGTGGGCGTGCGGCCGGGGGCGAGGAACTGATTGGCTAAAGCCTTCTCTGTTGGTGAGGGCTGAGGAAGAGATATTAGAAAACTGTTTTCACAAAAATATAAAATCTTCAAATTTTCCAAATAATTTTTTTGGGAAAAAATGTATAGATGCATGATTAAAAATACAGCTAAAACACATACTATGGATGAATTAAAAAATAAATAAAACTCATCTCAAATCTCACCAGCTTTTCTGCTTCCAGAAGCCCTTTCAGAAAATCCACTTTCCTTGTGTATTCAGTAAGGACCTCCTGTGTTGGTTTGCTGAACGAAAACAAAAAATTAATCGGCGGAGCATCACTGATGTTCCCGTCTAGCTGGAATTATGCAACACTCAACATCTAACAATTAAACCACGACGTGAACCGTGACCAACGATGAAAATGAAGTTTGAATAACTTGTCAGTCAAAAGTGTTCTTGATCACGTCGCTGTTTCAAATGGTTCAAATAAATAAATATTCAAAGTCAAGAGTGGAGCAACCTTTGGCATTTCCTCAGAGCTACCAACATCTCCTCCAGGGCAGCAACATACTGAAGGAAAGAAAACAAACAGCGATGAATATGATAAATATGGGATCAAAAATTACATTAACAATGCAACCGGAAGGCTTCATCAGTCAAGGAAACACACAACACAAAACTGATTCTTCCCCCAACAGCTTACTCCAAAGTGGAACAAACCAGTTATGTTGGTGATAAGTTGGTCTCTTTGTCACGCCCCCTCCTCCATTGCCGGCCCTCTTCCTTGTTGACAGTCGTGTCAAACTGGTTGAAAACAACAAAAGTCCATGCTCAATAATCCAGATATACAATCCAACATTTTTCAGTCAGGTCATCTGGACGTTTTTTTTTTTTTTCCTTGTTTTTTTTCCCTGGACTGATGAAGCCTTCCAGATCGAAGGCGAAACGTTTCAGCAAAAGAAACTGTCCAGATGACCTGACTGAAAAATGTTGGATTGTATACCTGGATTATTGAGCATGGACTTTGTTGTTACATTAACAATGGATTTTCTTTCATTTCAGTTTCGCCCTAAGGAACACTAGGATAGTCTAACAAAGTTAAGTCAGGTCCTCTGGACGAATTGTTGTTGTCGAAACGTTTCATTTTTTATCCAAAAGACCGTCAGTCTGACGAGCTGCAATAAACTCAGTCTTATAAGCAGCACCTTCTTATCAACCAGTTTGCTGCTGACATCCAGAACTAGCTGTTCACATGATAAGGAGGACCATCAGCCTAACAACTGGTCCTTAGTGCCTTGATGGCTGCTTGCTATTCACAGAGGGCTGAGCGATACTAGCACCAACAGCTTTGTAAGAGGGGGACAGTTGAACATGGAGACCTCCGCCCCTGTTAAACTATGGATGGTTTCTCTTCACAAATGTGCACATTTTCATCCCTGAAAGAGTGATGAAGAGACGAGAGATAAACAAGAGACGTTTATCCAAATGTCTTGGATAAAAGAAAGAACGTTTCAACAAGAAGAATCTGTCCAGAGGACCTGACAACTTTATTAGATTTTTCTACCTGGATTATTGAGCATGTATCAGGATACTGGAGGGTAGTACTGTACTATAAAGTTACGGGAACATATGAATCAGTTGACACAAAATAAAGAATAAATGAGATTTTAAATTTTTAGGCTTTTAGGAATAACCCTGATTATTGACAGCACTAATAAAAATAATACCAGGCTATAAGATGCTATGCATTTTTACATTTTAACTAAAAGCAGTTCTCAGTCATTTATATTTAATAAGTAATTAATATTCATTTATTGAACAGACTTTACAATAAATTTCTTTCCTTTCATTGGCCACTTGATAAACCCCTCTTTAAGCCTGTTCATAATAGAACTAAACACAGTTTAAACACTGCTGAGTAACTTTACCATGGTGAACCAAATGCCACAGGTGGTGTTAGCTTAACTTAAAAGTCTATTTCTCGCGTGTCTTTTTGAATGTTTATTTGTTGCCAATTATCAAATCGTGAACAAAATATGAAACAGCTGAGCTCTTCAGCTGATGAAAGTCAGGTCGGCTCAGTCTCCGTTTTCTGACGACGTGGCTAACTGCAGCGGCTAACAGCCGCACAGCTAACAACACAGTCGAAACAAGACAGACCCGCGTTTCTATCGGGAATCCTCCATTTTCTGTGTTCCGTGTTACCTTGTCTAACCTCCATTCAGTCTCTCCACGTTTCTCCGACGCAATAGTCTCACAGCGAGACAACAATCTAATAAAATTGATCTCCAATCTGGAAGACATGTTTGAAGATGAAACACTGTCGCGTCAATTTGACGTCAGAGCGCCGGAATGGTGGGCGGAGCATTAGCTGTCCATCCTTGTTGAACGGAATCAAACTAAAAAGTATTTGAAAATGTTCGTGCATGGCCTCAACAGTTTTATCTTAAATATTGTAGTAGTAATAATAACAATAATAATAAATTATTTATCTATCCATCTATCTCTATATATATATATATCTATATATATATATTCAATTCAATTAAAAAATACTTTATTAGTCCCAAAGGGAAATTATTTTCTTGTTGTAACTTTGAAACTGTCATTTCATTAAGAGACGTTATAGATGCTGATGGCTGTAGACAGGAAGGATCTCTTGTAAAGGTCCATCCCACAGTGGATCCTAAGAAAGTGGCTGCAGATGCCGTCCGATCCATCCACCCAGACTCGGCTGGCCTCTCGGTTCCCTCCGGCTGTAGGATTGCCCGAATGGCGGGCAGAACTACTCCCAGAGCGATGGCCACTCCTCCCAGCAGTCTGCGGAGCTCCTCGTCGCTGCGGACAGCCAACTGTAGGTGCAGAGGGACGATCCTGTCCTATCCTGTTTCTATCTGCTTTATTTTAAATATGCCACTGAACTTCAACTCATTTTAGTGAATTCTACTTAAGACATTTACCAGTAAGTAGAACATGGGATTTTTCTGACTATGTACTGTCTCACATTCAGCTCTTTTTAAAGTTGTTGTTGGTGATGGACCTCTAAAATGATTGCCAACCCTCTATATAATCAAACAAAAAAGTGGCATGACTGTATGGAGTTACTTGTTGGTGATTTAAATAATACTTGATGGCACGTTTATGACTTAACATTTTGTAGCAACATGCCAGCTCATCTGATTTGTGCCAAGTGAGATCATCACTTTTCCTAATAGGACAAGTGAAGACATCAATAACTCTTATGAAAAAGAGGGATCACATTTCATAGCTTCTTCACAATTACCTAATTTAAACCCATGTAAGATGATCTGTGCTTCATGATTTCTGTAAACTCCTGCCTCTATGGTAGAGAAGTATGAGAGAAAGTAACATTGTCCTCATCACAAAATAATGCAACTTTATAAAATTTACAATGCTTTGTTATTTGCTTTGTCAGTTTGGACACAAAACTCGTGGGTAATGAAAAGACACAGAAGCAGGTGTTACAAGCATCATGTGCTGTATTTCCATGTTAATACCAATAACCATTCCAGCTTGTATCATTCAGTCCCAAACATACACTCTGTTACACATCAGAACATCTTCCTCATAATCCAAACTAAAACATCATTCAGCAGTCAGAGAAACATTAGTATTACATTTCATTTTATACAACGTTGGCTGAGGCTGCGCTTCAGCAGAACTTGCTCAGCGTAAAGACTGTCCACAGCTGAGTGAAATCACGTTCGTTCAGCGGGGAGGGTGACTTCGAGGCGCTTTTGAAGAACATTGTGGTATCACGGTTTGTGTTGCTTTCGGTGTTTTGGAGGAGAAAGTGGCAAGTGCTGCTTCTGTTTCCCTTTGCTAACTGAAAGCACTTCCTATATGGTGTGTGTTGTGCAGCAGGTAAAGGATAATTCAAACAGAATGTGCAGGATTTGGTCCTTGGTCTGAACATGTGTCCGTTCAGGGCTACAAACAGAAATCTAAAGTCACCTATTTAACCCCCCTCTCTACAAGTAGTTCAATAATTATGCTATGAAAAGTGAGTTAATCAACTCCGTAGAAAACATCAAGGCACTAGGCAAACAATTCGTTGAGCACATGTTGCTCATTATGAGAACAATAAAAAGACAATTTGTGTCTGTAACCTGCATTAATTTCATGTTTTACAGATTTAAAAACAATCTTTGAGCAGATACAGAAGATGCAGCCTGTAATCGCAATATCTTATAATGATAGAAAAGATGCTTAGCAATAACTTGTCCAGTTATTTTACTGTCAAATACGACAAAAGTCTGATTAGTTTCCCTCTGGTAACAGCTGTAACAGCTGCTGATCACCGTCACTTCAGTCTGACTTTGTGAATTTATCACGTTTTTTTCAGTTCCACTCACACTCACAGGTCCTGTTCCTGTGTGCGGTTTTTATCCTCTTCTGAAATCTGGATCAACTTCTGGATTTATTTGTACATTGTTGCCTTTTTAATAAATTCATTGTTTTGGTTTTTGCTTGGTCAGGCATCACCGTCCATGTAGGGGATGTCTGGGTCAGAAAAGCGTCTCTGCACCTTGGAGGTTTCCCCCTGGGGTTGCTGGATCTGAGAAGAAAGCTTAACCATGGAGATGGAGGATGAAGAGGAGGAAGCAGAGGGAGGGCAGGAGGAGAAATGGAGCAACAAGTCACATTCTGGCTTGTCGATGTAAAGGGACTGGGTGCTGTCTTTACGGCAGATGCGCAGCTCACGTTTCCTCACGGAGTGCGAGAAGTCTCTGATTATAGGAGGGGTGCGAGTCTGAGCGGGGTTCGAAGTCGCTGTCTGGGGTGAGACACCTGGGGGCAGTTTAACTGTGTCTGGGATTACAGGATTACGACGCTGCAGAACGTGCCTGAGGGAGCCGCTGGATGATTCAGACGTTGAGGAGGCAGAGCTACACACAGACGAAGAGGAGCTAGCAGGGGTGAGATTTGCCAGAGAGACACTTCCAGCAGGATCTTTCGATCGCTGGGCCAGATCTGAGGGTTTAGGAGCACAAACTAGCTTTTGTCTCTTCAACTGGGCAGCACTTTGTCCTGGCAGAAAAGAAGAAGAAAAAAAAACAAGAAACTGAGCAAGTGGAAGACAATAGTATTTCACAAATAAATAAAAAAAATAGAAAAACACACAGCAGTGCAAAGAAAGACGAAGAGAAGACAAATGGAAGATCATGCAACCATGTTATCAGAAAAGTAGAATTACAAGCAAGAGATCTGATGTGGTGCCGAATGTTCAATTCATTTATTAGCTCAGAACGATGTGTGAGCATGCTACTGTGCCACTTGTATATTTACATGAACACAAACACACAAAACACGGTTGCTGTTCCCCCAACCTGCTTTGTTTAAAGAGCAGACATCAGCGCCCCATCACCATCACTGGTCCAGACCTGCACCACAGAAGACAGGAAGGGCCCGAGGCAGTGGCCCAGTGGTTTGGTCAGAAACCCACCGGTTAGTGAGAGGAACGGGTAGAAGGAGGGAAACACTGGGCTGTACCTCAACACTAACCTTCTGGCTCTGAACTGTGAGCAGAGGAGCGCTGCTGTTCATCCAGGAGGCTCTCGGAGCTTAGTGATGCTTCCGAGTCCAAGTTCTCTTGGTCTGAACCGGGCTGCTCCATGTCCGGAAGCCGCACGGCAAGGTCATCTCTGAGAAATGAGCAGAAGACAAGAACATCAGATGCTTTGAAGGACAAAAAGAGAAAAACAAACAAATAAAAACAATTAATATATAAAAAGGTAAGAGCACATCCTCACTTTTCCTGTTTGATGGATTTGATGCGTTCCACCAGGTTGTTCTCCGTGTCCGAGTCCAGAGGCTCGTTTTCAGGGACCACGCTGAGATCAGAACCCCCCTTCTCATGCATCTGCACAAAACACAGCATCAAGCACTGATCACTGACCCACCCAGACAAAAAATATATGGTTTTTAAATTACTATATGGAGTTATTTATGAATGGGAAATTACTACAACAATGCACTAAAAACAACCAGAATCTAAATCAGCCAAAACTGTTAGTGAGGTAACAAGGAAAGCAGGATGGATGGTGCCTGTGATCTTCATGCATATGCACAGAAATACCTACAGCTCTTTTGTGAAGATGAATGAACATGAATGAATCAATGAACAACCACCCCCCGCCTGTCATCAAAGTTAAACACATCACCATGATCAGAAAAGATTGAGCCTTCTCTATAAATAATATGACTTTCAGAGCTTTGTGATCCTTTTTTTAAATAAATAACTATTTAGTAGTGGAAAAACCACAAAGTCAAAAATACAACGTTACCACCAAGCTTTGCAAGTCACATTTTGTGTAAGTTCACTCTCCGACAAAGAGAGGAATCACAACAGCAACCCAGAACCACTTTGTCCTCACACTCAGAGAACACACAAAAAACATCAAATCCCTCAGATCACAAGCCTGACAAAATAAAAACCTAACAAAATGCAAACTTCTTCCAGTTAGTACAGATGATTTCACAGTTAGACAATTGTAAAACGTGAAAACGAGTAAAGAAAAATATAAAACGGCCAGAGCATCACCAGAATCTAACATGCCATGCACAAGCAGTCCAACATGGCAAACTACACACGACAACTACTGAATCTACTGGAGAACTGGATGATACATACCACCACTCCTTTGTAAGGAGCCGAGTACCTGAGAGGTAAATGCAGGTAGTGCTAAAAACAAAATAAAAAAATAAAAAACAAGGGAACATTGGCTATGTTACTGGAATAATCTGAGAACAGCTGATAAAGGGATTAAGTGATTTACATAATGCAATAAACAACTAATTTTATGTAAAATAAACCTTTTTATTTATAAGTTTTACAACATCTGACTTTATTCACTGTATAGTCACACGTGCAGCTAATCTAAACTTGCGTATCGAGCACATCTGTTACCGTGTTTTTTCTCTTGAGTTTGAGCTGGTTAACAGCCAGCGCCTCGGCGTACTCCAGCTGCTCGATCTCCTCCATCCTCTCATTGTAGCGTCTGGTCTGCTCAACGATGAGCATCTCTACACACCTACAGGCAAAGAGTGACAGTATTTATGTGATTTTTATGCATTTGATGTAATTAAAGAAAAACAAACTCATCCTATGGTCAGAATAAGAAAGTTTTAGTCTTTATGTCATTTTGTGGCAGCTCTTACATTGTCGTCTTGGCAACGTCCTTCATGCTGAGCAGCGGGTCAGCGGTGTCAGGGCAACGCAGAATACATGGTGCAAACACTATGGCCAATGAGTTAGGGGACATGCGATTGTGAGCTTCTTCTTTAGAGACCCTGCAGGAACGTTGTCAGACAGAAGAATGTCATTTGATTACCTGCACTGCCAGCTTAACAATCCAGGGGTTGAGTGAGTTGATCAATTTGAAGCGTAGTGTTCTTTGATTTAGATAAGAACTGCTTTAATATATACATGGCATGAGTCCGCACCTGACAAGGTGGAAGATGAGTCGCTCTAATGTGCTGAAGTTTGCTGAGGGGAGCTCCTCCAGCACTTTATAGATGGCATGAAGCTGCTCCTGTCTCTCTGGCAGTTCTAACAAAATACATGAAACATCTTAAAGTGACACCTGTTTCTAAACATTAACAGTCTACTGTGAAAAGCAAAGGCCTTCATTTAAGTTTTATTCCCTCTAAAGAAACAATTTACCGACGAGTCATAAGAAAAAAGGAGAAAAGTTGACTGCTGTGAAATGTCTCCCCCTGCTGGACAACATCCCACTCACCGACTGCATGAAGGAAGTCGTTGTAATGTGCGAAGGTCATGAGAGGGTCGGGCAGCTCCCTGAGCCACTGCTTCACCAGGCCGGTCACTGTGTGGATGGGATAGTCCTCGAGGCAGACTTGATAAGGGTCTACACACATGGAAAAGACAACAACAGCACCAAAATATGGGGGGGGGGGGGGGACATGTATGAGTTGAAATAAAAACAGACTTCATTTAATTCCAGTGTGTTGTAATCGTTATTTAGAAAGCGTCTAACCTGTTTCTAGCCGCTGGTGCAGATCTTTGATGCGATTGGCAGAGCCGGATTTGCGATAGATGCCCTCGGTGTAGAGGCCGTGCATCTCCACATGCTCCAGCATCATCTCCAGAACCACCGGCACCGGGTTCTTATCACTCACCAGGCGACAAACGCACACTTTAAAGTGTTGTCCGGTGATGACCTCATCACTCTGTGGATTCATAACTGCAGTCAATAACTCGTCTTCTTAAACATCAAACAATGCTTTAAACTCGTTCCGGGTATAAGACAAACACACAAGGCTGAATTTAATACGAAAAACAGACCTTTCTGGCATAAAAGTTGGAGCAGTCGACGCTTATTTTGCAGAGGCACTTCTTGTGGCACACCATCTTACAATCTGTAGGAAAAATTTAAAAAGGATGAATACATGACTTTAACCTGTGTAGCGGTTTACTTAAAAATGCTAGTTTTGTTGGGGTGTTTACTCACTGCTGCACATTGAGGCTTTCTCCATGACCCAGATGTAAGAGCTACACTGGTCACATGACTGTACAATGCTGACCTGATAGTTGACAAAGATATGATCCAGGTAGCACTCCGCCTAATAAAAAACCCACCACGTTAGTCAGATTTTAAATAAAAATCATCTACTGAGGACAACATAAAGGACTTTTTTTCAAATGCAAACTTACACTTTTATGCTTATTTCTCCTCTTTTTTCTAGTTTTGGAAAGCTGAAAGACAAGACAAGTCTGTGAATGCATAGTTATTTTTGAACTAAAGTCATACATTTCAGCGTTTTACCTTGGCAGGTTCAGCCTCCTCCTTCTTCATTTCTCCTCTGATGAAGCCATCCAGCACAGACTGGAACAGGTTGACCACGAGTGGGACATCTTCTTGGTATGCGCTGCCTGCCAAGTGGATCACTTTGTTTTGGTAGCCTGACATTAGTCCTTTGTAGCCGATGGTGGGTTTCTGTTTAGACAACACGAGATAAAGGAGTTAACTCAGCATAAGCATTATGTGACTGTCTCCAGCCTGCACACATACTTACATGGACAGAATACATCGATTTGATTGTCTCTCTGAACTGCAAGGTGGCTTCAACAAAAATGGATTCTGTACTGGACAGCGGCTTACCCCTGGATCGAAAATCATTGACCTACAAAAAAAAAAAGAAAAAAGCTAAAACAATTTTCTTCTGTTGAGATGTTTGTAAAAATTTTAATCTGATTAAAGTATCTCCAAAAAGAAGTCTGCATCTCGTTCCTTTTGACGCACCTGGTTGCCCAGAAACTCATCGAGGTGCCGCAGCTCATTAGCGTTTTTGATTTCTCTGTCCAGCGAGGCGTTCCACTGCTTAGAGACCCGTGTGGCTCGACTGATCTTTATGGTGGGGTTTCGGCCTAAGCTCCTTCCAGCACGGTCACTGTGGGGCTGAGGCAGAGTCCGAGACAGGTGTCCAGATGGGGGCGCTGAAAAAAGAAAGTTTTTCTCATGTAAACATAAAGACATGTGACATACCATGTATTTCTGATAATTTTATGAACATAATCAACAGATGTAAAAAAACAAAACAAAATATGAAATAATTTTGCACGGATCAGCAGGAATAATAATTTCACATCTCTCTTCATGTGTAATGTTCAAACCATCCTTCCTACTATCGCCTCTGGTTTCCTGTCAGATGAGGCAACTTTAAAAATGTCACTAGAACCTGATAAATGTTTGGACTGTTTTTGTCCTGTTGAGCTCTCTGACTTGTCAAAAATAATAGCTTCATCCAAACCATCCACGTGCCTGCTAGATCCCATCCCAACCAGACTATTTAAAGAGGTATTTCTCTTAATTAATATCCACACTTTGGATCTGCTTAATTTATCTCTAATGATTATGTACCACAGTGCTTTAAGATTTCTGTAATTAAACCTTTACTTAAGAAACATAATCTTGACTCAGGAAACCTAGCCAACTATAGACCTATATCTAATCTAACTTTCTTCTCAAACATTCTAGGGAAAATAGTTGCAGGTCAGTTGCGTGAACTGCAAAGAAATAATCTGTTTGAGGAGTTTCAGTCAGGTTTTAGAGCTCACCATAGCACAAAAACGGCACTAGTGAAAGCACTGGTGAATTGAGTCGAAGGCAGCAGGGGAGAAAAAAAAACTGTAAAAAAATAAATGACGGTACCTTCCCCTGGTGCTGACTTGTCATTGAGAGCATGAACAAATGTCAGCTCTTCGTTGTCTGGAGTATGGGCCTCTTTGGGTCGTTTCTTCAAAAACTTGAAGAATCCACCTGACCTGCAGGGGAGGAAAAACAACAAAAACATTGAAATAGTTGTAAAAATGTGAAAGGATTCTGTTTGGGGATGATACTGACAAAAAAAGCGAGATTTCTAGAGTGAACTTCTCATTTCAACTGAGTTTAACTTCTGGTTATTCCTCTGAGGAAACAAGTACAATGTTTAACATTTGTTTACCAATTTAAAACTGAACTGGAAAATTATTTTGTTGTGGCATCTGAATGGTGCATTTCACAAATTATAGGCATTTGTAAACCTAAACAAATTATACAACAGTGAGAAATTCATTCTCTAGTAAAACTCTTTACATCACACCTAACTGTCTCAAATCATTCTGCATGCATTTTCTCAAAGCATGCCTGAAAAACCTAATGCATGTCTCCTGATGTTCAAACTGGGCCCAGATGTTTGCACATCAGTCCACTGCAGTGACGTACTTGTCTGGAGTGGAAGCGGTGGAGTGGATTGAATCCTGGGGACCGAAGCCTTGCTGCTTCTTTGAGACGAAACTTTCTTTTAGGTCAGCACTGTGACTTTCTGAGGAGGAAAGTATCTGCAGACCAGAGGACAGTGTTTGCAAACAATTAGGCATGAGGAAAAATTACAATGAACAGGGACCAGTTTTCACTAAATAAAAGGTTGCCAGTAAATAATTTATTATAACACTTTTGAAAGGAGAAAAGTGTAATCGTAGAAGATCGATCGATACTTAAAATACCTCTTTGATGGAAATGGCACCAGCCCCTTCAAAACTTGGAGAAAAACCGTCAATTAATGGCAACGATGTTTCACTCCTGCAGAAAGATGACAAAATAACATCACTGAAAGAATGTCAGCATTTTTTACAAAAACGGTCCGAACAGAGAAAGATGAACAGAAACAAAGGTGTCTGAATTGTTTCAAACTATAAGGCCTGTGATGCTGATGTATTTTTTAATAATACTGCCACAAGCTTTAGCCCTAAATATTAGAGAACAGAATCTGTGAAATCAGACGTACAGATGTGACTTAATCCTTTCTTCTCGGTTGTAAGGTGGAGGAGAGCTGGTGGCCTTTGAATTCTCCCCATTACTCCTCCTCACCTTCCACTTCTCTGGTTTCTCCTTTATAGCTCCAGTGCGGCGCTGCAGGTTTACAGCTCCGGTACTGTCACCATTTTTCTCATGCGCAGAGTCAAGGGGTAGCAGGGGTAATGTAGAGGGTCGGACGGGACCGGCAGGGGGAGGAGAACTTCTTGCCTCCTTCTTTCCTCCCTTGTCATCCTTCATCTTCCAGGCCACGAAGGTGTACTGGTCCAGCTCCTTGCTGTCTGACCGCTCTTTGAGCTTAGTTGTCTCCTGGTTCTTGCTTTTCGGAGGGGATGTCTGATCTTTGCTGACGACTGCAGAGGAGGAGGCGGCAGCTCGTTCCGTCTCTCTCTTGTTGTGCTCCAGTCCTCTTCGCCTCCTCTCCTCCCTCTTAATAGATGAAGACTGTTTGTTGATGACAGGCTGGACACTCTTCTGTTCAGCTTGGGGAGATGCAGAGGTAGTGCTGGTCATTTTATCCTTCCCACCTGAGGGCAGCACCGATTCTGAACCTGGTGTTCCTGGTGTTTGGTTCTTCAAGCCTTCCTCCTCCTTCTCATCCTGCTGAGGTTTAGCCTTAAATGTACCGTTAGTCTCCAAATCCAGCTCCTCTTCCTCCAGCTCTTCATCTTTGCCTTGTTCCTCATCTATATGTAAGCTTGTGTTGTCCTCCTGTGCATCCTCTTGTCTCTCCTCCTCCTCTTCTTCCGGAACAAAGAGATTTTCATCCAGCATCTCCTCTGTGACCAGCTCTATATCTGGATCCTCTCTTGTCTGAGGCTCATGTTCTCTTCTGTGCTCATCTTTCTCCCTTTGCTCCTGTGCTCTCCTGGCTGCTTCCTCCTCTGCTCTCCTCCTTGCTTCTTCTTCAATTTTCATTTTTGCTTCCTCTTCTGCTTTTCTCCTCGCCTCTTCCTCCTCTTCTCTCTTCTTCCTCGCTTCTTCTGCTCGCCTACGGGCCTTTTCTTCCTCTTCTTCTTTCTTTCGTTTCTCCTCACGTACAGAATGACACCTGTAATGCACAAGACATAATAAGACACCCAAGTATGATTGTAAATATTGCACCTAAGCACCATCCATTCATCTAGAGACAAATGTTTTCATTTTAATTTCTTATAAAAACAAAAACAATTTGGGAGCATTTTCGTTGTTTACCTTCTGCGTGCCGAGTGCCCCCTGACCAGGGCTTGTATTTTTGTAGCACCTTGTTTTATTCGGCTGTACTCTGATCTCTGTCTGTGCCCTCTCCACACTGCCTGGATCAGAGTCGCCGCCTGTCGCCTTTGCTCCTTCCTGCAGTACCTACGCCAAGATAACTGAGAGACAGGACAGAGAAAATCAAGACTCAAAGCAAGTTGTGTATTGATGCGAGAAATTAAATAAATGGTATATCTGTGTTTACCTGGATCAAGATGGCTGCCCTCCTCATGTCTAGAAACTCCTGCCTCTGCAGGCGAGCTCTGAGCCAGCGCTGAAGGAAGATGATCTTCCGCATCACGTCCTTGTGCAGCATGTCCTGCAGCTTCTGCCGTTCCAGCTCCTTGAGAAACACCTGAGGCCACAAAACGCATCAGAATAAAAAATTATACGTGGATGAAAATAAGGTCTGCATGATAAAACGAAAACTAAATATTCAACAGCAGTGGCAGGAATTAAAGGAAATATGTATTGCAGGAA
Source organism: Nematolebias whitei (assembly GCF_014905685.2). NCBI lineage: Eukaryota > Metazoa > Chordata > Actinopteri > Cyprinodontiformes > Rivulidae > Nematolebias > Nematolebias whitei. The sequence goes on from NC_056500.1 coordinate 20,463,616, forward strand.
ACTAACCCCGTTCAAAATATCTTGCTTTTAAAATCAACATTAACGGCAATACCTTGGTTTTGCCTATCTGGTACGTGGTGGGGTCAAGATGCATTTTCTTTTCTAGGAGCTCTAAGATGTCCTCTTTAGAGGCAGAGGTGTTCTTCGGCAGCAAAACTCTGAACTGCTCCACAAATTCCTGCAGAAATTATGCAAGTACTTAAGACAAGAGGTGAATATGCTGTTTCACAGAAGATAATCTGCATTACGTAATTGCTGTGGCACGATGTTGTTGGATAAATTTCACGAGAGGAGTGCAGCTGCAGTACCTGGAAGGTGTACTTTGCTCCATAGCCTGACCTCCTGATGCGAACAGTTTCCAGCATCCCAGTGTAATGCAGCTGCTGGAGCACCAAGGCCTCATACAGATACATCTCCCTCTGCTCACACACACAGTTACATTTAGAAACCCAAGGTTACTATGGTAGGTAAGCTGCCGTCATCTTAGACGAAATGAGAATTTGTGTCATTTGTTATGGCATCAAACTATCAGAAGGGGCAAAAGAGTGAAGTTTGTTTAACAAAATTACAGGAACATTATTTCACTGAATAAATCTGCATTTATTGGATTTAAGGTTAACAAGATAAAATACGATAAATTTACCTTCTCAGCATTGGAGCGGATACAACGAATGAAGAAAGGCTCTGCTTTGTTCAGAGTCTCCAAGAGTTTCGTCAAAGAGTTCTTGGGAGAAGGGAAAAAAATCATTATGCTTAAACACCTCTCTCCGAGTGCAATTTTCATTATATTTCAGCTGACGTTACCTGGAACTGAGCACTAATGCTGGGGGTCTTTTTCTTCTTGTGCAGGTGGAGCAGAGACTTTGTCGTCCGATCGTGCAGCGTCAGACTTACGATGAATTTCAACGACTGCGAATCTAGCAAACTCTGGAAACAGAAAAGCTGCAATCAGCTTCCTGTTTGCACTCATAGAGATTAGAACTAACAAAGTGGCTTCTGATCTACAGGTTTCTGGTCTTCACTCAGGATTACCTTGGGGATGGCCTGCCTCTGTTTGATAGTCTTGTTTTTCCTGCAGAAAGGAATAAAGAGGGTGCAGCGTGAGTAAAGAGCAGAAAGCCTGAGGTGTGAAGATGGAACGGGGTAAACGAATGGAGTGTTGTGAGGCCTGGTTAGTAAGAATGGGTGACTTCTTCATGCAGTTGTTAAGTGATGAAACATAGGCGTACACCTATAGACTGGATGAATGACCAGGAGGTTAGACAGTAACAAAAGAAGAGGAAGATGGAATGAAAGGCTTGAAATAATCAGCTCAGCAGAGACTCCCCACACAAAGACAGACATGCTCTCTACTTGGTCAAGTTCTCTTTAATGTCGTGCACAACACCACAGGGGGTAGTGTAAAATGCTCACACACTGAAAAAGTGCTGGGACATATTTTCACAAGATGCTTTAAAAGATCTTACATCAACAGTCTTTGCTGGTACTCATGCAGCAGTTGAAGTATTCGTGGCATCTACAAAAGCTGATTATGCAGCTTACAATGGCTACTTATAGAATCTGCAATGAGGAAGCTGGAATGTTTTACCACTGGACCAAAAGCAGATATTATTTTATAGCTTTTTGAGCACATCGTAATGGATGCAGGAGCATGTTCTGCCTGAGCTGATGACACTGGACTGATCTGAAGAAGAGCCGATGCCAGCTCTGTCTGCAGACTCACTGGAGGACTTGTCGTGGAAAGCGGAGGCGACCCCAAGATTGCAGCAGCTTGCGAGGGTCCTCCCCATCCAGCTGCAAGTTCTTAATGGAGCTGATGATCTCCGCATGCATGTCTCTGATCACGCACACGCACGTATAGACACACGTGGTATGAATAGAGGAGAAAAGGGGGAGGATGGGGAGCAGGGGAAGGAAAAGGGGGGAAAAAAAGCACAAACAAAAATTTGGAAAAAATATATAAAACAGAAGACAACAAAAAAAAAAAAAGTAAAGGAGAGTGTGAAGAACGCCACTGTTAGGACACCTCCAGGAGAAACATAGCAGCCGTTACCCAAGACAGTAAGACACAGTACAGAACAGCTGGGGTGTCATACCAAGAGACACTTCAGCTTTCACACAATCATCTGTGAACCACTGAAGCTTTTTCCTCTCTCCCCTTGATAATGTACAAGGAAACCACAAGACACACAAGACCACCCAACCATGCGTCACATCCTTTACAAAAACAGAGAAAGATACAGAGATTGGGTATTTAGAGGTTGTATTCCCACACGTCTTGCTGCCACTGTGGTAGTAAACATGCAGAGATGAGCTGAGCTGGCGCTTGGCGTGGCTGTCTGTCTGTTTCCATGCTGCGGATGTTACTGGCTTCGGTGTGGCTGTAAGTTGTTACGAGTGAAGGTTTTGTGTGTGAGCTCTTTTAATCGTGGCTGGCTGTTACACTGGAAACACTCTTGTGAGGTTAATATGGAGACTCTTCCCATAACCCAGAGATAGTCCATGCAGTTTTATTGCTATACTTACCACGACTGAGTAGGAAAACAGAGGCCAAGCAGTGAAAGAAATGACTAATACGAAATCTGTGCTTTCAGATCTGAAAGGACTGGATGATTTAAAAAATATAGACAATTGTGTGAATGTTTACTAAGCACTCACACTGTTGTGATCCACTTTTAAATTCTTCCGTACGTTTTTCAGCGCAATTCTCATCTTGCAGTTTTCAAGCTATTTCAGCAATTCATTTATCAAAACGTTCAGGTCTTTCAGGACAATCCTGCTATGACTTTTTCGTATTGGTGCAAATTTAGCTTTTTGAAATATTTAGCCTTTTCTGACATTTTTTTCACTTCTCATAGAAAATGAATTGAGCTCATTTTACATCCTTCAACTCTTTAGATCTGTTTACAACCTTTTACTGCTCCTTTCATATTTTGTTCTGATTCAGCTTCTTTCAGCTTCCTTGTGCAAATTTAAACATTTTTCAACTACTTTCAGCTAATTTCAGCTGTTTTTTTAAGCGGCTTTGTGCTCCTTTCAGGATCTTTCTGCTAACTACAACATTTTTGTGCTTCTTCTAACTTCTTTTTGCTAATTTCAGCTTGTTATGCTCCTTTCAGCTTATTTCTGCAAATTTCAGCTTTTTCTGCTATTTCAGCTACTATTTAGCTGTTTTTATTCTAATTTTAGCTTTTTCAGCTAATTCCACATTTTTTGCACTCATTTCAACTTTTTTCAGCTTAATTCAGCAAAAATGTTCTCTCTCCACATCCTTCTGGTAATTTTAGCTTCATTCTACTTTTTCGCTACTTTTCAGCTGTTTTCTGCTTTATTCAGATAATTTCTACCTTTTTGTGCTCATTTCTGCATATTTAAGCCTAATTGGGCAACCATGTGTTCATTCTACTTTTTTCTGCTAATTTAAGATTGTTCTAACTTTTTGGTTGCTTTTTTAGCATGTTTGTAGCTAATTTCAGCTGTTTTCAGATAAATACAAGCTTTTTGTGGTAATTTCTGCTTTCAGTATATTCTTTCCATTTTCTTCTGCTAATTTAGGCTTGTTCATCCATTTCAGCCACATTCAGCATGTTTTTTTTACAGCTAATTTCAGCTGTTTTTCCAGCAAGTTCTTGTGAAATAAGCATTCACGCTGCATTTTCACAGGAAATGCAATTTCTCTAGTTAATTTCTATTTTGGTTCTACAAATGCAAAAGAAAAAAAAAAGTGCAACCAGTTATTTCAGATGTGAAATTAGAATGACCAACATTCTAAAAATAAACACTACGGTTTGATTTCGTTCTGAGAAAGCTCTCACAATTGCTTTGTATTACTAGATATTTGTGTACATGTTTATTAATAAACGTGTGACTTCGAAGCTTTACAGATGATTGAGTGGCTAATAAGAGAAGGCTAGCGCAAACACTTTCCTGTGCTCCACAGAAAAAAATAATAAACGTGAGGAAGTTGAGAGATTATGGCGATTATGTACTAAAAAAAGGAAAATAATTACAGGGAGGAAAGATTGAGATTGCAAGCCAAAAACCTTTTTGGTAGAACTCTCAGGAAAAAAAAAAAAAAGAAAGCATCCAGATGACCTGACTGAACATTGTTGGATTTGTACCTGGATTATTGAGCATGAACTTTGGTCTTTTCTGGAGAGTTTTAAAGTGTTTCACTTCTTCGCCAAACTTGTTCAAACAGTTAACTTTTATATTTTAAGACGCAGATGTTGGGAAAAAAAAAAAAAAAAAACAATCTTTTAACAAAATCAATTAACAAGGCATCAATAATTGTTAATATTTTTAATGAAAGTAGATAAAAAACACTATTTTATTATTCAGTAGAAAACTCAATTCCTTCCTGCTTGGCCTCATGTTCTCACTTGTTTGTTCTTTCCACCAAATTCACTTACTTCTTATTCTCAAAGCTAGCAAAGATGTCTTCAAAGGCCTCTAGAGGACGCTCCTCTGAGTGATCAAAGTAGAAATCTAACATAGAAGCTCGTCTGTGGAGGAAGAGGAAGAGGAGAGAACCGCAAACACTGGGGTCACCAAAAGGTGGGGAGGATATGGGTGACTGAGATGAGGTTCAATTTTGTCACTGAGATGAGAAAAGGTGTTTCATTTCTACGTTTTTACTAAAACATTTTCAGGTGTTCGTCCTCATCTCATTCAGAACCACTGGAATAAGGTCCACAGTACACCAGGGAAAACATTTCTTTCACAGTTACAGTACCCTAGTTGACAGATTCCCTTTAGAAAACAAACAAAAAGAAAACTGGACTTACAGGTAAAACCAGTCCAAACGCACTGAACACAAAGTGAGACGAGTTTCTCAGCTTCACATTACTTTGTGTATATCACTTACTTGTACATTCTTTCTATTGGGGCATTGGACCGTTTGAGTTCGCCTAGAGGAGTTCTGGAGGCTGGACGGATAACACCTACAACATCAAACATGAAACAAGACAAATACAGTTTAACAGAGAAACTGTTTTATTTACAATTGGGTTTTCTATCCTGATCAATCCCATGCTTGTGTGAAAGCTCCTCTTTCTGTGGGCCAGCTAGAAGAGCACCCAAATTATCTGAAGGATTCAGAATCGCAGAGAAAAATCTCAAAATTTCCTAAAACCCCAAGTTTGTGGCCTCATTACTCCATGCTGCCATGAGAGCTAATTACAGAGCAGGAAAAGTGCAGTTTTCAGAAGCTGTGGTACAAAGACAGCTGTATGACGTCATCTTTCCATCTTTAATCAAGCTAGAGCTGAACTGAATATAAGAAAGCTGCCCATAATGGAAAAATCGGGTAAAAATACTTTATATCGACTAAGAAATTGATCTTAGATCATTTCAGGTGGATTCAGATCAGGTACCTGCAGTTTTGGCTGCCCAGGAGCGACCGGCTTCATTGAACGCAGCAAGGCCTCTGATAGTAGCTCGCAAGATGCCCCATCGGAACATGGCCACTGGGTCCATGCCAATGAGCTGCCGCACAAATGCTCTATCGCTGCTTCGCAACAGCGCTATGATATCTGGACGCATGTGGTCTGTGTTCTTCTCTCGGAAATCCTGAAGAGGTTAAATACATTAAAACTGTCACAAAGAGGAACACAAATACGATAGGAAAGAAAAATATTTCTGTATCGGAAGCTTTGTGTTTACTTCTGTTAGAAGCAGCTGATGTCTTATTACCTTGATGTGGTATTTGACTTTCCCTGCAAAGTGCTGAATGACAAAAGCAGGCTCCATGACCGGTGTGGGTACGAAGTACTTGTTCCCCTGGTGCTGCTGCTTGAACTTGGCTAACAAGGTCTTATCGGTGGCGTGTGGAAAGCTGGAACACAAGCAGCAGGAGGGAGAAAAAAGTGCGAAAAATAAGCTCCAAACAAATACAAAGCTTCAACTACATAAAAATAACTATACAGTAGTCCCTCACTACTTCGCGGTTTGTTTTTTGCAGATTTGCTTTACTGTGGTTTTTCAAAGTAAGACTGGAAATGACACACAATTGACTGATTGATGGACGAGCTGCACGATCTGCACATTTTATTTAAAATAAATTATTGTAAATTATTTAGCACCTGCAGCACCTTTGTGCAGCCTACAGCTACAGAAAACGTGTCATCCTGTACATCTTTGCATAATCACACTGCAGGATAAGCTTCCTCCTGCAGCTGATCAGCTGATCAGCGTGCAGAGTAGAGAAGTGGGCATGGCCAAGAACGTTTGCAGGTGGCAAAGAGCAGTGGAAGCAGAGAGAGGGAAACCATGACATTCTGTGCTCTTTTAGAGCGTTCAGAAACATTGATGTTTGAATAAATACATGAAGGAATGCAGCTCTTCTTACTTGCTCTCCTCATCTAAGAGGTACAACAGGCCTGTTGGCTTCTTGTTGATGAGATGGATGCAGCCCACATTGTCTGTGTAGTCGATGTTATGCCAGGTGATTCCCTCAGCTTGGTACTCCTCCTTTATTTAGAAGAAAAGAACATTTTTGGTGAACAAACTCTTCTGAATGCGTGCCATTCTGTCAAACTTTTTACAAGAGTACTGCAAACAGCACACTATACGCCCGTCGACAAGCTATTGTACAGTGTATAGAAATTGGCCGGAAAAGTAAATACCTTGTTTTAACTTTGCCCGTAATTTATGACCTCGACCTTGGAGTTAGGGTCATGAAAAAATGATTGACGTTGTCAAATAGTGGCACAAATGAGTATCAAGTTTTGTTAAATTATCATGAGCAAATCTGAAGTTATGACCCTTACAAGCAAAGAGCTTGTTGTAAATGACCTTGATTTGTGGTCTTGACCTTGAAGCTGGGGCGATGAATAGGATATGCAACACTCCGTCGACGTGATTCATGAGAGTTTCATGTTTCATTAAATTATCTTGAGTGGATCAGAAGTTATGGGTGTAAAAGAACGTTTAAGGGCGTACAGACGGAGACCATAATACGTCTGCCTTTGACGAGTGCATAATAAAACGATGTAAAAATAAAAAAGGTGATTAGTGTCATTTAGAGTGTAATATATGAAAAAGAAAACAGCTGCTCACCTGCTCCAGATTAAAAATGTGATTATTGAAGTAATACTGCAGCTGCTCATTTGCATAGTTGATGCAGAACTGCTCGAAGCTGTTGGTCTGAAAGTCTTCAAAGCCAAAAATGTCCAGGACTCCAATAGACAAGCACTGGAAAACAACGTCAAATCATGTTAATTTACTTGTAGATGACTGCTGAGCAAATTTTCTGCTGTCCCATGTGTGTGTTGTGGGTCTTACTTGAACAGATTCCTCCATGTCTTTCTTGTTGAGCAGTGCATGGTTGATGCGAAGCACTATCCAGTCAAACAGGGCGCTGTACAGAGATTTGGCCATGGAGTCTCTAGCTGTGACAGCCTGATGGGATAAACATAGGACTATATGAGAACTGATTCCAGCTAAATTAATAACATTAAAAAGGAATTTAGTGTGATTACAAATGTGAATACAGTAGTCCCTCGTTTATCGCGGGGGATCCGTACCCTGCAGACCCACGATAAGTGAAAAACTGCAAGGTAGGGATAGTAGTACAAGTAGTAAGCTGTAGTTTATTTTATTCCATAAAGGTGTTTTAAACCCTTCCAACACTCTTGCAATATTCTAAACAATGTTTATAAACTCTAAACGTGCTAAAAGAGCACAGAATGTCATAATTTCAGCTCCCTGCGTCCTCTGCTCAAGCACTCTTGGCCACGCCCACTTCTCCGGTCTGCATGTTGAACAGCTGATCATGCACGCAGATGATCAGCTGCAGCAGGAAGTTTATACTGCAGTACGGGCTGCACCAAGGTGCAGGAGGTGCTAAATAATTTAAAATAATTTATTTTAAATAAAAATTCCATGCTGATCGTGCGGCTCATCCATCAATCAGCCAGTTGTGTGTCATGTCCAATCTTATTTTGAAAAACCGCGATACAGCGAGTCCGCGATAAACGAACCACGAAGTAGCGACGGACTACTGTATAAGAAAACAAAGAAAACTAATTTATAGGTGTTTCAGCAATAAAACAGAGTAGGAGACAGTGTGTACTGCTTTTGGACACTGTTCAACCAGTGTTCGCATTCTTGAAGCATACCTCAGACTGGCTGTAGGGGAGAATCAGCTTGTCGTTGACCGTCACAGTTTTCCTCTTAGTCAGCGCCTCAACCAGCAGCTCTTCTTTGACCTGGGAGGGTTTTAATGCCACAAGTCACAAACACACAACGATCTAAGCAAAGGAAAGGAAAGAGACACCAGGAAGCATGGATACCTTCAGCAGGTCTGAGAGTGTTGTTAGGACATCTGGCGGCCCCACCTCCAGACCCTCGTCTCGGCCCGTTGACTTCCTTTGGTAGGTCACGTTGCCGAGATAAAGGATTGCGGAAAGAACAGAAAAGATCCTGCAACCCAACAGAACCAAGAAAGTTACATGCGCCAAGCAGAGAGTGTGCTGGTTTTATTCTGATCCGTTTACATTTAATGACTTTCACAAAACATAGAGGCTTTGTGAAAGGTTGTAATGACACACCGCAACTAATAAACTGTTACATCGGATCATTTGATGTAAACTGAGTGCTTCCAAAATTTCTGTGTTGTAAATATGTATGTTTTAGCAACGCAACTCCATTAAAATACTTTTTTTAAAAGAACTGAAACAGGCTACAGGACTGATTTTCAGCATAAACCATTTAGCGTGTTTAGAAGAAAATGTCATGTTTCTGCTAAAAAAGCCTGTATGTACTGGTTCACTCACTGTTTCTTAGTGGCTGGCAGGAAGCCAACCATCTCCATGGCCTGCTGCAGCCTTTCAAAATCATGACGCAAATCTTCCTCATCTTCAATCTTAAAATTTTCCTTAAAAAGGGGAAAAAAAAGGAGAAACGGTTGGTAGGGAGGGGCAAAAAGTGAGATCATAAACCCCAGAATCCACCAAAATGATGACGATGAAAAGGAGTCGCTGAAAAAAATGTTGAGGAAAGATGAAAATCTAAACAAGGGAGTGAACAAAGAGCCTTCTTAACATTCAGCGCACACGTGTGAAGTACGCTGGGCGTTTATTCAGCAGCTTATTCAGAAACTTGGCAGCTTTCATGAATACCAGATGCATTTTAGTGCTTTTTGTCAAACCTCTGACTGAGTCGGTTCATTAAGACAACAGAATTTAGCAGATTGCAGAATAAAAAATAAAAAAAAGATGTCCTGAAAAAGTCCAGATTTATTAAAGTTTAGGATTTGCACATACCTGCTTGAGGTATAAGAAATCTTCAGGTGGCAGCAGTTTATACTCCTTCCTCTCTTCTGCTGTAGCGCCCAACAGCAGGTAGTAAAACACATGATAGTTCCTGAAAAAAAAAAAAAAAACACTTGAAATGTACAATGAAAAAGGTTTCCTTTATACTAATTAAAAACAAATATCCCCATTAAACACCTCAATGAATTACTCCATTTTTACTACTTGTTATCATTGTCACGCAGGAAGTTGAGCAGGTAGAAGCCTCGTATTTATTGTCAAACAAAGGCTTAGTTTTGGATGCGAGATAAGAACGAACTTATTGTAAAACGTTAATAAAAAGAAGACATCTGGAGCTGTGGAACGTTTATCAGTTTATATCAACTTTTCATTTGTGCATTGAGTGGGTAAGTACATAAGTGACTAGGCTTTACTGTAAAAAGCACACAGGACTAATGAGTTTCCACACTTATCACACAGAAACACAACATGTGACAGTGGAGTCTATCACTCCTTAAATAGAAGAGTAAGAAATGTTGTCTACAGCAACTGTAGGCAAGGTGATTACCAGCAGACTGCAGACGGTGAGTAGGCGGAGGGTTACAAAGACAGATCTGTCAGAGGAAGGCGGACAGATTTTTCAAAACTAGCTGGGAAACTCATAAATGAGTAATGCACTTCCCACTCAAAAAAACATCTACTGTACATTTTTATTCAAGGTATTCCCTGTCTCAGCTCAGTATTTTACAGTGAATTCAGACATTTACAGTTTAAGTGAGGTAGTTTAGTAAAAATATGTCAGTTTCACTCATTTGAAACAGAAAATAAGTCCACAGCAAAGATTTTGGTCAAAACAGTCTGGCTGCTTTTCTCAATAACCATCAGGCAATTTTTTATTATTTCACATTAGTAACAACAGACAAACAGTCTAGCTGCTAAGTGAATATCACTATGAATAACAGATGATGTGAAAATGAGTGTTCACCAGTATGAGTGAGCCACCACTCAGAAGTGACAGACAGTACAGTCACAGTGTTACGGCAACAGATGAGTATGATTCAACTAAAGAGCCCTTATAACTGGCTTTACAAATATAAAGTAGAGCCATGGTAGTTTAATAATGATCTATTTCTTAAAGTGATTTGTTGGTTTGCAATTGAACCCGTTTTTAGTGTCTGAGGATGTGTGTGTGGGTGTAAGTGTTTCAGCAGATGAATGTTTGAACTCAAAGGCCTTCAGCTGAGCTTCGTATGTGTTTATAGACACACACATGAAGTCTGGTGGAGGTGAAGAATGAAGGACACCCCCCACCCAAACCTCAGTTCCTCCTCACCTTTCGTTCTTCTCTCTGGAGACAAGGCGAGATTTCTCCAGGAGGTACTTCTCCACCACAGCCCTGAAAGACAGCAAGAGGAAACAGCACAGAGGACTTAAAACCTGAAAAAAGTCTCAGCTCTGTGGTGTGTGGGTGCGTGTGAGTAACTGAAAGTGAACGAGAGGAGGAGCGTCGAGTTGAAGTGAGAGCTCATGGTTGGAACAATCAATGAACAAAGTGCTCAGAAACAGTCACACAAACGGTGCGGTGCATTTCACACCACAAAGCAGCAAAATACTGACGACAAAAGAAGGCTGCTGCAGGGGCTGGAGGAGAAAGCAGAGGGCCATTTTCTCTGCAGTCACAATGCATGTTGTTTTAAAAGCAGTTGTAGGGCCATAAAGTTGTCCAAGTTGATTTTTTTAAGTCAGACTTGTTTTTTCTATAAACAACAACACTGATGCCAGTCCTCACAACAAGCTAAAATTAGAGATGCACTGTGAGAAACTCAACAGTGGCCAACGAACAAAAAAATGCAACCTTAAATAATAAAGTGCTATTTGTTGTCATCACTGTATGTTCCCACACAATGGCAAAATTGGTTCTCTGCATTTAACCCATCGCACCTGAGATACACCCAGGTGGAGCAGTGGACAGCTATGTAAGCATCTGGGGAGCAATTGGGGAATAGGTGTCTTGCTCAGAGACACCACAACATGTGGGTATGGCTGGGGATTTAACCTGGGATTTTCGGGTCCCGAGTCGGCTGCCCTGCCTCTACCCCGGATTAACAAACAAAACTTGACACACCTTGCATATGGAACAGCTAATCTGACGTGGAAATAAACACACAAACCAAACACTTGTTAGCATGAGTTTTACAAACTGTAAGTGTTACAAGTTTGAGAAACTGATAAAGATAAATAAAGGGTGTCAAGAAACCAGCCTTGAGGCACACCCTGAATATCTGATAGGAATTTAGATTAAGCTGTGCTTGCATAAACACCTCTTGAACCAGTTATAGGCTCTTATCATATAAATCCTTAAAACTGCATACCTAAACTTGAATTAAATGACTAATAGGGTGAATCATTTTGTGCAACTTCTTCTTTCGGCTGCTCCCTTCTTCAGGGGTCGCCACAGCGAAGCTTCCAGTATACTGCCGCGTACGTCCATTCATGCATACGTACGCGTGTACTGTACGCAGAGGGTTCAGACTTCGTACTCCAGCGTACACCCCGAGCAGCTGCAGAGCAGCTTCACAGACAAGGGGCGTTTACCTTCGGGACAAATTGAGGTCGCCGATTGGTCATTTGCTGACACGCCTACTGGATTGATTGACAGGTTGGGGGGAAAAAAAACGAGCGCTGGCAGCCTCAGCGTTGTTCTGTGTTTATATGTTGTTAATAAAAAGATCTAAAAAAAAAAAAAAAAAAAAAAACAGGGAGCGCTGGCTCTACAACCCACACATCAGACCAGCACACCAGGACATCTCCAGACCCTCCCGCAGCCACGCTGGACCTGAGTTTAATTCGTTCATGACAAATTCCTTCATTTCTCATCATTTCAGTCATGGCATCAACTGAGGAGGAAGAGATCACTGCCTCTTGGCAAAAAAAACAAACAAAAGAAAAGCCCAGATCAGGGATGAAGAAGGGGAATTTAATACATTGGTGTCGCATACAAAACAGTCCGTCGCTGGGCAGTTTATTGTGCGACACCGCGTACGCGTATGCGGTCGTAAAAATTTAAGCTTTGCACGGACATGCCCTGGGGGGTACGCTCGTACCTCCGCGTACGTACGTACGTACCTCTGCGTATGGACATACGCGGCAGTATACTGGAGGCTCGCACGAAGACTTGGCAATTGTTTTTTTTACTCCTGATGACATTCCTGACACAACCACAGATCACTGAGCTACCACAGCCCTCTGTGTGGAGCAGAGAGCTGCCATCTAGGGCACCCAGGGGAGCAGATGGTGGGGGTTAAGGCCCTTGCTCAAGGGCCAAAAGTGAGGCAAATGAGGGTGGAGGCTGGTGTGGGTGTTTCACCATTCACACCTACATTTTTGATGTTGGTTCAGGGAGTTGAACTGACAAACTTCTGATCACAGGCCCCCTTCTCTAACCTCTGCGCCACTCCCCCATTTTGTGTAACACATAAGAAAATTACTTGTTTCTATTAACCAGTTTCAAACTGTCATTGACTCACAGTGCTGCTGCATATCTTTTTCAGCTGAATATCTCACAGTATACCGTTTGTTGAATAGAATATATTTCAGTTCTTGAAGTATTTCAAAGGAAACCTACTGGAGTTATAAATTTTAATAGCTACCTGAGAGTTAATAAGAGTTTTTCCAAGTGTACCAACAAACTACATGAAGCCAACAAACAAGGAGGCTACAGACAGACCGCTGATGAACTGAAGGAAACAGCTGAACTCTTGACCTCTACAGAGAGTAGCAGCTCTGCTGTGCTGTGGAAAGTATTTTGCAGGCATGTTTCTGGTCCACTTGTCATCTCGGAATGTGAGATTGATGCAGATCAACAGACAGCTCTCCTGAGTGATCACTTTTATCTTGCTATGAAACATTTTTAACCCGACGGATGTGTGACATCACCCTCGTACGTGAAGCATGACTCACCATAAAATGGTTTAATTCAGTGGTTCCTAAACATTTTGGCTTCTGACCACCCAAAAAATAGTAAACAAGGCTTGTGAGCCCATTTAATTCTGGTTTAAATACACAAGCTTTGATAAAAATCTTATTAAACACAGGCATCATAATACAGTAGTTCCTCGCTACTTCATGGTTTGTTTATTGTGGACTCAATCTACCGCGGTTTTCTAAGTGAGATTGGACATGACACACAATTGGCTGATTGATGGATGAGCCGCACAATCTGCAAATTATTTAGCACCTGCTGCACTAGGGTTGAACGACTACATAATTTTTAAACTCGACATTAACATAATAAAACTCGAGTAGAACTCGAGTACTTGATGACACATAGGATCTAAAGATACAAAAATAAATACATAAAACCGCAAAAAAGGTCATTATTTACCAAAAAAAGACCAACAAAACATTGGGAGTGCATATTATGCCCCTACCATTTATCAAACTGCAAATAAGTCACAGGAAAAACTAAACTATTAGTTATTATTATTAAACTGCAAAAGTGAATAAATGTGCAGCACGTCAAAAACAAAACTAACAATAGTGGGGGTCCCACCCCACACCACCGCCAGCTGTGGTGCGCATTAAGTTTAGTTTTAGAGATTAATATGTTTGTAGACTTTTTTTAAATAGGTTTAGAGATTCATTTTTTTGCTTTTTGTTTGGGAAACAAGGTCAGAAGCTGGTTCCGGTTCGGTCATTGAACACGGTGTTGCACCATATTCAGTGACCTGCAACAGTGCATGCAACACCACCCCCTACTGTCACAAAATATGGTGTAACACCGGTTCGCAACGCGCTCCAAACAGTCAGGAAGTTGTTTCATTTTCTGTTTCCTTACGGTAGTTGAACCAGAAAATTAATCTTTAGTGAAATATTTCCAGACTATTGATGCATTTCTACCTGTTTGTCAAGACTGGGCCTGCTCTGCTCCACCCGTCTGCTTGGAGGAATCCATTTTGTAACCCGCGCCAATGCGGATCATGTGGCACATGACGCAATGACGTAACGGCGGCGTAATGACGTCACCACGAATACTCGACGTGAAATTAAAAACCTCGATAGGTGTCCAAAGAATCGATGTGTAGATTACTCGAGTAGTCTGTTAAAGCCCTATGCTACACCCCACACTGAAGTATAAGGTTCCTCCTGCAGCTGATCAGCTGTTCTCCGTGCTGACCGGAGAAGTGGGCATGGTCAAGAGTGCTTGCAGGTGGCAAAGAGCAGCTGAGGCGGAGAGAAGGAAATCATGACATTCTGTGCTCTTTTAGAGCGTTTAGAGTTTAGAAACATTGTTTAGAATATTGCAAGTGTTGGAAGGGTTTAAAACACCTTTATATATATATATATATATATATATATATATATATATATATATAT
>NC_056500.1:20478345-20486136 GCF_014905685.2 Nematolebias whitei
TACTTTGCGGTTTTTCACTGCTCGCAGGGCTTCAGGGTACGGATCCCCCACGATAAACGAGGGACTACTGTACCACAAACAGTCTTAACAAACACAATACTATTTTATTTTATTAATTTACGGTGACTCTTTTTAAAATTATTTTAACAATTACAGTGAACATATGCCATAAAAAACCCTTTTGTTAAGTGCAAGTTGTTATTTGAAGATTATCCAAGAACTCCCACCTGCTTTTTCGTGACCTGCAATAGGATCCTGACTCCAACTTTAGCAACCACTGGTTTATTGAGTAGAACAATGATGTAAACCATAAGGCTTTTTCTTTCCAGCTGCAAAGTTTAACCATAAAACACTAATAGGCAAGCACTCATCTCCTTCACATACACACAAATTTTAAAGTGTGTTCATTTTCACTATTTTGATCCGTCTTTATATTCCAAGAGTATTTTCTGTTAACAGTCCATCTGTTACTTTGAGAGCAGAGGAAAGGGGAACGGCAGCCTCTCCTTTGTAAGTCTTCTCTATTGACTGCTTGAATAGCTGCCACTGAAGATGGATAGACAGACAGGCAGTCTTTGTCAAGTCCACTGAGTGGAGCTGTGAAGGTCCGGAGTCTTTTGTTGTTAAGAAACAAAGCTACAGTAGCACAGAAAGCAGATGTTAAATTAGAAGAGGCAGTTTGCATCAAGTAGATTATAGTGTGCATTTTATTGTCTCTGAGGTTTCAGCTTGTAGCTAAGAAAAGCCCCAGTTCACTACAATCAAGCCTGCAGCCTGAATACCAGACCCTTCTAGGTGTAAAAAAAATCTAGCAGAGCATGATGGGAGTGGGTGCCATTAGAGGATAATCAACTGACTGAGGATGCCCACTTACTGCAAAGCTGAGCAGCTGTCACCACAGGCATTTACACATTTCAAATCACGTTTTATTTTGAGAACTGGAGAATTTAACTCATGCAACGATGTCAGAAAATTCATGCTGTTAGGTCTGAACATTGCGCTCACAGCCTGCAGGTTTTACACTCTTTCACAATTAATGCATGACATGGTTTGTTCTTAAAAGACACAGTAGCGAGCAGCGGTTCCTCTCTCCTGATGAGGAAATGAGGAAGTGACTCAGCTGACAAGACTGTGATGCAGCTTCTAACCAGAGTTTAAATGCTGAGAAAAGGGAAGAGGGATCTAATGGTTAAAAGTTTGATTCCACATATGCACTGAGACACATGACCAGCCATAAAAAGGGCAAAGAGGAAGACAACTGGCTACAGGGAGGTTCTAAATGTCTTGAAGAAAAAAAAAATGTGGGAGGGCTTTTTGAAATGCACAAAAAACGACATGGTGGAGGTAGAAGGTGATGGATTACTTACCCTCGGACCACTCCACTCTCCAGATAATTAACCTGGATGAATTTACCAAAGCGACTGGAGTTGTTGTTGTGGGCCGTTTTAGCATTACCAAAGGCCTGAAAAAGGTGAGAGGAAGACAGAAAGACACTTATAATAGGCATTTACTGTGGTATATCATCAAACTAACCAACACATTATAAAGATTAACACAACACCCTAATTATTTTTCCATTTATTTATGTAAAAATAAATAAATAAATAAAATCATGGCTTTTTAAATTCAACACAGATTTTTTTTTTTGTTGATAAACATTACATATCAAGCTGGATCTAAAGTTGTGGTTGTCTAAAGAAATAATCCACTCCATGCAGCATCCACTAGTCTCCCCTCAAATGTTTCTTAAGCAGATCATTGAGGATGTTTGGAAATGAGAACTGCTGCTTTTAAACCTTTTATGGAAGTGCTACAAGACAAACTGAAGTGGAGCGTACTTCCAACTAAACACATCTCTCTATTAGTATGTTCAAAAAACTCAACAACAACAAATCACCATGACAACAAAGAGGTTTAATATCCTTGGGACTACACCAGATTTTGAAATAGTGGTTCCTACGAGAAAGTGAGCATCTGCAACTCGCTGATTTGTCTTCATTTACTGGTACTCTGCTTGACGTGTGTGTGTGTGTGTGTGTGCGCACATAGGAGCAAATGAAAAGAAGAAAATGACAAAGAGGTTATAGGTCAGAGATGATAAATGAGGCTGGGCCAGCCTGTCTGTGCAGCAAAGTCAGACCAGGAGCTTAGAAACATCTTTCCAAGCCTTGAAGAAATGTTCACCTCAGACCAGGCTTCAGTGAGGTGGGCCCTAATTACTGCACTGATACATACGATAATAGAACAGCTCTAGATTTTTGTTTTCGTGATGCACACGTTCACATGGTTACAGATACACAAACCACAAAAAAGATCACTGTGGGGAAGTTGACCCAATGAATGTTAAATAGGACCCTCATTGTATTTTACAGGCTTAACTTGACACAGTTTTACTGTTGGGGGTGATCAGAGTATTGAGGTCACACACAAACACACACACACACACTCACAGACACCTACTGGGAATGATTGAAAGGCCATGCAATGAATCACTGATGCATTTTTTTTTCTGCTCGCTCCCATTTCGTACCGCTTTTTCTTCCTTCCATTTTTACTTCCCATTTTATATAAATAGATTTTGCAGAAACACATTTCTGCACATTATTTTTTTTAATTGCAATAAAGCCTTCAAAGCAAGATGTGATTTTAAAACATTGTTGAGACTCAAGCAATGCATGAGGCAATAGTTGCTGCTTGTTCATGGATGATGAAACAAACTCTTGGTTGTCTGTGACCAGACTTCTCTTCAGTCAGACTTGAACTTGCTCAGGCAAATCTTTAAAAAAAAAAAAATAAAAAAAAAAAACATAGCTACAGGGTTTTCCTTGCTACTTTTGAGTGTGCAAAAAAAAAAAAAAAAAGTTTGTTATACAATTGTTATTCATATGTTTCTTTTTTATTGTCATGCATACATGTGGGTTCACAGAATATTGCACCAGTGCCACGTTTAAGGGTCAGTAAATGGGTTAAGGAGATGACAGTGTCTCAGTACTCAATGCTGTCCACAGTGAACTGTTCTTTTTTTTTTTTTTTTAAACCTTTCATTCACAAATCTTGGAGCAAGAAGCACTAAACTCATGAGAAATCTCTGCAAAGCTCAGTTTGCTGCGCCGTGGAGGGAATTCTAAACATCTTCCTGCATCGCTCGTATTCAAACACGCCCAGCAGCCAGGCTGATCAACTCAAAGGCTCAGCAGGTATGCAGAAGCAAATTCAGCTAATGTCCCAAACTGTGGCCATGAGGAGGCACGGTGTAATCTGCTTTCTTACAACAGGGTTTGCCCATGAGGAGCTGCAACAAAGGAGCAATGCAGGGTGAGTGTAAAATAAAGGCAGAAAAGAGGGTCTCACTCACTTATAATGTCTCCACTTGTGCACAATGTGGAACCTGAGTGAATCTCATAACACATCTGATTTATTTCTGCCTTCTCTGGAAGCCATGCTCCCTGGAAATTGTAACTTTAAGCAGCCACCAGTAAAAAGTCTCACATCCACATTTAGCCCACTTCACAACCTTCTCCTTGTTAACACAGCTTGTGTCTAAAGTAGCTCTAGTTATGGGCTGTTTGTCTCTCAATAAGCAAGCGGGAGGCATGACAAAGCATAAAC
This sequence comes from Nematolebias whitei, assembly GCF_014905685.2. Taxonomy (NCBI): domain Eukaryota; kingdom Metazoa; phylum Chordata; class Actinopteri; order Cyprinodontiformes; family Rivulidae; genus Nematolebias; species Nematolebias whitei. The sequence goes on from NC_056500.1 coordinate 20,481,955, forward strand.
AATACACCTAACGTGATCTCAAACACTAGTTCTAGTCTTAACGTGCACTAAAAGGAGCTATAAAGTACAGGTCCTTCTAAAAAAATTAGCATATTGTGATAAAGGTAATTATTTTCCATAATGTAATGATAAAAATGAAACTTTCATATATTTCAGATTCATTGCACACCAACTGAAATATTTCAGGTCTTTAATTGTTTTAAAACTGATGATTATGGCATACAGCTCATGAAAACCCAAAATGCCTGTCCCAAAAAATTAGCATATCATGAAAAGTTTCTCTAAACAAGCTATTAACCTAACCATCTGAATCAACGACGTAACTCTAAACACCTGCAAAAGATTCCTGAGGCTTTTAAAAACACCCAGCCTTGTTCATTACTCAAAACCGCAATCATGGGTAAGACTGCCGACCTGACTGCTGTCCAGAAGGCCATCATTGACACCCTCAAGCAAGAGGGTAAGACACAGAAAAAAATTGCTGAACGAATAGGCTGTTCCCAGAGTGCAGTATCAAGGCACCTCAGTGGGAAGTCTGTGGGAAGGGAAAAGTGTTGCAGAAAACGCTGCACAATGAGAAGAGGTGACCGGACCCTGAGGAGGATTGTGGAGAAGGGCCGATTCCAGACCTTGGGGGACCTGCGGAAGCAGTGGACTGAGTCTGGAGTAGAAACATCCAGAGCCACCGTGCACAGGCGTGTGCAGGAAATGGGCTACAGGTGCCGCATTCCCCAGGTCAAGCCACTTTTGAAACAGAAACAGCGGAAGAAGCTCCTGGCCTGGGCTACAGAGAAGCAAAACTGGACTGTTGCTCAGTGGTCCAAAGTACTTTTTTCGGATGAAAGCAAATTTTGCATGTCATTCGGAAATCATGGTGTCAGAGTCTGGAGGAAGACTGGGGAGAAGGAAATGCCAAAATGCCAGAAGTCCAGTGTGAAGCACCCACAGTCAATGATGGTCTGGGGTGCCATGTCAGCTGCTGGTGTTGGTCCACTGTGTTTTATCAAGCGCAGGGTCAATGCAGCTAGCTATCAGGAGATTTTGGAGCACTTCATGCTTCCATCTGCTGAAAAGCTTTATGGAGATGAAGATTTCATTTTTCAGCACGACCTGGCACCTGCTCACAGTGCCAAAACCACTGGTAAATGGTTTACTGACCATGGTATTACTGGGCTCAATTGGCCTGCCAACTCTCCTGACCTGAACCCCACAGAGAACCTGTGGGATATTGTGAAGAGAAAGTTGAGAGACACAAGACCCAACACTCTGGATGAGCTTAAGGTCGCTATCGAAGCATCCTGGGCCTCCATAACACCTCAGCAGTGTCACAGGCTGATTGTCTCCATGCCACACCGCATTGAAGCAGTCATTCATGCAAAAGGATTCCCGACCAAGTATTGAGTGCATAACTGAACATGATTATTTGAAGGTTGGCGTTTTTTGTATTAAAAACACTTGTCTTTCATTGGTGGGATGAAATATGCTAATTTTTTGGGACAGGCATTTTGGGTTTTCATGAGCTGTATGCCATAATCATCAGTATTAAAACAATTAAAGACCTGAAATATTTCAGTTGGTGTGCAATGAATCTGAAATATATGAAAGTTTCATTTTTATCATTATATTATGGAAAATAATGACATTTATCACAATATGCTAATTTTTTGAGAAGGACCTGTAATTCAAAATGTATGATGTTATGTGCAAAATTAGAAATTCCTGGCAGAAGTTTGTTAATGAATCCTAAAATACAACATTAAAGGATTTCATAGTTATATGATCCCAGTTTACAAATATATTCAACATACATACTGATAATACAACTAGAAAAGAAATGCTTATCCTCAGTAAAAAAAATAAATTAAAAAAACACTTTGTAGTGGTACAGCTCAGAGATCCACTGCATCCAAAGAGCTACGGGTAAATGTTTCCACAGGCGCTGCCAAGGCCCCAACACTGACACCTCACTACAGCATGGGTACACACACAAAGGCCTCTAAATAATCCAAGTGTTACAAAATGCCACTTTCACAGCAGACAACACCCATGCAAAAATTATTCAAACCTTTTAGTGAACGGCTTATTCTCCAAGCTGCAGACTATTTTGATTCACAAATATATGAGTTACGTGCTTCAAGCCTAATTTCAGTTTATGTTCATTAATTGCAGGTTAAATTAGAGATCCAAGCAGAGCGGTGATGAAGTGTATAATCACTGATAGCCGCAACACTCAGGCTCAACACTCTGTGCTACTTGTGACAAAATAATCACTGTTTGTTGTTATCTGTGAAAAATGCTTTGGTGAGATCACATGTTGGCAGCGACTGAATGGAACCACGTCTCTACACAGTTCCTCCTCCGCTTGGCTTCTCTTCGGGTCATCAGTTAATAATTCTGACTACATTTAGACCCCTCGAGCTTAACTCAACAAACGTAATGACAAAGAGCTGATTCTTCAAATGCCCAATAACAGCAACAGAGAAGTTAGAGGGTGTACAATACAATCTAAGAATCCCTCACAAGAAAGAGAGTCACAAATAAATAACTCACTGCCATGAGCACTGAAACAGAAACTCCAACCTCAGGAAACATAAGAGCAGAAATGACAAGAAGTTTAATAAATTAGTCCTTATTAAAGTGACAGTTCAAGGAAATATGCAAAAGGCTTGATCCAGGTCTGTTCCGTCTCAATTTAAATTAAAGATGCTTGTATTTGGAGCCATCTTTAAGGCAGAAACAACATGACTGAAGAAAAATAATCTATAATTGCTTTAATGGTTGATTCTATTTTTGATGTGACTGAACAAAAAAAAATCATCACAAACTAGTTTATTTGGAAATGATGTGCTCGCGCCAGCTATATAAAAGTTCAACAGAATGATGAACTCTTCATTGTTGACTCTGAAGTACATGATCTTTACAGTTAAGACGATGCGACACAAACAACCACAGGGTAAACAACTTGTAACAAATTGTAGATTCATGATAAATGGCACATATTTTTCTTATTATTATAAAAAGTCTAAAAAATACTGACACATGAACAGAAGCAAAGAATAAATTTACCTACAAACAGAAACAGAGTCATAAACAAATTATAATGAGTCATCGCCGTGTTTAGATCGCAATCTACATGCATACCACAGTGGTGCTTGAAAGTTTGTGAACTCTTTAGAATTTTCTATATTTCTGCATAAATAAGACTTAAAACATCAGATTTCCACAAAAGTCCTAAAAGTAGATAAAGAGAGTCCAGTTAAACAAATGAGACAAAAATATTACACTTGGTCATTTATTTAGTGAGGAAAATTAGCCAATTTTGTATATTTGTGAGTGGCAAAAGTGTGTGAACCTCTAGGATTATCAGTTGATTTGAAGGTGAAATTAGAGTCAGGTGTTTTCATTCAATGGGATGATGATCAGGTGTGAGTGGGGAACCTTGTTTGATTTAAAGAACAGAATCTATCAAAGTCTGCTCTTCACAACATGTTTGTGGAAGTGGATCATGGCAGGAACAAAGTAGATTTCTGAGGACCTCAGGAAAAGAGTTGTTGATGCGCATCAAGCTGGAAAAGATTACAAAACCATCTCTAAAGAGTTTGGACTCCACCAATCCACAGTCAGACAGACTGTGTGCAAATGGAGAAAATTCAAGACCATTGTATCACTGGTACATCAGTGTTTCCCCTATCATTATACAAGAAGGGCGCCTCACCCTGTCAACAGAACCAAGCTCCCTGCCTACAACTGTCCCCCCACCCCATCGACAACTGCCGGAACTCACGCAGCGCTACGATAGTGGTGCGCAATACAGACGTGCTAGCTAAAAAGCTACACAGGTAGTGCTCCACAGACATACATACAGTACGTAGCGCTCTGTCTTCCTCACGCTGAACCCCCCTCCCTCCCTATCCCCAGAAAAAAAATCACGGAAGATATGAGCGCACCCCGATAAGGTAGGTAACCTAGGGGAAACACTGTACACACATAACATAATAACAGATTATGGTTAGGTCTGTCATGATAACCAATTTTGCGGGGCGATTAATTGTCTCAGAAATTATTGCGATAAATGATAATATTGTTTGAAATTTGACAATTAGTAATTATTGTCAAATTTAAGAAGAAATGTTGGTTATATATATATATATATATATATATATATATATATATATATATATA
>NC_056500.1:20486536-20522259 GCF_014905685.2 Nematolebias whitei
TATATATATATATATATATATATATATATATATATATATATAAATCAATCAATCAACCTTTATTTATACAGGTATACCTTTATTTATACTTTATTTATTTATATGTGATTTTTGTGTGTAGTACCTTTTTTGAACACTGGATGGCAGTATAAGACTGTTTGAACAGAAGAATGGATAGTGAGGGAGTGAGCAGTGTGTCTTTTTAAGAAAAATGGGAAGGAGGCCCCTTGACGTGACATGGGCTGTCTTTCAGGTTTTTTTGGTTCTCAAAATGGCTGACGCCCTGTGTGGTTTTAGCTCTTTAGCACAGCATTTTTCACACAAAGCTTTTAATAAAAAATCAGTAAACAAGTTCTCAGCATCTTTTTGCAGAGAAAAACAACTTTTTCCACAAAGGCACGGGTTTCAACTGTGAATTTTTCGAGTTTTGACAAGACAAAGGTTTTTTCCTGAGGTCGGCCTGTTAGTTTAGCTCGTAGCTTAGCTTCTCAGCTTAGCTACTTTTAACAATTCAAAAACACGATTTTGGACGGTTAAAACGGATTTTAAAGAAAAAAGAGAAAGGGCGGGGTCAGTGAAGAGCTTTTGTCATCCAGTGTCTTCAGTAGAAAGAGAGAGACACGAAGAAACGATAAAGCCGATAAATGAAAATGAGGTCGATAATTTTCATTTATCATGCGATTAATTGATTTATTGTTTATTGTGACAGGCCTAATTATGGTGTTATTTATATCTGTAACATATTTGTAATTTTGCAGTCTGATTCTTTAGGTGGTTAATCTAAATAATAATACATGAGCAAGCTGTCTAATTTAAGTGTATAACATAAGTTAAAGCACAGACCCAAGACTGATGTTAATGGAAAAGTGTTTCAATGGTCAGGATAGGATCCAAGTGCCAGCTTTGCTCTTCTTGTGGTTTGTCGTTTTACCAAAGTGGAGACATTTAAAGCAACCCCACCCATGTAAAGATGAGTACCACATCAAACGCCAGCCTGTGGTGTGGTCAGAGCACCACAAATAGAACCTGAAGAGGCCTGCAGCCTGCTGCAACATGTAAGCTGTGCGGGGCTATAGTGAAAAGACTAGAAAGAACCATATTCTGATCTTGAGTAGGTTTCAGAATGATTACAGGAAGGTATTTCTATACACTGTGCATTTATATGTCTCTGCATGTGTTTATATCATGAGCCAGAGACACGAAAGTGACCGAACCTCGATAATGTCAGCTTTTCTCAGGCTCAAATACAATGCCACCTACTCTGAATGACTACTCACACACAAGAGATAAACAATAGATCAGCAGACAAAAATGGCCGGCTTCTCCTCTGCACTTCCTGAACAAACAATACAGCCCACTGGTTGATCCACGCCCCTCAAGGCTCTGAGCTAACAGCAGAGGGAACCACTGCCTTTACTTCCTGTGTCGTAGCCACTTCCTGTTAAAGGGTTTCGAACGATAGGAACTTCCTGTCTGGGGCTGCAAGACAAGAGTGGCAAGGAGCACAGCAGAGACTTAAAACAAGAATGTTATACAATGACAACAAGCTGAAACATGGAGATCTGTGGAACTGATCTTAAAAAAAAACCTAATGTATTCAGACCTTCCAACATTTTTCAGTCAGGTCGTCTGGACAGTTTCTTTTTTTTTTTTTGCCGAAACGTTTCGCCTTCGATCCAGAAGGCTTCATCAGTCAAGGGAACACACAACAAAACTGATTCTTCCTCCAACAGCTTACTCCAAAGTGGAACAAACCAGTTCAGCTTGTGATAAGATGGTCTCTTTGGTACGCCCCCTCCTCCATTGCCGGCCCTCTTCCTTGTTGACAGTCTTGTCAAACTGGTTGAAAACAACAAAGTCCATGCTCAATAATTGTATATAAATAATAATAAATGTAAATATTGAGCATGGACTTTGTTATTCAGACCTTATTTAGCTTTAAGTTGCTTATAAATGTGCAACTAATTTACCTAATCAGATTTTTTATTTATTGCTTTTAGACAGCTGTTGGTGAGTTTGCCTCATTGTGTAAGCGTCATGTATTAAAAATAGTTAAGATAACTACAGTTCACTGAAATGTCTATTATTAAACACAAAGCTGCTCAGGTTTGTAACCTCATTTGAAACATTTCTTAACCAGAGGTCAGACATCCTACTCATGCATATTTATAACGCAGACCCGTCAAGCCGAAAAAGAGGAAGGACATTTGAACAAAAAAGCTTTAATGTCTTGCAGAAGAATATGGAGACGTACAACGGGTAACTAACTACACCAGAGGATCAACCAGTTGGACCAGTTCATAAGTAAAATCACTTGTTTAGAGTTAGTGGGCTGTTCTGCAAAATTAAGCCTTATACAGTATGTTCAGACCATATAGGCTCTTTAACCTGTACATTACACTCAACACAAACTAAGGCAATTAATAGAACAAGAAAGACTGGAACAATGTTTTAAAGTAGGACAGCAACTTTTCCAAATGGTCCCAAGATGGAGATGTACAATGTGCCAGCAAAAGAGCCCAAAGTTAGAATACAGAACCACAAATGATGAGCTCATCTCCCCAAAATGTGATCCAGGCCATAAGACCTCAACTACAGCAAGAAACACACACAGACACACACTCAGAAGAGCACATTTTCTACCATTTGTAATCTGATCAGTCTCCACAACAACAAAAAAACTAAAATCCTTCTTTTTAAAGTAAAACACTCCTTTAGCAAAACATTTCTACAAACAACATTTTGTACTGTGTATTGAATGTCTTCACGGGAATTTGTCAAGAACGAACCAGAAAAAGTTGACAATGTGTGTGGAAAAACTAAACTGCAGAGATTTGATCTGTAAAGTAACATTTGTTTCACGTCAGCCACCTTATGCTGCAACAGCAACGTTTCACATCAGCTCACAAAAAGAGTATTTGCAAGTATAAACTGCAAGAGACTGCTAATGTTTCAGCCTTTTTTTTTTTTTTTTTAGTAAAACACAAGACAAGAGGAAATAAAAAGCCATTCAATGACTGGGTTCAGATGTAATCAAATTTATTATTGACCAGGTCAGCAAAGTCCAAACTCATATGTATTCCTGCCTGACCACTCAACCACAGCTCTGAACTGGGCTGACACACTTACAGTGTAGTACAAAACAAAGAGAGCGAGCAAAGTTTGCCCTAGGGACCAGACATGTGCTGATGGAGAGGGAACATTTTTTACTCTACTGCATTCCCCTTCACTCCTCAATCTGTCTGCAACCAAAACCTGACACACACATCAGCAGACGAGAGCTGCACTTAAAAACATGCATCAGAAAGCAGCAGCACTCACACCATGAATAAACACCATGACTGAATGCTATGGTCGTTATCCAAGATTCACTGATGAAATTTAAACTCACAGCTTGCAGCCTTCTCCATAACGTTTCAAGTAGGAGGCTAATGGCTGGAGGAGGAGGCTGGAGAAATTTCCCAACATAAACATTGCACGTTGACATTCTGTGCGGTGAAAATGTTGGTGAATTCAGACTGTTTAAACACTGATCACTGGGGAAAACCAGCTTCACAGGCATGAAAAGAGTTATGAAGTCATAATCAATGAATCATTGTAGAATGAGAAGATAAATATTTTTAAGAATCTAGTAAAGAATTATTCCAAAACAAGTTTATCTTAATTCTATATCTTGTAGTAGTCCATGAGCAAAATATCCCACCTGAAGCTCAAAAGCTTCACTTTATTTGCTGTAACTGGACAAGATCATGAAATCTGACAACGCCTCATGTTGTGTACGTTTAAATAGGATGATTTTAACCCTTTAACTTTATGACCATTCATGATCCTTATGGGAAAAATCCACCACCTTATTTTAACTGCTTAAAAATACTATTTTATAAATATTTTTTCCATAAAAAAACAGTCAGTCTTTTACAGCTGTCTCAGCTCGAAATAAAAATGTAAATTTAAATGACTTTTTTCTTTTATTTTAACTCTTTAAGAATTTTTTTGTAAAAAAAAAACAAAAAAAAACCACATTTCAGAAAAAAAAAAAAAGAATCACAAAATATTTATTTTATTTATTTAGTCGGCTAATATAAAAATCAAAAGTTTAATTAAAAAAAAAGACGTTTCACTCATTCGCCACAGTGTTACCTTACTCCTTAGAATCCAAGACACGTGGAAAGTATGTTCATTCTGTGTGTAAAACTATGCAAATATTGACCAAGATCAAAGTAGGGCTGGTTTACATGGTAAACAACAAATGTTGGTACTGGTCCAAACACAGTGAGGTGTACTGTACCTTATTCACTGAGTGAAAACGAGAAGATGGGAGTCCATGGTGAAACTGGGCGTTTTTGGATTATTTTTGATTTAACATTCATATTTCACCCTTAAAATTGTTTGTGTCATCATAATTAGCAGCACTAAGCACCACGAGAATGCCAAGTGATAGTTTGAAAATATGTCCTAAAATCAAATTTATCTTGTATTATTGTCACTCAAACTCATTTCTAAGTAAATAAAAACATTTTTTACCCAAAATGGGGAAAAACAAAGTTTTTCTAGTGCTCTTTTATTTCTTATTACTACTCTTTCTGCCCATCAGAAAGACAATTATTAAGTCAGCAAGTTGAATGTGTCAGTTTTTGTACTTTTGGCCTGTCAGCAGCTGCAGCCAGCGAGTCCATACAAGAATGTAATTTCTCACAGAAGAGAAAGCAGGAAGAAATGCAGTCACCTGACCGAAACAGCCACAAATAATTATCACTGTCAGAAAGTAAGATTGTAAACAGCAGAGGAAACATCAGTTTGTTCCATAAAAAGTAAATAAAACAAGACAAGTTCACAAACTAATTTAGTTTAGATTCTCAGTATTTTCATCAGCGAATGCTAAATTACCAGAAAAGGCAAAATAGTAACTTCCTCGTTTGTTTTTAAATGTCTTCTTTCTGCCTAGACTACAGTCATTATGTTAAAGATTCCTTTAACATTTACATTATTTATCATCTCAAACAAAATGTGCAAGTTAGCTTAGAGCAGTCACCATGCTGAGATGCTGGATGTAGCAATAAGAGTCACTTTTAAGGAAGCAATCTTATAACCAGATACATCTTTAAACACACACACACAAAAAAACCCACAAGTAGCAAAGTAATAATTGTGATATGAAGCCAGGGCACAAAAAAAGGCACGAACAAGCATCTTTGAGCAAATTATTTCTCTTTAGTTAAGTGCAGAGGAAAAAGGCTAACGATGTAATAAATTCTTTATGTGCTCTCTTGCAGCATACTTTTACTAAACAAATACCAGTATTGGTTTTCTACCAGAGTGTACCCAACTACCACTAATCTTGTTCTCCAAACCACACATGTTTGCATCTTACCTCTAAGACGGGTCCAGCCCCTAGAATGGTCCTCTCCACCCCGCTGGCATAGCCCTTCTGGCTGAGTGCTGTCAAACAGTGGATCAGGAAGTTGGTACTCTGGGTCTTGCCCGAGCCGCTCTCCCCAGAGATGACAATGCACTGGTTGACCCTTTTCCTGAGCATTGCATAGTAGGCCACATCTGCAATAGCGAAAATATGAGGCTCCAGTTTGCCCAGCTGGTGGTTCTCATACATCTTGACGTATTTCGGGTTGTAGATGGGCAGGAACTTAAAGGGGTTGATGGCGATCAGGATGCTGCCTGCATAGGTGTAAATTTTTTTCTTGTGGAAGCGCGTGCGTAGATTGTTTAATATGCTGTCCTCACTGAGGACGGGGAGGTTGCAGAGGTCTGCAAAATCATCCTGGGGAGGGGGAAGGAAGCCCCTGTCAGCGAGCCGTTGTACCTCTTGATCCTTGGACAAAGGTGGGAGGTGGACATATTGGATAGATCCATCACGATTCCGCTCCTGAATGAAATCAAGAAAAACGTCATAATTGCGTACAGATGAGCAAATAATTTGAGTGCCTAAGATTTCTTAAAGAAAACAAAATAATTGAATGCAGGTCTTTTCCCACAAATGCTGGTTACTCATATTACGCAAGAAAATTACATACTATGTTATTGTACTTGCATGTTATTTGTAATTGGCAATATTTTCATTATTGCTTTGCAGTTTGTTATCTAAGCTTGATTACTTGTTTAGCTTTTCACTGACAAAGTAAAAACGATAAAAGAAAACAGAAGGAAGAGCAAGACAATAATCAAACAACAAGAGGACTTTTCTCACAGAACCATGTTCATCAAATCTGACTACCGGTACAATGCAACCAGTCAACTTTACCTGTAGTAAAAAGTAAAAGCCCAGGCTACGAGGATGTTGTTCTTGGGCTTTTCGAGGCCAAAGCAGAAACCTCTGTACCGGCAAGTCTCCAGCTTCCAGCACCCACTCCTCTCCACCACATTCCTTCACCTCTGCCAGCACATACAGGCGGCTGGGGTCTAGCCTCAGAGTCGCAGCAGCATCTGAGATCACAGAGGCCGCTGTTGCATCCTTCTGCACCCTGATGGGCGAAAAAAACAATATAATTTCATTAGAAAACTCTGCTTCACATATCACTTTAATTTAAATTGTCAGTGAAATTAAATAATTCAGCAGCTAAATTGTTAAATCTACATTCTACAGCTGTGACATTGTGGAGAACTCACATGAGGGTGCAGTAGGTGGAGGTCGGGGAAACCAGTCGGGGGTAGATCTGAAGCATGTATGTGCGGTCATCATGATTAGGGCTAGAGAGCCCACCTCCCCCCACTCCTCCTCCACCTGCATTTGTTGCCATGGTGGCAGCGCCATCCCTGACACTCATCCTGAGCAAGGGGGAGTGGCCTCAGCATGCCGCACAGCCACCGCCTGTCTCACCACGCAGCACCTGAGGACGATAGATGAACAGATCCGCAACAACCAGGTTTACTCTTAGAAAGCTCCAATGATGCCTCAAGACAAATCTCTGACAACCACTATTCTTATTTTATAAAAACAAAACATTCTAGTCGTGTAAAACTTGTAGAAAGACACTAAAAAGTACTTGATAAGGACTGACCATCAATATAAAAGATAAACATAAAAAAAAAACTACAAATATGCAGAAAACCAAGCTGTTGTAGTAGCAGAGGTCCAAACTGTTTAGAAAAAAAGCCAAACAAGAGGATAATGGAAGAAAGGCCTTAACGTAATGAATGGGAAAGAAACTCTCGTAATACCTGCATCCTGCCACGCTGTCTACTTCTAGAAACCTCTGTCTTTGTAATCAGTGGTTAAGTTAAAAGGATGTTATTGATGCAGATGTGTCTACACAGTGAGCACAGAACCATAGCACAAAACAGCAGTGAGGCCTAAATGATCTCCAAATGACAACTCAACCTCTTATATTTAAGTGAATAAACATGAAAAACAAGTTTAAAACAAAAAAACAAACTCAACAATAAAAACTGTTGTCAACACAGTACAAAAAGTAAAATGAACTTAACCAAGTCCAAATTTTGATTTGATTGAGCCAAGGACATAAATGCAACACCTTTTATTTCGCATTTGTCCCGTGGTCAAAAAAAAAAAGCTTTAACCTCGAGAGCAAATCAAACAAAGTAAAAATACTGTATTTCCATTTCCACTAAATGAAAAAGCAAGCAGCTCTTAGATGACACACTGTTAAGGATCATACGTAAATGGCTTTGCTACTGAAACTTAACTGTATGTTGCAGCTTCAAATGTTGCAGAGAAATTCAACCCTTCCACTTTGTGATGTCAACACCACCACTTGGGTTAAACCACAAATTGTGTATTGACTGCACACTATTCACTCTAACAACACACACACACACACACACACACACACACACACACACACACACACACACACACACACACACACACACTTACAGTGATGTATGACTGTTGAACTCAGTGACAAGATGAAGTAAGTTCAGTCTCTGCACTATCTCGTATCTACATCCACCTATTTATCATGCCAATGAGGTTATAATACCAAAGCTCATGTTTCTAATTAATATTTACCAGGTTTTATTATGATATACGAAACAATATGCATTAAGGACAAAACATCTTGGTAATGAGTTACACTAAATGCATATTTCAGAAATTCTTTAAAATGTCATGTGACTGAAAACCCCTTTTTTTCCAGAATGAAATAAACAAGTCAAGGAATGAAGGTTTGTTTAAACTTTGGTTCAAAATCCAAAGAAAAGTAAAAAAGTTTTACCAAGCTTTATTTTAATCCTGAAAATGACTTTATCAAATAAATCTGATCATTCACAACTGTTTCTCTTCACTCGTCTTTAACCTTTTGTTAAAGTCTGCAGCCTACAGTGAAAAGGATCCAGAGTATTTCACAACACCACAGCATTTAAATTTGTACAAGCTCCCTGTAAAGCACATCTAAAATACACACGTGTCAGATGCAGTATGGTTACTTTGACACAAAAGTATGGTGACAGATTTACAGACGTCAGTGCTGAGCAGAACCCCTCGTCATGATTACCAGTTCATTTCCAAGTCCCATCTAGCAGCACAGGAACAGAGCTGAAGTATTTAAGAAGTGATTTAGACCCTGTTCAAACTAACACAGATAATCTGAATACAAAAATTAAAAAACTAGCCAGTGTAGACTTAAAACTAAGATTTTTTTTGGGTGGAAAAATGACATTGAAGACTATGCATGTAATATGTAATACCAGATCTCGACCTTCACCTCTCTAAACAACTGCTATGTTCATGGCAAAAACCAACGCAGACATGTTCTTGTTTTTAGTATTTTACATTGCTTTATAATGTATCTGTTTTTGTTTTGTTTTTATTTTTTATATAATATTCTTCCATTTAATTTTCATTTGATGTTTTTAATGATTATCTACTGTTGTCATCTGTGTTCATTGTTAAAAACAGGTCTCTCTTGTAAATGAATGCTCGAGGCTCAATGAGACTAACCTGTATAAATAAAGGTTGAGTTGAATGTACATTTCTGTTTTGAGTACTGCATGGGCTAGTATAAAAAACAATTGAGTAGTTTTTTTTAACCTGTTTTTCTACATCTAATTCACTTTTTTGATTCTGTTGTCATTTCATTTTGGCTACAAAAGGAAAAGACACTTAACGAGAAGAAATATCAGTATTAAATCAAATATTGCCCCCACATGTAAAAGCTACACCTGAACTAAAAAAAGTGAATTTAAAGGACTAAATCTTGGCTAAAGGAAAATCAAAGATGTGATCATTTTTTAATACTCAGTTTTTATGGATGAGAAAGTCTTTGTGGAAGTGTATGTATTAGCGAGTTAGTAATATATTTACAATTTATAGTATGTTAGCTGAATGTGTGAGGATGGGGAGGTATTGAGGATGTGCAAAGATATTTATATCAATTTGGAGGGTTATTTTAGAATTTGTAGAAAGGAAAATGTTTTGTATTTTTATTTTAGCAAGATTTTTAAATTGTTTGTATTTTAATGTATAGTCTTTATTATATGAATTTGAAGGTTGTAAGGTTGATTACATGAATATGTAGGCAGGAATATGTAGGTACTCTTACTGTATTTTGATTGATCAATTGTATGTATTTTAATGCGTAGAAATGCCCAACTAGGAACTGGAGTTGCAAATTAGCTATAGCTATATACTCTTTGTGCAACGCATCAGTCACAGACGTTCTGTTCTATGGTTGTGTGCATCATCCCTGTCAAAAAAAAACAACTAAAATAATAATAAATTGGTGAACATTATCAAAGAAAATGTTTTTGAAGAAACCTTAGATTTTTTTTTTTTTTTAATGTTTGTCTTATAAATTTACATGTTGTTGATGTCAGTGTTATTGATGATGCTTTATTTTCTTCTTTCAGCTTCTCCCTTCTTCAGGGGTCGCCACAGCGAACTAACTCGCACGAAGACTTGGCAATGGTTTGTACGTCAGATGCCCTTCCTGACGCGACCACAGACCACCAAGCCACCACAGTCCTCTGTGTGGAACAGAGAGCTGCTATATAGGGCACCTGGGGGAGCAGATAGGGGGGGTTAAGGGCCTTGCTCAAGGACCCAAAGTGAGATAAATGAGGATGGAAACAGGTGTGGGTGCTTCACCTTTCCCACCCACATTTTGTTATATTGTCGGTAAGGGGAGTTGAACCGGCAACCTTCCAATCACAAGCTCACCTTCTCTAACCTCTGAGCCACCACGCCACTATTGTTATTGTACTTTATTACTGCATTATAAGCATCTACAACTAATATTATATCCTAAGAAAATTAGGTTTACAAATGCTTATTGTGCTTCTACAAGGTAGTAACTTAGTCTGAAATGTTTAACGTAACAACTCTAAATGAAATAGATAGATGAACAGATTTGACTCACTATTTGGCAAGAAACTGGTAGTTTAGTCTCTCCCCTCCTTAATTAATGCATAATAAACAAGTATTAATGATTTATAAAGTGTTTATAGATGATTAGTAATGTATATATAAACTATTTATTAGCCATCTATAAGGGGAGCCTTATTGCAAAGTGGTACCAAAAAAGTATCTAACGTAGAGTAGTCTGGGAATTGGACCAATTTCCAGAGGATCATGCTAAAGAATTACAGTTCAAGTTGACGCAGTCTGTCACAACCTTAACAGACAGCAAGGACCTATACCGGTAGTTGTGGGTGAATTCAACAGACAGCAGCTGGGTGAGGTTTGATCTGATAAATAATCATGTTTCATGTTATGTAGAGTGTGAGCCCCCCTCTCGGGAAAACAAGAACCTATTTTAAATTGATGCTTGCTGGGCAGAGTGCACGGCTCTGGTAAACTGATCCTGGGTCAAGTCCTGCAATCACAGCAGCAGTTTATTACGTTTTGTCATTTAAGCAGTGGGTTTATAATTATTTATTATTATTATTTGTAAGACAAATACAAGTTTTCTTGGTAAAGATGCCCAAATTAAACAGGCAAAGTGAAAAGAGGAGTAGAGGTTAATCATTCTGACAAAAATTTGAATGGCACTTTTAAGATACTAATTAAATGAACCATTTAAAAATTAGCAATAAGTTGGTTAATAGCTTGAATAAGAGAAGATCTCATTTTAAAACATGTTTACAAAATGGAGACAAAAATGATTAACTGTCACATCCTGTCAGATCATGGGAACTTCTGAACAAGAATAATCACGAGATCTTAAACAGCAAAGCTTTTCTACAGAACTGGTTGCTAATGTATTTTATATATTTTTTTGTTTATCCCTTTGTATTGATTTACATACAATGCTAATTTTACAAAGATGAATAAGCATCTTCATTCAGTTCCTGAGTGTGCTGATTAGCAAAAACAATGACTACTGCACACCAAAATTAGTGCAAAAAGGAAACTGTGCAGCAAAGTTACTCTAGAACGATTTAAGTTGTAGAGCAGTGAAGAAAAACAGAGCGACTTGAAATTCATGGGTTTGCGTCTCTGCCAGGCAAGCTGACCACAGTCTCAAAAAACAAGCAAGCTTTTAAAATGCCAAGGCATGCAAAACTGCAGAGACCACAAAACAGCATCATCATTATGCTCCATCATGAGGATTGTCTGGTTTAAATTTGTCACTTTAACTCCAAAACTGCTCTCTCAAATACTTTCAAAGAGCATACATACAGCTGCCGTATCAGTGGGAAGATCCGTATATCTCAGTTTGTGCTGTAAAGAAAAATAGTGAGGGAAATCTGAAAAAGGCATACAGAAAAAGAACGACAGGGAAGTGATTTAAAGAGAAAGGTAAACATTTAAAAGTGAAATAGAAACAAGAGGTCTCAGAGGACGGTAACAAGAGGCAGAGGCTTTAAGATAAAAGCTCTTCCTCCTCGCAGAGGAGATCCTCTGTGACAATGCCCAGCATTCCACAGATAAGACTTGGTGCTGCCTGCTTTGTGCAGCACTGCATACTCCATCCGAAGCTATAAAATTGACTGACGTAGTTGCGATGACATTGCAGCGGAAGGGTTTTCCCAAGAGCTCTGCGCCTGTTTCTTGTGGACTATGAGAGGTGTGTGCAAAATTAAACATCCTGCAACCACGTGACTGCAAGTCGACTGTTCAGCTTGGACTGGAGTATGCTGGGCTCTTTAGTCTGCCATTTCAGCTGGGGGTTGACAGAGACAGCAGAGCGTGGGCCTAACTGGGTGTTTTTTGTATCTGCTTGGGAGAAGTGTGGGTGTGGGGAATCAACAACCAACAATAAGCCTGTCATGATAACACATTTTGCAGGGCGATTAACTGCCTCAGAAATTATTGCAATAAACAATAATATTGTTTGAAATTTGACAAAAAATAGTAATTATTGTCAAATTTAAGAAGAAATGTTTAATTCGTTTTGTGTGTAGTACCTTCATGCGACCATCAGATGGCAGTATAAGACTGTTTGAACCAAAGGATGGATAGTGAGGAAGCGAGCAGAGTGTCTCTTTAAGAAAAACGGGAGAGAGGCCCCTTGACGTGACATGGGCTGTCTCTCTTCAGTTCTCAAAATGGCGGATGCTCGGTGTGGTTTGAGCTCGTTAGCATAGCATTTTTCACACAAGTTTTTAAATAAAAAAAAATCAGTAAACAAGTTCTCAGCTTCTTTTTGCAGAGAAAAACTTTTTACACAAAAGCACGGGTTTCAACCGTGAATTTTGGAGCTACGACAAGATAGAGGTTATTATTTTAAGATCATATGTTGCTGCTTTGACAGGGCAGCTACCATCTGTCATCTGGGCATTCTGTTTTCCCAGAGCCACATCTTTAATACTGGATCTGTTGGCACTTTAAATGTAATGTTTCCAACAAATTCAAAAGAATTGTTACTTTATGTAATTTTATATGAAAAGTATAAAAAATGGTTTGCAAAAAATTCACAAAACTATAACTGATGTTGGAAGAGCCCACAAGAAACTGCCCTGACACTGAACTAAGCCCACCCTCCTTCAATCAAATAACAAACAACTACACTCAGAGAAGAGGACTCAGACCAATTAAGAGTGCCAATTATTGTTGAGTGAAAAGAAACACTTTGCCTTTATATGACCAGCTGTTTAAGGGTTTATGAACTCACTCCCCTCGAGTGGTATGCTTTCTATGTGCTACACGCAGTAAATTTTCCTCCTAATGGACCTCCCAAGGCCGACACATGCACACATACTCATACAGACAGTGTAAACAGAGCAAACAGTCACTGGTGAGACACCAGCTGCTGACTCAAATATCAGGCAGGAAGTAAATGAACTAATGAAATACACACACGTGCGCACACACACACACACACACACACACACACACACACAAGGTCAAAGAATGTCAAATTGTGCTGTTAGTGTCCCTATGATGTTAATTCTCTTTCCTGTTCCTCTTGCAACTCATTGTTACCGTTTAGATCCCACTCAATGCCCCAAGAATTCCAAAAGAATCATGTTAAAATACCAGCCTCACCTTGATGTCATTACAAAATTGCAGGAGGACCTGTGACACATTTGATGAGTCAACTTCTCCTGTTCCAACTATTCACTGACATGAGCATGACAACAGAGCTGTTATTAAAACTTGTTAATGTAAACACAAGTGCTGATTATTGCTATGATGATTATCCATGCTGCTGTATTCATTCATACCAATTTACTCACTACAGACTCATATTCGGGCTGCTGTTTAATATACAGAATTATTTACATTATTAGTGTTTAGCATATATCTTAGATCTTTTTGCGTATTGTTTAGTGATCAGTTTAGCATATATCTTGGATCCTTATATACTGTTTCTTTTGATACTTTACATTATTGCTATTTTTGGGTGTAACTGGGGCCTTGAGTACACAATTTCTTTCCACTTCATGTACCACCACATGTGATGCGAATGACAACAAAGAAACTTGAAATAGGATTTTTTTTTTTTGTTAAATTGAAAGAATGGATATAAATGAGTGCTTCTATTTATTGTTTGTATAGTGACAAAAATAAAGCAACAATGATCTTTTTTACTTTGTTTTACAGCATACAGCTCTGTGCTGACAAGTATGAAGCCTTGGCTTCATGGAACTCATTTTTGCTGTTTTCTTCTTGCATTTACCAGAAATAAATGCATCAAGCTGCTATTTTAGTAAACACAAGAAAACGCCACCATTCCATGTTCATACACTGCCTGGCCAAAAAAAAAGTTGTTACCAAAAAACAGGTCACACACTAATATTTCGTTGGACCGCCTTTAATTTTGATTACGGCATGTGTTCGCTGTGGCGTTGTTTCGATAAGCTTCTTCAATGTCACAAGATCTATTTCCATCCAGTGTTGCATTCATTTTTCACCAAGATCTTGCATTGATGACTAGGCATTGGGCATGATGGGTGCATCACTTCACCTGCCTCTCTTCTTACCGTGATGCGTCCATCACTCTGGAACAGGGTAAATCTGGACTCATCAGACCACATGACCTTCTTCCATTGCTCCAGAGTCCAATCTTTATGCTCCCTAGCAAACTGAAGCTTTTTTTTCCAGTTAGCCTCACTGATTAGTGGTTTTCTTGAGGCTACACAGCTGTTCAGTCCCAATCCCTTGAGTTCCCTTTGTATTGTGCATGTGGAAATGCTCTTACTTTCACTATTAAACATAGTCCTGAGTGCTACTGTTGTTTTTCTTCCATTTGATTTCACCAAACGTTTAAGTGATCGCCGATCACGATCATTCAGGATTTTTTTCCAGCCACATTTCTTCCTCGAAGACGATGGGTCCCCACTATCCTTCCAGTTTTAAATAATGCGTTGGACAGTTCTTAACTCAATTTTAGTAGTATCTGCAATCTCTGATGTTTTCTCTGCTTGATGCCAATGATTTGACTCTTCTCAAACAGACCGACATCTTTTCCACGACCACACAATGTATCTTTCAACATTGTTGTTTAAGAAATGAGAAGCAACTTTTTGCACCAATTGGGGTTAAATAACTTGCTGCCAGCTGAAAGATAATCATTACATTACATTACAAAATAACACATTACCATTAAATATCCAAAGAAATTTTGTTAAAAGACAAAGTTGTTATAATCTTAAGGGGATAGAGATATTTGTCAAACCAAAATTCAGAACTAGTCTGAAGGGAAGGTCTACCTCAATCCAAGGAGTTGGATTGTGGAATGGTCTAGAGAGTGATGTGAAAAATGCCAAGTCAATGTGTACATTTAAGAAAAAGATCAAAGCTGAATTGTCAAAAAAAAAAAATATATATATATATGAAGTAGCTTAGTGTGTTTTTGTATTAGAATTAGAAAAATATGAAAGAGTTATTCGTTTTGATCTGTGACTTGAAGATTATTATGATTGAACTAATTGTTTGAAAAAAGGGGCAGATATAATAAGATTTTTTTTCTTCTTTCTGCTGCCTTTCATTTTAAATCTCTTGCATTTTTAAAAAAAATATTATTATGGAATTGTTTTGTATTTTTTTAAATGAATAAACTTTATACCATAATCACCCATGCTGTAATTATCCAATAGGAAGTCCACACCTATTTGAATAGTTAAATCCAGGTGGCGACTTTTTTTTTGGCCAGGCAGTGTACTTTTTAAGTCTAAAAAGTACACTGTGCTTTATGCACATAACTTAAGAGACAAACCATATGCATATGTGACCGGTTCCAACATGCTACACATCGTGTGCAGACACAGACAGAGAGCGGCAGCTACATCCACTGTGTGTGTAATGTACTAATATGATCCACTCATCGTGACAAACAGATGCCAATTATTCAAGGAATACACACTTTAAAAAAAGCAGTAGAAAAAAAAAGGTTTTAAAGTATGAAAATGTTTTCTAGACAGATTTTTGGTAAGTTATTAACACAAGCCGCATCATACAGTATTTGGTTTGAGGATTTCAATTAATTTTTTTTTAATTACTTTGACTTAAATCACTGCTCTTTATTGCCTAAAGGTATAATTCTCACTGCTCTTGAGTTGAAATCTAGTTTTGTAGATTTAAATGGGGTTTGCCCTAAAAAAGTAGGCCAATAATAAGAGTTGTTAAATGTTTCATATGACAAAGAAAATCTTACAAAATACATATTTGCATGCAAGTCATACATATCCATCTGGTTTCACACTGAATTTTTAAAGACTTTCAAATGTTCAGGTCTTCTTACACACTTCCGAGGGTGCATCTATGCCTAGCTGCATTGATGTAGGCCAAACTCTATTCCTCTCCCCAGGGAAAGTGGAGATGGGGTCATTGAAGTATCTATCACCACTACAACTCTCTGTGCATGACCTAATGGAGATGAGAAGGGTTGGCTTCTTGCCAAAGCAGGCAACATTGTCCCCTGGGCTCAATGGGAGAGGGAAGCAAAGAAAGCCCAGATTTTCTCTGTGTCTCTCTGTGTGCGTTTTCCCCTGCAGCTTTTGGTTTACATCCTCTAAAACATTCAGGCACGGCGAGAGATGGCTCCTGTTGCTGTGGTAAATTGGTTTCAGGGATGAGGTTCTGTAAGGAATGTGAATGGTCAAGAAACATCTCACTACATCCATGTGACCTATTTAAATAAGCAAGAAGCAATGCCTAAATATAGAATCTACACCCTTAACACATACCAACTGTGGTTAATAAGACAATATTGACAAATGTTTCATAGACACTGATAGTGAAAACTGAGCAGGTAATGAAGGGGAAAAAGGAGAGGGCTCTAAAAGCTCATCTCCTCCCCCAGTCTTTAAGTCAATTCCCAGGCTGCCCAACAACAAACAATAAAACCAGAGCTGCAGAGCATCTGCTGCCTGCATAAGGCCAGCATAAAAGAGAGCAAAGCCAGGGGGATCCAGTCTTTGATTTGGTGATGTTCGTCTTTTCTTTCAAGAGAGCTCATGCTCATGGTCAACGCTACTTTACCTGGAACAAGTAAGCAATCAGAACAGAACAGACAAAGACCTTATTGAAGATTATACATTACTGACAAACTAGGACTGATAAGCCATACTACTGAATACTTCTCCCATTACAGTGTACTTTTCACTTTCAAAACTATATACGAACTAGCCAGCTGACTGACCTGTTAACTACCATAACTGCAATGAACAATCAATTATACACACGGCTATCTGACTGCTCTGCATTGATCTGCCACTCCAAATTGCATGTGTCAGTCACTTATTGACAGCCTAAAGTGGGCAGCTGTTCTTTTGACATCCCTCTGAGGTAGGCATGACCTCATATCACACACGCATCACTCCAGGCAAATAGTAAATAACATCCATAGCTGGAGAGGTCTTCCCACGCAAACACTGGCCAAACTAATTCAAATCTGCTTGAAACCATAGCTGGATTGCTCCTCCAAGACCTCCACATGTGGGTTTATTCTGTTGTGTTTACAGCCAATACATTGGTGTTAAGCACAGATTGATGAACTCCATGCACATTTCACAGGGACCTTATAATTCAGGAGGCTTGAGCACAGCCTTGCATGACTCCTCTGTGTCTCAAAACCCATCTGTCATGGATGTATGGCTACATTTTAAACTGCTTCTTTACAAGTTTTGATTTCTCCACTTCCCCAGTCATATCACAGAATCTCTTCTTTTCAAACCCCCCGCTGGTTACCCCCTTCAGCTCCCCTCAGCTTAACATTTGGTACTGCTGTTTTAACTCCATCCAGATGCCAAGCCCCAATGAACAGAGTGGAGGAGAAATATAGTCTTGTGGAAACACTGCTCCTCATAAAACTCTACGTCCTGGGGTTTGATTTACACATAATGCCTCTTTATTATACTAAGAATTATACTACAGGTCAAGCCCTAGTGAGTAAAGTGGAAGTCTTAAAACCACAATAAATTTTGGCTGCTTAGAATATCATCAAGCTTGTCAAAAAGTCTTGAAAAAGAATGTAAACACATGCAAATTTAGATGCTAATTCATCTCCCAAAAATGACCCAGATTTGAATGTTTGCCAGGAAGCACGGTGGCACAACTGGTAGAGCTGCTGCCTCTCAGCGAGCAGGTCCCTGGCTCAAATCCTGATCCGGAGGCCTTTCTAGGTGGAGTTTGTATGTTCTCTCCGTGCATGCGTGGGTTTTCTCCGGGTACTCCGGTTTCCCCCCACACACCAAAAACATGCATGTTAGGCTGATTGGTAACTCTAAATTGTCCCTGGGTGTGAGTGAGAGAGTGAATGGTTGTTTGTCTCGTTTGTCTCTGTGTCCCTGTGATGAACTTGCGACCTGTCCAGGGTGTACCCCGCCCCTCGCACAGTGATTGCTGGACATGGGCACCGGCGACCCCCGTGACCCAAAATGGAAAAAGCGGGTAAAAGATAATGGATGGATGAATGTTTGCCAAGTACAAACTCAAGACTTAAAATCCTAGTGATGCATGATATTATTGACATGTATCGTATCGGCCGATATTCGTGCTAAAGTTCAATATCGGACATCAGCTATTCCATCAAAATAAGTCACCGATATAAGAGACGCTGTTTTTGTAGGGCAACCCAGTGAAAAAGATGCCTGCAATGCCAGCACAATATGATGACGTCATGCGCGCCTACCTGATCTGATCATGGTGGAGAGGAAAATTCTAAATGTCGGCGGTGTGGAAGGGTTTTTTTATGTTGAGGATGTCGGATTCTGAAAATTTTTGGACTACATCATCCCCAGTCTGCGATATTTTTCTGTCGTAGCCTTACCCGAGTTACAAGCCATCATTTATGACGTCATTGAGAAGCTAATAGCTGATAGCACTTGGGTGAGTTTTACCACAGACATTTGGACGTCGTGTTAGCCCTGTTAGCATGATTAGTCTTACGGCACAATAGATAGACAAAAACTTTAAACTTAAAAAGGCTGTCCTTCATGCACAAGAGTGCAGAGGATCCCACACTGCAGCTAGGAACCTGGAACAATCCTCTGCAGGAGAGACAGCATCACAGGTGACTAATGCTAATAAATAACATTTAACAATTTTCATTTAATATAAGTTAAAGTGCTATGCATATCATATGGCTGTTACTGAATATATGTCACCAGCTCTTACAGCTGTTACACAATTTTTGTAGCAAACAAGCTTAAATAAGAGGGCTGTGTTCTGACAAAGGAAAGTATATAAAATATCGGTATCGGTTATCGGCCAAATAAGTTTTAACATATTGGCATATCGGAAATCGTCCAAAAATTCAATATCGTGCATCCCTAGTTTATACAAAAATGAAAGCAAAGAGAAGACTATGCATTCCCACTGGTGGGGAGTATGTTTCCGATTAGCGTGATTAGTTTGTATTTGGGATTCAAAGCAGAGCGTTCATGTGAAGTCCACCAGAGCAGTGAGGCTGAAGCATGTCTGACTTAATGCAAAGCAGAAGAATCCGTTTCTAAAACTGGCTCACTCTGGGATTCCATACTGGTTGGTGGTGACAGGAGATTCCGGAGAGTTTTCCGGACTAGTCATTCCAGCTGCCCTCAGACATTAATGAAATAGCCAACATAATACCAGCGCAGTTTTATATAGCGCTATCACAAATTCTGTTAAAAGTGTCAACATTATACGAATTAAGTGACTGGAAGATCATTCAGAACTGGTGTTTAAAAAAATGCTTAAACTTTTTATTTCACACTAACTAAAGCCTGTTGTTGTGGGGTTACATGTTTCCTTCAGGCTTATCACAAATGTTTGACTTTCAGCAATCCAATCAACAACTACCTCATTGTTCGTACAATGTAGGTGGACTAAATTCTGCAATTGGATTTGGGCAGATTTAAGGACAATGGCACAGATTTAACAATTGTTCTGTGCTGGAACAAAATAAAAAAACGGTTAAATTGTTGAAATTTCTTAAGTGTCACCAGCAGTGGATTGCAATGAGGCTTGTGTCATTTAAAGACAATTATCTGTCCTGGAATCAATAATGTTAAAAAATACCAACTAAAAACTGACATGTTGGTTTCATCCAGGTGCATTTGAGGTCTGGTGAACAGTGGCTGCTAAGGACCGTCTCTAGTTCAGGAAACACTTCGTCCACGTTTTGCTTGATAAAACCAAATTGCACGCAAACATGCAATGTGTCGTCTGAAGACGTGAGGTAGCTTCAGGGAAAAATCAGGAAGAAGGAAGGAGGAAGACAGAGAGAATAATTGTACACACTCGCTCATGTGGGTTACCAAGAACTAAAAACGCTTTCCAAACACATGACTCCTTTGTAAGACCAGAACAGGCTCTGCAGTGCACCAAGTACACACTTATTCAGAGTCCACCTCCAGTTCACTCACACGGGCACATGCCTTTCTTTTTTTGTATAAAAGCAAAGTCTAGACAGGTGGGTTCTGTGCTATTTTTTCCCTTGATCTCAGTACTGATTTAAAGGGATACAACACTGGAAGACAGAGGAAAACTACATTTTCCTAAACAAGTGGGCAAAGTCTCATATCTTTGTAAACTAGTTTACTCTTTCACTGATAAAATGCAACAGAACGAACAAGCCAAGCCGTATGGTTTATAAAAAAGATGTTTGAGGAAATTTGCTGTCTTATTGAAGTATGGAAGGAAAAATAATTTATTTTATTGACATATATGAGGCAAAAGCAAACATTTTTTTAATCCCACAAAAATTTAGTTTGAATAATATGAGAATACTACTACAGTATGAATAATATGAGAATACTACTACAACAATTTTCCATTCAACTCTATTTCATCTATAGCTTGTATTGTGTCTCTTCCCCCTGAACAACCTGGTCCAGGCATCTTGAATGATTTCTGTTGAATAAAATGTAACTTACATGTGGAGTCATCCATCAGTGACCGGACTCAGACTGCATGGTAAAAATAGAGCAAAAACAAACAGAAAAGAGCGCAGCACCGCCAACAGTGAGCGCATAGCTAAAGGTCTACTGTCCGTGCTCCATCTCCATCTTGAGCCTTTCTTTCCACGACTTTCTCCCTCTGTGCCTCCCTCATGTGCTTGGCTCCTTCTCTTCACTTCTTTTGTCACTCTTCACAGCCCTTAGGGTATCCAGTGGTCAGAAAGCTGGAGTCAGCACACACCGAAACAGAGTTCAACCCTAATGCTGAAAACAGGGTACTAAGCCAAATATGTGCCTTGTATTGTTATCGTCATGATAAACTTTACTTTAAAAGCTAGCATGCGTCACTCTGCATTCAGGTGCGCTGCCTTTTGTTGTTGCCACATATTAATTAAAAGAAGAGGGGCAGTTTATAGAACCGTACAGGAGAGTTCAACACTTCAAGAACATAAGATATGCTGCAAAGTTTTAGCATTGCAAAGAACAATGAAAACCAATACTGAACCAAGAAATACATGTGTTGTGAGGAAGCTTTGGACCCTTGATTGCACTGGTCTGTGCTGTCTGTAACACGCTGGCTTTGTTTCTACACTGGCACATGTAAATGGGAAAGTTTTCATCACCTCCACTGTCTAGCACGGCCAAGTTTCCTCTTTTTTCTCACGTCATTTAAAAAAAAAAAAGGGTAAATGGTAAATGGACTGTCCTTATATAGCGCCTTTCTATCTTATGGAGATACTCAAAGCGCTTTACACTACAATCTGTGCCCTCATTTACTCATTCATACAGCACTCTACTAGATCTCTACAAAACTAATTGAACAATTATCACATTCATACACCGATGGGACATACATCGGAGGCAATTATTATTATCTATTGTGATTTGGTGCTATACAAATAAACTGAACTGAATTATTTTAATTCAGC
The DNA here is from genome assembly GCF_014905685.2 of Nematolebias whitei. Lineage (NCBI taxonomy): Eukaryota > Metazoa > Chordata > Actinopteri > Cyprinodontiformes > Rivulidae > Nematolebias > Nematolebias whitei. The sequence continues at coordinate 20,508,205 of NC_056500.1, forward strand.
AAAACCGTTTAGCAGCTTGCAGATGTCAAACCTGTGGAGGACTATTCAAATAAAGGTTAAATGAATTAACTACTGCGGGATCCTCTGATAAAAGAAGTCACACGAAAGGGAAGTTATTAAAACATGTTCCCTGGTTATTAGAAGGCGAAAACCATGAATTTCTGATTTTCAAAAGGCTTGTTATTTAAATGGTAGTTCATTTGTGACTTATTTCTTTAAAACATTAGTTTTTTGTTTTTTTCTGGTTCAGTAAAATCCTACTGCAGGTTATCAACACCACAGATGAGCAGCTTTGACTGAGCTTTAAGTGAAGATGGGTAGAAAATAGACACAGCAAAGAGGATGCAACTCTAGCTCATTAGCTATTAGCCTGATGATGATTCAATTTTTCACTATGGTGCAGAACAACAACAAACAGAGACCGAGGGTGTGCCCTCTCTGTGGATCCAGAGTCGAGAGACAGGATCAGAGACTGGAGCGAGGACAAAGGGTCAGTTAGTCGGTTTGTATCCACCGACACGGCAATTCCCTCATCCAGGAGAAGAGAGAAAGATTTTTTTGTTTGTTTGATCAGCAGAATGCTGTATGCATGTTTTAAACCCGAAGGGATCATAATCAGAAATCAAAACCATGCGTCATAATCTATTGTGGAACAGCTTTTGTGCGTGTTCATGATTGTACTGTTGTTGTCTGGTCCCATAATGTGGTTACTGCTTTTTATTTGACTAACACAAAACTTTTCCAGGAAGATACTGGAACTTGCACAAAGCAACAGAAATGAAAACTATTTAGCCATCCCTACAAAACTAACAGCCGAGGAGCAGAAAGCCTCAAAATAAAATCATTGTAACAGAAACATAGTTTAGAACCGAAACGGTCAAGATAAAACGTGGATATTACCTTAAATGCCACATAAATTCACTATAAACAAGCTGCCAAAAAGTGGCTTAATGTGTCTTCCATAACACTGTGGAAGACTTTTAAGTTGCATGGAGCAGTCGTGTAATGGTACTAAACTAAGAATGGACATACTTTATGAACACAAAAGTACACACTTATGCATACCGGTGTCCCATTTCTTCTTTCTGACCTCCTTCTTTCCACTCATTCCCATAAGCCATTTACAATGCTCCTATCAAGCTTTCTATGACGTTAAAGGGCAATAATGAAGGGAACAGTCTAATTTTATCAATTGACAGCCTATTCGAATGAGCTATTCATGCCATCCGAGAAGCTATGGAGATGAGTGGCAAATAATTTAGCCTTCTTCAAGTTATGGAGATAGATCTAAAATCCAAAGCTTTTAGAGGAAGAGGCAGGACTAGCTCAGCCAGTCCTAAATATCTAAAACAGCAGTGCTCAAAAGAATAGCAGACATTTTCCTGATGTGTACGCACGTAAATATGAACAAGCCTCAACAAGACTGGCTGTTCTTGCCAAACCCTTAGCAATGAGCCCTTCGTGTACCTCATGTAGGTGTGGATTTCTACAACAGGGTCAGCATTTTACGTGCACTTTTGCTATTTAAAGCGGTCAGATTAACTTGGACATCATCTAATTTACGCACGAGCTGTTTACATACATGATGCTTCCTACGAAATTAAACTGCGAATGGAAAAAGTTCAAAATCTGAAAATCTTTTATCCATCCATCCATCCATCCATCCATCCATTATCTTTACCCGCTTATTCCATTTTGGGTCACGGGGGTCGCTGGTGCCCATGTCCAGCAATCACTGTGTGAGGGGCGGGGTACACCCTGGACGGGTTGCAAGTCCATCACAGGGCCACATAGAGACAAACAAGACAAACAACCATTCACTCTCTCACTCACACCTAGGGACAATTTAGAGTTACCAATCAGCCTAACATGCATGTTTTTGGTCTGTGGGAGGAAACCAGAGCACCCCGAGAAAACCCACGCATGCACGGAGAGAACATGCAAACTCCACCCAGAAGGCCCCTGGACCGGGGTTTGAACCAAGGACCTGCTCGCTGAGAGGCAGCAGCTCTACCAGTTGCACCACCGTGCTGCCCTGAAAATCTTTTAGAATTATGAAATTAACATAAAAGATAATTTTACAATTTATAAGAGTACGTCTTTCGTCTGTCTCCAAAATATGACCAGTTTTGACAACAATTAAATATTTACCTCTTCAATGCTGACAAAGTCCACATTTTCGTTCTGACACTTGTATTAACGAGAAAAAACTTGAATCCCTCTAACGTTTAGGGGAATATATCAGTGATAAAGAGATTATAGCAAATTTGACTGTAATATGGTCGACCAAGCTGGACAATATAATCCCTTAAGGCTGCCACGAAACTGCCGATGTCTACATCATTCCACAGGTAGCTTCATACGCAGGTGCACCAGCTGCACACACAGACGACACGCTGCTAAGGGACTCATTTGAAATCACAATGCTGCCACAGCTCAGCCTGTTCCTCTGTCCTCATTCTGCCTTAGACCTAAAACAGTCCGAATCTGACGCAAAACCTAAAAAAAGGAACACAGAAATCCAAGAATAGTTTCAAAATGGACACAAAAACAAGGTTCCAAAGCCTTTGAGCATTTTTACAACTTTGTTTAGTCTTCCTAGAAGGTCAACCATCTTCACATTTTTTGCAATTTTTAAATATTGTCACAAGCTGAAAGATGAGGAAGTTAATCGCAGCACTGACTTCTACAAGTTTTCTCCCGAGTTCGTAAAAAACTAAACACAGGCGTGAGAAACTAAAGTTACTCAGTAATCCTAAACCAACCCCCAGCACAAAACATTTCTGATAAGATACAGACAGCCGGTCGACCGCAACCTCTGCAGTTTCTTTTGCTAAAACAGAAACTTATTTAGTTATAAATCAAAAATAAGAAGTTCATACGAAACTTACTCATTTCCTGTCACACCAGTGTCAAAATAAATTAACCTTTGCCCACTACTTTATCTCTGTGACACTAACATCTTGTAAAATTTCCGGCAGATTTTAGTTGTGTGGTTATTACAGGAGTTTATTAATGTCACATTAGTAAACAAACAAACTTGATCTTTAATGTAGTTGGTTTGTTGCATACTGTGTCACATTACAATAAAGGGGACAAAACGCTCATGGATAAAACAAATGACTCTGCAGACTTGTAAAACACACAGCCGATAAAAGTGATTTTCACAATGCTGCTGAGGACTAGAATAAATGTGAGAACATTATTAATCACATTAGCAGTCTCACCTAGTCACTCACACAGCTACAAATGGGCTAGTGATCTTTTTATCTAGTTTCCCACACATATGTCTGTCCGGATGTGTGGACAGTTAAACTCAAAGCTGAGCTGAATGGTAACTGGTATTCCTTCCCCTCCCCCTTCTTATCCTCAACCACTGTCAGATCTGTAGCGGTGCTTTGGGAGCACAAACCATTAGCAGGGGGCCATATGGTCCTTTTCTTTCAAAGGATGGCAGTGAGCCATTCTGTAGGCTGCCCGAGTGTTTTGAAGCATCTTAAGGAGGTGTGGGTAGGAACAAAACAAAAGACTATGCTAATGCTTGGTAGGTACAAGTGTGTCAGACCTCAGATAACGTGTAAAACTGCAAACATCCTATGTATACTTGATGCATCATGTAACCATGATGACCCTTGTTTGCGTTCTCTGGTTTGACTTTTTTTTTTAATTCACTCCTGGATGTGTGAACATGAACATGTGGGTGTTACTGTGACAAAAGGAAAAGCTTTATGTCATATTACTGATCTCAGACATATCTAAAAGAGAACAAATAAGGCGACACATTTCACATGAGTTCAGGTGTTTTACCGGTATTGTATTGTTAGTTAGAAACACTGAATATGTGCAGCAATGCATTTACGTCTGTCGAGGGAGAAAAACAACCCCACAATGGTCAATAAAACTTGACCTAAGTTCTCTTGTAGTGCTTCATTATGGATGTTATTCAGCCATAAAACGTGTCCCATACAGAACATAAAACATCAGTAGTGATCAAGTGGTTCTGCTGTTGCCTCTCTTGTGGACAGCTCGGGCTGGTGTCTGTCAGAGAGCACACAAATCAATGAGTCGTGCTTATTCAAACAAAAAACAACTGGCTCCTGTCATGTGTCAGATAGAATATTTGTCCCTGGGCTGGCAGGGAACATTCAACTGCATAATAATAATAATTAAAAAAAAAGCTTAATTGTCAGCTCATCCACTGAAAACATCCTGTTATGATATGACTGTACAGCCCAACATCATAATCCTTGATTGTCCAGCCTGAAGCTACCACATATTAACTTCATTTTACAAGTAGTGCCTGGCACATTACACATATCCTTCCAAAGATAACCCATCATTTGTTACGAACTTGAGCTTTTACATTAAAGCACCAGCCGCAGAGGCTCTACTTCTTCCACAGTGCTCATTTAACGTACCTTCCTCTGGGGTCATTGTTCTGTTGTAATCCTCCGCGACGCAACCGACTGCTGGAAAATTCAGTTTTATAACCTCGTTCCAAGTTGTTCCTTTCTTTTCTCCGTTGATGGAAGCAATAATGGCTCGTATCAAAACAGAGCAGCTAGCAAACCCGTGGATTCCCAGGCAGACAAAGCTCAGACTTCTTAAATTTTCTTTTGAGGGCTTGAAGCCGGGGTGGAAAGAACGTGAAACACACCCAGGAAAAAAAAAATAAAAAAAATAAATCACATCCTTATAAAAAAACAAAAACAGAATGGCTCGTTGTCGCTTCTAAGAATAAAAAGAATGTCTTATAGGTTCACTCTGGTAAGAGGCTGTGTTGTTTCAGACTGGCTAACCAGCTAGCCTGTCGCTACTTCCTTTCTCCTTGTCTTGATAACAGCAGCAGTCAGAGCGAAAAGTTGAGGCAAACGGCTGCAGATTGAATGAAGGCGCCCTGTCGCTCCGCGGCGTCTCCAACGCAGCAGCGCCCCCTGCAGGAGCACAGCGGCGGTGCAACAGGGGAAGACGTTGCCCCCAGGGGGGTAAAGGCTACAAATCATGCAATTTAATTTTTAATTAACTGTGAGTATCTTGTATTATGAATTATTTTTCATTTTATTATTTTATAATAATACTGGTACCACCATTCTTTCCACTGTTAGAATGACTACATGATTCCTTTTTTTTTTTTTTTAATTATTCCTTTTTCACATTCTAAATGTTTTAAATGTGCGGTATTTGTAGTTGTAAAAGTTTATGTAAATACATGGTATTTATATATATTTTTTAATGTTGGTATTTTTTTTATTTAAATAGTGTTCACTTTTTTATTTGTTGATCATATGCTTTTTTCTTCTTCTTTCGGCTTTTCCCTCTTCAGGGGTCTCCACGGCGAGTCATCCTCCTCCACCTCACTCTGTCCTCTGCATCCTCTGTCCTCACTCCAACTACCTCCATGTCCTCTCTAACTGCATCCATATATCTCCTCTTTGTCTTTTTCCTGGCAGCTGCATTCCTAACATCCTTCTACCAATATACTCACTGTCCCTCCTATGGACAAACCATCTCAGTCTGGCCTCTCTAACTTTATGTGCCAGTTGTTCAACCTGTGCTGTACCTCTGATTATCTCATTGATCACATGCTATATTAAATAATTAGAACTTAATTAATTAGCCATACTAATTAATAATATTAGCCAGCATCTATACTGGCTTTCTTCCTTCTTTAAATAGATACAGTAACTTTACTAAATGGCATTTATAATGTATGGTTGTTAGGATTGTACAGTGCCTTGAAATAACTTCTGTGGTGGCTTGGCACAAATTTAATAAATACACTGAATTGAATTGAACTTCTTTATCTATATGGTAGGCTGTAAATTTGTTTGTGTCAAACTCAGCTACACAAGGGCACCAAAATTAAAAACTTGATCCAAGCCAAGGGTCAATCTCATTCAATATTTATTGAATAAATTTGTGTTAAACTTGGTTTTAGATGTCTGCTCTTTACTATCAATACTATCACACTGCAAATTTCCCTCTTTGGAGACAATTAAAGCAAGGCTTTTATTATCTTATTTTATTGTAACAAACTATTATTCTAATGAAATGCAAATAATCTTTTTCCAATGACATTTTATGTTGTTTAGAATAAACATATCTAACTTAATTAATATTTTTAATCACATTTAAAATGCCCATTCATATGTACTTTCTCACAATTTATCAAACCAGTAAAACAAAACAAACAAACACACATAAAAAAACCACCTTACTAAAATTTTGAACTTTGGAGATTTGACTGAAATAGTGACAGAATACAGGGACAATGTAATTAAAGCAGACTCTCTGTTGCTGGGACACACATTAATTCAAGTTTGCTCAAAAGTTTACTATCTGTCATGAGAAGATTTTTTGTTGAGGCAGAATGAGAAGCATTAGAGATTCAACCCATCACAAATGGGTAGGTTGGATCAAATACATTTAAAATACCACATTGGGGCCAGAAAAACTGTTACTAAGGGCCAGATTTGGCCCACGGGCCTTGATCTGACACGTTTATCCTGCATGGTTAAAATCACCAACCACCGACTGGAGGAAGTTCTCGACAAAATAGCCTTCATTTATATTTTGTCAGAACATAACTGTTTCTGTCTAAACATTTCAAAGATGTGTAAAACTTAATACATTTTGTTTGTTTTTCTTACTTATAATTTAGAAGGCATTAATAAATGCTTACTACATTTGACTATAAAACCTAAGATTCTGTCACAAAACTGTAAGCAGAGTTTATTTATATTCATTTATTTATTTGAATTATTAGAAGTTGTAAGTCTGCAATTTGCTTAGTAGCACCCGGCACTGAATTTGGAGTGAAATGTTTTATCCACTCACGTGAAGTCAGTTTAATACATTTATTTGATTGTTAATTAGGATCTTTTTTTTCCTATCATCGCATTGCATATATCTGAAACGTATGTTATCTTCAACAAGCCATAACGTTGAGTGCTTTTGCCAAGTAACTTGTAATGTTACATTATGACCACCAGATGTCGCTCTCGTCTTTGTTTTTATTTAAACAGACCATACAAGTACAAGGACGCACGACTTTAATGGATCATAATTTGTTCACCATAAACACAGTATATAATTTTCACCTTACAAATTCTAAATGTGCAAAATGTTTTGCAGCATCTGATAGAAATAGATTATTTTATAAAGTAAATGCGAAACAGCATGCAATAAATGTTTAATTGGACATAAAACAGAACGAAAGGCAATTTTCCTGCATATTTAATTAGAAAATGTGATACTTTACATTTTATATTAGCATTTTTTTAGTATGCTAAACGTAATGGCTGGTGCTCCAGTACATTTTAATGAAGTTTGGGGCAACTGGCGACAAATTTGGATATAACTCAGCCGTTTTTAGTCTTATTAGGCAAAAATTTGGTATGTCATTAGACATGAGCAAAACACCACATACTTATATGAACAAAAAATATATATATTTTTGCCAAAGTTAAATCAAAAATGGCACAAACTCTCCAATTTTTTTTACATTTTAGGCTCAAAACAGGTGTGGTAGGAGCAAAAAGTGACCAATTCGTACCAGTTTATCTAGTGCCAAGTCACACTCTCATGGACAGAAACTGGAAGTTGGTTCCACAAGAGATGAGTCTGATAACTGAAAGATCTTCCTCCCATTCTGCTTTTAGAAACTCTAGGAACCACAAATAAACCTGCAGTCTGATAGCAAAATGCTCTGTTTGGAAAATATGGAATCAAAAGATCTGGAAGATAAGATGGAGCTAGGTTGTTAAGAGCTTTGTAGGTTAGAAGTAAGATTTTAAATTTTATTCTGAAAGTGACAATGAGTCAGTGGAGAGAAGCTAAAACTGGAGAGATATGACCTCTCCTTTTCACTCCCATCAGAACGCTAACAGCAGTATGTTGGATCAACTGAAAACTTTTAAATAATTTTTTGGACACCCAGAAAATAAAGAATTGTCCAGTCTAGGAGTGATAAATGCGCAGTGGGACAAGGTATTTCTGATTATAGTAACGCTGTTGAAGTGGTCCTGGTAACCGTTTTAATGTTAAGAGTTAAAAGGACACATCCTGATTACCAAGGTTCTTCACATTTGAACAGGAGTCCAAAATAATAACATCCAAAAGAAGTGAAAGGCTGCAAAGTTTGTTCCAGAGATGCTTAGGTCCAAAAACAAAAACTCTATCTTGTCTGAGTAGAAAACTAAAAGTCATCCAGGTTTATATGTCTTTAAAGGCATGTTTGTAATAAGTAACTGATTGGATTCATCAGGTTTCATGGATTTTGATGTGACAACCCAGTTTTCAGAAGGAAACTTTCAGCACACCAAAATGGAAATGGGTATTTCTCTTAGTTTTCAAGTTATTCTGCTCACAACACAGACAAACAGGTGGATAGTGGGACAGAGGGTATTTCCAATTACCTATAGCTGCATAATGGGGGACAAGCGTGGGTTCTGTTCCAGCCAAGGAATACTGGATCTAGAGTCTTCAAGTGGGCATGGGAGCTCGCCCAACCAGTCTACTTGTGTTTTGTGCACTTAAAGAAGACATTGAACTGTTCTCTGAGGTACGCTGTGGGAGGTGCCTCATGAGTGTGAGATTGGGGGGTCTATTGTCACAAGCCATTCAGTCTCTATACAAAGAGTTTGTAAGTCTGTTTCACATTGACAACAAGTCAGAGCCCTTCAGTGTCAAAGTCCGCCAGACTTGCCCTTTGTCACCAATTCTGTTCATAATTTTTATGGATGGAATACCTCGCTGCAGCCGGGCGGCAGAAGGAGTCTTGTTCGGTCACCTCAGGATGTCATCTCTGCTATATGTGGACGATGTAGTCCTGTTATTTTGCCGCGATGCCCTTCTCTGCAGGAGGACTAGCATTAGCAGGACAGATTCAAAACTTCCAGGCCAAAATTAGCATTAGCAAGGCACAATATCAGCAACAAGCAAAGCAGAATTAACATTACCACGTGCATTTTTCGCATAAAAATGCTAAATTTGAAATCAAAAAGCTTGTTTTCAAAGAGCTGGACGAGGCTCCGTTTTTAATGAGATAAAAACTGACAAAAAGCTCAAAACGTACAAAGCGCACAAATACCACTATTTATAGGAGTATTGTCCTAACTAGTACTACTTACTGATTTAGAAAAATAAATACAATGTAAAATGAGAAAAGTAATGAAAAACGTTGAAGGTGGAGGAAATAAGAAATCAACAACGAAGAGAAACAGAAAAAACAATTCTGTAGATGCTCAGCAGTCACACAATTAAACAATCTGTACTACCTAACAATCATGTCTGCTTATTGTTTTCCCTCTTGAGCAACTTTTTTGTACTGTACGTGAGGAGTGCTCAGTAAAGCGTTTCCTTCCACTCCAACCAAATGTAGTCTGTTAATAGGTGTTACCCCCACAACAGACATGCAAACGGTTCACACCCACGCCACGTGCAGTTAACCTTTGTTTCAGGACCAGGTGGTCCCAAAACTGAAGCTGACAGAAAGCTCTTGGGGTGAAAATCAATAAATAAAACAAGACATAGGCTCACATTGGTTCAAATTAGAATTTACACATGTAAAAAGCACACACATACACACACACACACACACATGTGGTTGAAACTTCACACTTTGTGGCTACAGCGGTGCTTGAATTCCAATTTTCAGCGAAAGGGCGTTTTCAACAGTCGTGGGTGTATTTTTACACCTCAAAGATGTGTATTTTCCAAAAATCTTTTTATTCATTTTATTTTCTAACAGTAATCTCACCATTTTATCCAACTTAATTATCCTGCACCAACTTGTTACACACGTTTGCTTGTATATGCACATGTTTCTTACGCCTCAAGACTGACAAAAGAAGTTGTGTCTGTAAGTAGCTGCTTTAAGGAATGCACGGATATACCTGCCTTATGACAAGACAGATGATGTAGGTCAAGTGTGTCTGGCAGCTATTTGCAGCTTTGCAGCTTCGTTACAACACTGGGAACATCTCAGACGAAGGCACCATTTCCACATGTAAAGGAGACAAATGGGTGTATTGAAAGAAACAAGATACTACTTCATGCACGTTTCATATAAGGAAGAGACATATTGGAAGAAACTGAGCATGAAAAGAGACATCTGCTTTTAGATGCAATAGCTCCTAATTTTAGTCCAGCCCGTTCTTTAATTTTTGATAAATTATACTTATGTGGTGCAATTACTGCCCACTTTGTTGGAAATTTGAAATCTATTATGTTTTCAGTACATGCTCAGCCGCTGATTCTGGTTTTGCTCAAGTTTTGTCAATGTCAATTTATTTATAAAGCACATAAAAACAACAAAAGCTGACCAAAGTGTTTTACAGTTAAGACAGATAAAAAGAATACATCTAGTGCCACTCAAAAACATCCATCCATCCATCCATCCATCCATTATCTTTACCCGTTTGTTCCATTTTGGGTCACGGGGGTCGCTGGTGCCCATGTCCAGCAGTCACTGTGCGAGGGGCGGGGTACACCCTGGACGGGTCGCAAGTCCATCACAGGGACACATAGAGACAAACGAGACAAACAAACATTCACTCTCTCACTCACACCTAGGGACAATTTAGAGTTACCAATCAGCCTAACATGCATGTTTTTGGACTGTGGGAGGAAACCGGAGTACCCGGAGAAAACCCACGCATGCACGGAGAGAACATGCAAACTCCACCCAGAAAGGCCCCTGGACCGGGGTTTGAACCAGGGACCTGCTCGCTGAGAGGCAGCAGCTCTACCAGTTGTGCCACCGTGCTGCCCACTCAAAAACATAAGAAAGTTAAAAATTAAACTACAACAATAAAAATCAGCTCAAAAGTTTGTTCTCTGACTCTGCATGGAGCAAATGCCAAGGAGCACAGACGAGCAAAGATTTAAGTGTTTTGAAGGTAGTTTCTTGGTTATGGAGTCTAGTGTGGTCTACTGGTGCATGCAGAATGACCTCGTATGTTTGTTATGGGTAAAGTTTGTGTTTGAGATTAAAGTAGTTGCAGACTGTGTGCAATTGCATGTGGTTCATGGTTATATGATGCAGGGCATGGTGTGATTATGATGTAACTGTGATCTGGATACCCACAGCAAGAACTACAGCTGTGTGTTGAGATACAGTGGAACCTTTTATCTGCAGGGAGGGGCATCTTTTTTTTTTTTTCGATGTTATGGGAGTTCCTGTTTTTTTTTTTCTTGCTCATTTTCTGAGAAACAGAAAAACTGTAAATGTGGCCCTTCTGAAATAATGGCTTGGTGCCATTGTAAGTGCAAGTCTTGCCACATATCCTTAAAACTATTGAGTCATGCTTATTTACAAAAGATGCACTTCAGACTGAGGGTGGATCTGTTTTGAAACATGCTTTCCTGCAAATATTATCAAGTTATGTTGAGGAATAAGCAATCACACCTGCACAACAATCTGAAAAATGATCTCAGGCCTGAGAAATTATAATTATTATTTTATTTTTTTTAAGAAAATATGTTAACCTCTTTGCATGTATTTAAGTTAATAATAATAATAATAAACGCTGAGTGTCACTGTGTACTGTTTAAATTGTGGGCAGCTGTGAAACCATCACAGCTGCTGTGTTCCTTTACAAAAGCGGTGGAGGAGAAGTGATGGCAATCTGATTATTGTGTATTTGGGTGGAGCATGAGACTCCTCTACTCTCTCCGGCTTACTTCCCCCAACAAAAACGTGCTGCAAAAACCTCAAGTCGGTGACATCGACGCTGTCACACACCATCAGCATCACCACCAGCAGCCCGAGTGAGTACTCTACTGACTTCAACCTGCAGATAGTCGGATTACTTGTAGAAAAACATCATAAAACACAATTAAGACGTGCCATATTATGTTTAAAGTAATTTCTGGAGGATGTTTTATTAAAGAGTTTTTTTTTAAATTAGACATTCATTTTAAAATAAAAAAAAAGAATAGAAAAATGTAACTGATATGTATCTTTTTTGACAATGAGTTATCATAATTCAATAAAAAGAGTATTTTTCCTCATTGCTGTTGCAAACAGCATGTTTCAGCCATGTGGGGGTTTAAATGCCCTCCTGATCACTCATCTTGTGTTAACCACTAGGAGGAGAATGAGGCGCATGAGGGCGATATTTAAATCCTGCCTTTTAAATTGTTTCAACGTCTGAGAGCTGGAGGATGATTTCTATGCATTTAGGTGCCATTTTTAAATTAAATTGAATGAAATCATTCTTTTTTCTTATCTCAGGTGTGTGTTGAGCTCCACTGGTTAGAGTGTGCTGGCAGCCTGTTTGGTCACAGGAGGTCCACACTCATTTCCGTGCAGCTCCGTACCAGCAGTCCTCGATCCTCCAGTCGTCACCATGGACGTCCTCTCCTTCCTCACCTCGCCTTCCTCCTGCCCCCATTTGTACCACAGTGCCTCCACCAACACCACGCCACCAAACGTGAGCACTGCAGGGGTCAGCCATGTGATCCTGAGGCATTACAACTACACGGGCCGCCTGCAGAACAGGACCATATCCAACACCCAGAGCCCCATCAGCGCCTCCACGGCTGTTTTCCTGTTTGTCAGCGTCTTCATCGTTCTGGAGAACCTCCTGGTGCTGGTGGCTGTCCTATCCCGCATTCGCCACAGCCGCCGCTGGGTTTACGTCTGCATCGCCAACATCACACTCAGCGACCTCCTCACCGGTGCTGCCTATGTGGTCAACATCTGCATGTCCGGCAGCCAGACGTTCCGCCTCACCCCGGCTCTCTGGCTCTTCAGAGAGGGCCTGCTGTTTGTCGCCTTGGCAGCCTCCATCTTCAGTTTGCTGCTGATCGCCATGGAGCGATACACCACCATGATGAAGCCGCTGCCCCAAAAGTCAACCACGAAGAGCTACTATCGGATCTATGGCTTGGTGGCGCTTTGCTGGGTTTTGGCGCTGGTGATTGGTTTCCTCCCATTGCTCGGATGGAACTGTGTGTGCAGCCTGGACGGATGCTCCACTCTCCTCCCACTCTACTCCAAGACGTACATCCTTTTCTCCCTGGTTATCTTCTTACTCATCCTCCTGGCTATCGGCGTGCTCTATGGTGCCATCTACAGCCACGTACACAGGAGTGCACAGCTGGGCCCCCAGCGCAGTCGCAAACGCTCCATGAGTCTATTAAAAACTGTGATCACCATCGTGGCCGTGTTCATGATCTGCTGGGGGCCCCTGTTCGTGCTGCTTCTGGTGGATTTTTTCTGTGCTTCCCGGCAGTGCTCGCTGCTGTTCAGCGCTGATTTTTGCATCATGCTGGCTGTGCTCAACTCGGGCCTGAACCCCGTTATCTACGCTCTGGGCAGTAGCGACATGAGGAAGGCCATGGTCGAGCTGCTGTGCTGCTGCCTCTGCCGCCCGCAGAAGTTCATCTCCAAGGAGACGAGCAGCACCTCAGAAAGCAGAAGGGACAGTCTGAGGAACAGTTTTAACAAGGTCAGAAATCTGAGCGTGGCCTCGCCGCCATCAACCCCGAGCAAGCCTCGCAAGCCAACCAGAAAGTGCAGGCTGAGCACCACAACCAGCTGCCTGTCAGTTTCAAGTGGTTAAAACCACAAAGTGCTCCCCTCCCAAGCATACGAGACCTGTGTGCACTGGCACACATCTAACCGTTTCCTTTGAGTTTTGCTATGAATGTTCACTGCACTGATGACATGTTTGAAGAAAAACAGCTTGAGATGAGACTTTATTCTTGAAAATATGAATTTATCTTTGACTTGGCAATATTAATGGGACTTGTTTTGTATTTGTTTCATAAAGGATTGGTTTTATCAATGCTTTTCACACATGCTGTATTTTAAGACTGTATTTTTATTTTTTTATTTGAACATTTGAATAAAATATGTATTTTTAATGGGTTTTGGATGCAGAAAATTATCTTTGAGATTTCGTGTTGTAAATTGTTGTAGGTTTGTATGAAATAAGTGAAAATATTAATAAAATCTATTTTGCACAATAGTTGACTAAACATGTATACTGTATACCTGTATAAACACACACACACTACAAATATATATATATATATTATATTATA
>NC_056500.1:20522359-20584939 GCF_014905685.2 Nematolebias whitei
ATGTGTGTGTGTGTGTTTTAATTTCATTTATTTATTTATTTAAATCACTAAGCAGTTTTTCTGCTTTCCTCTGGAGGGAGCCACTTTATTAAAGGACAAAGATATTCAAGATGCTGGAAGGTTTCTCAGTTTGAAGTTGAACATTTTAGCTAAGTGAAGAGTATTCCACAGTTTTCTGGTTTTGCAAATTTTATATTACACACGGTAAAGACTTTACCTTTTCAATTTAGTTTAATTCAAAAATAAGTATAATTTTCCATGTTTTTTTTATTTATTATGACAGTGTTTATTTTTCACATGCTGCTCTGCACTTCCTGCTTTGTTTGACAGCATGATTGATGGCGGTTCAGCTGCGGACTGGAAGTGCAGCCCCCCAGGGCCTCAAAGCAGCCAGGGCTAATTGATAAATTCATTATGACTGTCTGGCAGCAGAGAGAACTAAGTTTCAGTGGACAGTCTACTGTACTGTGTGCTGCGGAGCACAGGAACAACCTGTTTTGTCTAGATGTAAGATTGCACAAAGTCAACCGAGCAGTTTCACAATTTATTGTAGTGCAATCAAGCTCAGGAACATTCTCACGGTTGGTGCTGTGAGTGAAATATCAAAACAGTTTGGGGCTAAGGGGCCTGCTTTGTCCAGCTGGCACGGCCAAAGACTAGAACACAATATGTGAAAATTAAACGAGTCATGAACACATTTTTGGAGATTAAAAAATTGATATACGGTAAACTTTTTTTAATTTATTTTTTTCCTCCCAAACCAATTTGCAGACTGTTGCTATAAATGCATTTTAACAAGAAAAACATGGTAGTGAAATTTTCTACCATATGTCGAATAACCAGTTGGTATAAATTTAGACAAGACGATTATTAATTAGCTAATAAATCTTTAGGTTACTTGAATAACCCCACTTCACAGAGTTAATGAGTGTAATGTCTCAATATGTCTCAGGAACTCTTCAGAAGCACTTACCTCATTATGCCAATCCTGATCGGCTGGTGATGCCTGCATTGCCTACCCTTTAAGTAGCTTGTGCTACGATGTAGCATCATTCGAGATAAGCACCTGTTCTTGCTTCTGCCCAGCAAGAAGGATTGGCTGGTGAGAAATCCAACTCCTGCTACTCTGAGAATTGGGGTTACGCAAGAAAACTAAAGTTCTCGTTCATAGCATTCGTTTCGATGTCTCACTATGGGATATGAAGACTCCCATACTGCCAGTCTAGAAACCACCATCATCCTCAGTCAGCCGTAACATATTTTCTCATTCAGCTTTCCATTCTCATCTGTTTCCCATAAAATCACCCAGGTGTTGTCACTTTCCACTCACCCTCTGTCTCTATTTAAACCATTTCTGATCGCCACCTCAACAGTGGATCATTGTCTTGGCTCCCTGCCAGATGTCCCAGTCCTCCTTCTTGTGCTCCTTGTGCTTTTTGTGCTTCTTAGTTTTTATAAATGTTCAATGATTCAAGGTCAAGGATTCAAGGCTCTTTATTTGTCCTACACACTACATGTGGTACATATGGTGGAATGAAATTGTGTACACAGGGTCCCAGTTACATCCAACAAAAGTATTAAAATGTAAAAGAAAAACAGTAATCAGATCTAAAAGGTTAACTAAAAATACACTAAGCACTAGTAGTATATTGCTTCCATGTCAGTTTTTTTTGTTTTGCTTCATTTAATAAATCAGCTTTATTTTACTCAAGAGCCTCATGTCTGCCTGCATCTGGGTCAAACCCTTATCTGACTGTGACAGCATGTCACTGAAAACCACAGACTATGTACTGGGTGAAGAGAGAGTGCAATGATTAGACCAGGAGCCAGACAAACATATTTCACCAGAGAAAAGAAAGAAAACAGAAAGAAAAGCTTTGCAGAGAGTGATGAAGTTTGCACAGAAGTCTGCTGGACTCAGCCTCCTCACCATCACAGACATCTACACCTCTAGATGCAGGAAGAGGGCCACCTGCATCATGAAGGACCCCACACACCCAGCACACACACTTTTTGCCCTGCTCCTCTCGGGCAGAAGACTGAGGAGCATTAAGTGTAGAACCACTAGGCTGAGGAACAGCTTCTACCCTGAGACTGTTAAAGACTCATGAATCCCTAACCAGGAAAAATCATAGTGAAAATCACTGTGAACAAACAAATCTGTGAAAATCGCTGTAATGCCACTTGGTTGTTGATATGTGCTGCTGACGATCCATGATGCTGATCTCATGCTGCTGATTACTTCATGCTGCTGTGTTCATTAATCCTCATCTGCTCACATAGACTCATGTTCATGCTGCTGCTGTTCTGGCACATTGTTTTGTACCATTAGTGCTTAGTGTATTCTTAGTTTAGTGAATGTAGTATATTCTTAGTTCATAGCTCGGATCTTACTAATGTTTTTCTTTACAATGTGTATTTTTGTTGGATGTAACTGGGACCCTGAGTACATAGTTTCGTTCCACCTCATGTACCACATGTGGTGTGAATAACAATAAAAATCCTTGGATCCTTGTAAAACAAACCAATTTGAACAAGAACCAAAACCAAACCAGAACTAAACAAATCCAGCAAAACTCTATTAAAGATAAAAACAGTCTATAACATATTATACTCTGTACAAAGAAAACATTTCAACAGAAAAATGGCACACTTTTTTACTCTTATAACTATTTTTTTAAAGCATAAAGTTTAAAAATGTTTACTTTGAGGAACTTCTTGACAAATTAACAAAATTAGGAAAAATTCTTCTGAAAACCCCCCCAACAACTATGGGTTCAGGAGGTCTTCTGAGAGATCTCACTGAATACAGTTTGTTGGCACAATTAAAAAATAAATGCTACAACTTTAGAAAATATAATTGAGGGTGTGGTAAAGTTGAAATGTGTGTTCTGCTCTGAAGAGTCTAAATATGAAATTGATGCTCATCAGATTAAAGTAACGACCAACAGTTAAAAGCTGACTTTAATAACACAAATTTGACTCACTGCACACAATTATTTTAAGGAAATAGTTCCTATTTTTCAGCACTTACATAATAAATGGAAATGAAATGCTCAACTGGTTAATCCAGCTGTGAAATCATTTGCTACAAAACACAGTGAAGTAAAATAACCTCCAAACTCTTGAGCTGATAAAATCCTGTTTCCTCAGGTTATGAACTAATTCACAGTCTTCTACTCAATGCATGATTTGTGCTGGGATCAAAATAAAATGATGGTACAGTAAATTGGTTTTGCATAAAATATTTGACTAATTTAAAAAAGAGAAAATATATGATGACTTTTAACGTGACAAGCTACAGGTATTTTTTTAAATCTATTCTCATTTTATCAGTCCTGCAGCTATTTTGGAAACAGCATCATGTCATACATTTGTTTAATCTAAGATTTCCCAAGACAACTTTTCTCCATTTCAATAAAGAACGTCTAAGGTGATTTATCTGTCTTGACAATCTACCAAGCTTGGATTTCCTGTGCAAGCTGCACGGGCTTGTCGGTGACAACTGGGAATGAGAATTAGGAATTGAAGGGATAAGAAAAGAACTGAGCAGTTATCCTTTCACCTGGACTGGACACCCATGCAAAACCTAATGGCAGCACACTGTGGTGAAATGAAAGGGAAACTCTTATTTAAATGTGCAGCCATACATCCCACGTTTTTTGTCATTTCCTACTGAAGACAAAGCAGCTATAATGTTATTGCTTGTTTCTGTGTTTAATTAGCAAAATATCTCATAAGCATCTTGATGAAATATAATGAAACATTCAAGAAATAATAAAAGTAATTGTACATGTACAAGCAATTACCTTTTAAATTGAACCCATTTAAGACAGTTGACACAGCCAGCCAAACTTTTCTAGCACAAAAATGGTTCAAACACAACTTTTACAAACATTGAGCTGATTTTGATGTGGTAGTAGTGGAGGTCGTCCTCAACACATATTCTGAGTGCCAACACATCTAGCAGGATGTCACAGCATTGATTGCAGATAACGTCGTTAATAAGATTTGATCACAACTTTGTCGTTTCTCCTCTTAAGATGATCTCAGTTTAAAACTGGCATGGAAGGTGGCGGGCAATATGCATTCATTCACTGACAGGCCTTTGAGAAGAAGAAAAGAGTTCTTAGGCAGCTTCTTCACAGGGAAGTATGAGTGTTTGTGTTAGTCTGATTTTTTTGTGAACTCTTGCGTTGTTGCTGTTAAGTGTTGAGGACAAAAGCTCCCTCATTCATTGGGCCTGGCACAGCTCCAGGTTTTGGAGACATTTGTTGTAACATATTTGACATGTTGGGAAAAGGGGGTGGGAGTAATCCTCGGCCCACTGTTATTTTTTACCTTTTACAACAAGGCCCTTTTCTCCACTAAGTGAGGTACGATGGGTTAATGATGGTTGCGTGCAGACATGGCTATGCACTTAATAATTACCTTGCTGGCTTTGCCTTCAGGTGTTCAGCAGACAGTTAATGACGGACCGTCTGAGAATAGGAGAAGGCAGAGGGTGGGACAACAAGCTGCACAGTTCAGAGTGTTGCATGCGTGCTGCACAACCAAATGTAAAAATGTTTTCAAATATCTAGGCCTGGTTTATAGAAATTAAAAATGTTTTTAAAAATTGCTAAGACACTACAGCCCTGTGTTATCTGTCAGTGTCTTCCAGCCATGACTTTTTTTTTTTCAAACATGGCAGAATTTGCGACTTTTGTCTCAGCTTTCATAATATGTACTTTTGGTGCAGCCATCAAAACGTATGTGCAACAGTATTTGTGGGATTCAAAGTACTCATTGGAATGTGTAAACAACATTAAACATAATCTTGAACAATATCAAATGCAGTTAGAGTTTGCTTCTGTGTGTGTGTGTGTTTTTTTTTTTTAAATTAATTAATTAATTTATTGGCATGCAAGTCTGAAATGCAGGTATGCACCAAATGTAAACAAAGCATTTGGCTGAATCCACCTACTGGACGCTTGAGTGACGTGATTGACCTATGAGGCTGGCCGCAGACTGTGGAGGTAAACAAATATGGTGGAAGCAGAAATCAGACAAGAATCTTGGAGAAAACTTTTAAGGGGAAAAAATAAAGAGATAGTTTGCTGTTAAATGTTAAAAAAACAGAAAAACAATAAAGAAAACAGCTGTCAGGAGTAAATATTAGGGGTCAAGCAGAACGGAGTAGCAACATAAAGCTCAGCATTCAAATGTGGCTTTTACAAAACTTCTTCTAGGCGCTTAAGTTTATTGTTTCAAACTAATTTTTTATCTACATTACTCAACAAATCTGACAGAAATACACCAGCACATCATAACTGTCAGACTTTTCAATCCCAGCCAACCCTTCCATTAGAAATGGCCATTGTTGACTTGTTTTAGTCACATTAGCTGTTTATGCAGGTAAATAAACATGATGAAGTTGCCTGCCATTCATACATTTTACTGATTTTTTTATTTTAAGCATACATACATTTGAGAAAATTATAGTATGGATTTTGCCTTTTATTTTATGAATTTTTTGACTGGTCTTCATGACTTTGCAATGAGTAGCTTTAAGGTCAAAATTATACATGTGATATTTAAACAAATAAATATGAATGCAGTATGGATATTTGGGTCCCCATCTATATATAGTTGAGTGAAATTAAATTTATTCTGAAGGCATTCGCAAAATAAAAGGACAAGTGATTAAGTGAAGATTTTAGGTTCGATTTGGCTCATATTTATGCTTCCATATGGACAAGGCACAGTCTCATTGTGAGGACTGTGAGTGCATAAATGAATCTAGGTCATTTATTCTGTGCAATCAATTGCACTGAAGGGAAAATGATGTGGTATTTTATTTGGATTTAAATGTTTCCAAGATTGAGTTGTTCAGTCACCGTGGAGAACCGATCACAAACCACTTGAATCCCAAATGGGACTCAAAAAATTATAGTTTCCATAAGAGTTGGAAATAATTTCTCTAGAAATATGATTCTCGAACTGTCCTTTCTTTATAAAACCAACAGATGCTTTTAATTTCCTGACTCAAGATGGTGGTCAAAGGGACTGTTTGACAGCCGAGTGCACAAATTGTAAAAACATCTGGACTGAGTGACACATACACTTTATTGAAGACAAGCAGCTCATCAAGCTGACAGAAAAGAAAACTTCCAAAAACGTAATAAATGTCAGAAATCGCAGGAATGCATCAAACCATAAGAAAATCATTCCTGTTCTGCAATTACTAGAAAAGTCTATTTTTTTTGTCACATAAAGTTGAGAAAAAGTGGAACAAATTACAAGAAATTCAATTCAGTTTATGTGTATCGTGCCAAATCCCAACAGAAGTTATCTCAGGGCACTGAACAGAAATATTCATATACCGGTGAATAAAAATTGAATTACCGTATTTTCCGCCGTACAAGTCGCATCAGTCCAAAAATGTCTAATAAAGTGGGAAAAAACATAAATAAGTCGCTTCGCCGTGTAAGTCGCATTTATTATGCCTCGCTGCTTACGCGTCACGTTTGTTATGTGTCACCGCTGACCACCCGGAAATGTGGGCCGGTGTTGTGCCAAAAATTGATTGGCTGCCAAAAGGAGCCACAGGAGCGCGCATGGGAGGACTTTAACAAGAATTTGACAAGATTAACACTTAAAAACAATTGTTTGCTTGACATTATAGCAAAGGTGTGTCTCAGTTGAACTTATCCTTAAAAAATGCACTTTGACGGTCAAATCAGCTGCATTTCACCTGGGCGGCGCTGTGAAACGCAGCTGATTTGATGTTTGCTCCAGGAGTTCTGGAGCGAGATGAAGGTGGACTGTATGGCAAGCCAAGTGTCTCATTAACAGACACTTTTTACCTATTAATGAGACACTCGGCTTGCCATATCAGTCGAGGGCGCAGATGGTAATATTACATATTTTCCATGTCAGAATGAATGAAATCGTCAGATCTCAGCCAAAAATTGGGTTATAAATATGGGAAAAAACGTATATTAGTTGATTTGGTGTATAAGTCGCAGGGCTCGCATATTTAAGCAAAAAGGTGTGACTTATACGGTGAAAAAAACAGTAGTAACATTATTTATCTAAGGTAAGGTATAGGTAATTACTTGGGATATCTGCAAAAACTAAAATAAAAAAATAAAAATAAAAAAGATCTAAAAATCTGCAAGAACAAGAAACAACAAATAAAGTGCTGGAAATTATAAACATATATAGAAATATGTTGATTTTAAGCAATATGTTGGTTTATAATAAAATCTTATCCCTAACAGGTTATGGGGTCTAAGAGATAGGATGTGTGTTTACACTCACCCCATTTCACTCGGGCTTCTGGACTTTTCAGTTTGATCCAGATGTAAATTACAGGCTTGGAAAGTGAGACTGTGTCTGACGACAACATTCATTTTGGAAATTCAAACTAGTTTTGAGCAATCCATCTGAAGCTGCTGCAGCCTGGTACATAATAATAAAATGACAACGGTAATTATTTTTGCACCCTATTTTTTATTCTAAAAGCCCCTAAGAATCCGGTCAAATGTATTTCTTCAAATCAAGTTTTTTTTTTTAATAAGTTTTGAATACGTTAAGCAGATTATGATTAAATTTAGTGAGTGTAAATGACTACAGTTGAAGTAGAAACAAATTGTATTGACTGTATTTTATTTGGATAGAACTGTACGATATATCGTTTAATGAAGAGGGTTGAATTGGACGTGTTCACGTCTTCCTTTAAAAGCACCAGAGCCACGACTGTAAATAAACTGAACTGAATCAATCTGATAAACTAACCTTAGAGCTCCACATACAGAAGGCTTGTCCAGTCGGCCTTCAAAAAGTTCTGTGGATCAAATACATACATTTAAAAATGATTCTGTTTGAACCATTTTTTTTTAAGGCTTAAAATTTGTTCTTTGTGGATTTGTGCATGCAGGATATTTGAACCACTCGTTTTCTGTTCCCACAACTGGTCTGCTGATGTGTCCAAACCGAAACAGCCAGATGTTCGTTGAAACAGTAATCCAGTATCTGGTGTTTCTCATTCACGCTCAGGATGAGTGCATCAGTTGGCAGCATTAGAAAACGCTTCTTTCTCCTCAAAGGAAAACATCTCCCCCTTAAAAAAAAAAAGGAAAAGAAAATGCACATCCTTTTTACTTGGAGAGCGTCTTGTCTCAGTGTCTCGGCGTCTCGTTCAGCATTCAGATGAATATCCAGTGTTGTGGTTACAGTTGCACCCCATCAATCAGCGTCTGCTAGTTTCTCTGAAACATGCTTTTGCCAACAACAAGAAAAAAAATTGTCTGCATCTTTGCATGTCAACACCACCTGGCTGAGAAATCTGCCCTGAAGAATTGAGATTTTGAATCTTACACACAACAATAAATAAATAAAAATCTAAAACATGGCAGAGACAGCAGCTTCTTACAAAAATTCCAACATTCTAATAATAAGTTACAATGCCTACATTTTGATAGATGAACTGTACAAAAACTGTAAAGAAAACCAAGATCAAAAGAAAGCATGAAGGCTGGGGCTCTCCATGGTAACCATACATCTGTATCTCTCACTCCCTGACAACCAAATTCATGAGAGGCAGAGAAAAATTAAAAAAGCCTGAAACAGTTGCTTTGTGAAAATGATAAATCAGAGCTTGAACTTTCTTAAAAAATGAGTGGTAGATAATTCTGAAGTTTAGATGTAATTTTTCTTTAGGCAGTATGGTTTAATTGAGCTTTAATATAATTTAGGTTTATGGAGGATTGTGTGCACACTGGTTGTATTTTAGGAGTTTTTAACAAAAACATTAAGTCCTACAACAGTGAAAGACACCCTGCGTGTAATAAGTTTAAGATTCAGTGTTTTAATGTATAATTTGTATATGAACCAAAAGGAGTTGTAAAAGTAATCATAATCATCACTTTCATGCAAATATTATTTATAGTTCTAAATAAATAAATAAATAATTGCAGTGAGTAATAAAAACAATAAAATATACACAAGTTACAAAATTTTAAATCTACAATTATTTAAAAAAATAAAAGAAAAAAGAAACCCCATGCAAAAATCAGTTTGTTCAATGTTCACCAAGTTTTGAACAATTGCCAGTTCTCAGTGTTACTGTAAGAGGTGCAGAATGCAAGTAAGTAGTGTTTGTTTGAAAACAATTAGAAAATGTAAAGCAGCTCAGAAGTCAGTGTGACATCAATTCTCAGTTGAACATTTTGTTAATAATCTGCAAAAAAAAAACAAAAAAAAACTGTGTAATAGATATCGAAAGTTCAGTCTCGCCAAGTCCAACTTTCTGTGTCTAACTTTCACATGCCTAAACTATAGAGCTGCAGTGAAGGCTGGGTTTTTTACATGTTTCATCAAAAGCCCATTCATATTTTCTTGAAACATTTTGCAAATATTGCCTGTGTTGTGCAAAGAACTGCTACCAATAGTCCTAGCACACAGTTCCCAAATAGAAGTTTGGTTTTAAATTTGCATGATTTATTTCAAAGCTGCATAAGATGCAGGACAAACACTTTGAGCAGGTAATGAACAAATAATATCTTATCTGTTGTAGCTCTTTGAAAAACCTCACTCGAACTAGCCATTAGCTAAATTAAGTGCTAATTTTCCAAGTTGAGGTTTTTCAAAGAGCTATCTACAACAGGTAAGATATTAACGTTTCATAGCGTTTCCACTGGTCCTCACTTTTAAAGGTCTGAATTTCCCTTTTAACAAAATAGGAAAAGAAAGCATGTTGAGAAATGAAGAGAAAAACACCAACAACACTCTACAACAAATTATATTGAGTTTTTTCCTGATTAAAAAGTTAAAGAGCCGTTTTGACTTTTTTCCCCTCTACGTTATATAAACCAGTGGTGGGCACAGTTCTGCTAATTTCTAACAGCTATTACTAGAACAAATTTTTCATTTATCAAATTAGCATTTTCACAAACCTTGGAAAACTTTTATGGAATTAGCTTCTTCTAAATTAGATTTCGCCAAGTTTAAGTCCACTAGCGCAGGGCTTAATTTGAACCGGATCTTGCTGGAACAAAATCCAGGAACGCTCTTATTTTGACAGGGTACATTCTGGCAACCGTTTCCTTGGATTCGGCAACTCTCGGACTTACCAATAATAAAGTTATGAACAAATATGACTGCCTTGTCATTTGGGGAGCCATGCTTGAACCGTGTCGCTCCCCTCTGCTGCTGAGATGATAAATAAATAACTGACACCTCCACTGCTATTTTTATGATGCTCTGGATGCTTGTCACCCACAGCACGCATGCAACAAAGAGTATAAACTCAAAGCGAGAGTGATGCCTGCCTGACAAATTATTTTAGTTTTATTGATGAGTTTGTCAAAGAACAATTTGATTTTTTTTTTTTTTTGTAAATACAGAAGTAATGTTTAATAAATGTTAGGACTCTATTCTTTGCTAACAAAATATATTTTATGTCATTAAAAAAACTTGTCAGGTTCTTCTCTTATGAGCATGTGCATCCCCCAGGACGAGGTACATGTGGTGGAACGAATTTGTGTACTCAGAGTCCCAGTTACATCCAATAATAAAATGTAAAAGAAAAACAGTAATAAGATCTAAGATATGAACTAAGAAAAACATCAACTAAAAATATGTTAAGCACTAATAATATAAAAAAAACAAAAAACAATATGCCGAACAGCAGCACGAACATGAGTCTGTGTGAGCAGATGAGCATGAATGAACACAGCAACATGAAACAGATCAGCAGCAGCATGAAATAGATCAGCAGCAACATGATGTGATTTTTCACAGTGATTATCCTGATTAGATATTCACGAGTCCAACAGCTTCAGGGTAGAAGCTGTTCCTCACTCTAATAGTTCTACACTTAATACTCCTTAACCTCCTTCCTGAGGGGAACGGGGCAAAAAGTTTGTGTGCTGGGTGAGTGGGGTCCTTCATGATGCAGGTGGCTCTCTTCCTGCATCTGGAGGTGTAGATGTCTGTGATGGTAGGGAGACTGACTCCAACAGACTTCTGTGCAGCCTTTTAGGATGACTGTGGTGGATATATAGTGTTTTGGTACATATTTAATTCTGCCGAGCATTATTCAACTGATGTTAGTTGAATGTTTTTACCTCTTCGTAAACTTCCGTTGCCACTACACAAATCATGTGACAGGTCTGTTTTGACCGGGGAGTGGGGGTGTTCCTTCCACCTCTCTGCACGCATAGACAGATTGTAGAGACTGCTCTGCTCGGACTGACAGTTTATTAAAAAGCGGGAGATAACCAGATATTTTGCTTGGGCATTTGCGAAGTTGCCCCAACTGCGCAGCACAGGTTTACTTGTGCGCAGAGAATGCGCGGGCAGTGCATGATTGCGTGCTGGCCCCGCCTGTTCCTGCGCCACTGACACAGACTGAGTGGCAGTCTTCTTAGCAGTTAGCAGTATTGCATTAACTTCCGCTAATTTTGTTACCTGTTTAGCATTAGCAAAGCAAAATTTTTAGTTAGCGAAATATGGGTTAGCAAAGCACACTTTTTGGTTAACTGTGCCCATCACTGATAAAAACATTTGACTTAGAATAAAATGCATTAAAGGCTTTTGTGGGGATTTAATTTCTTCTGTTGCCAGTGTGAACACGTGGAGGAGGCAGGGCTCTTGAAACTCCACCAACACGGGGAACAGCTGTTTCCTCTTCATCAGATTTCAGATAGCAGTCAGCGGATACACATAAGAACAGCCAGAGGTTATGAGATATAAAAGGACGAAGGCAGACGCATTGTCAACTCAAATTCGGCCATTAAACATTTATTTGGCTTTTAAATCAATAAATAACGTGCTCCTGCAAGACACCACAAGCACACAGTCCTTTATCTCTTTTATTGTGAGCTTTGAGCTTGGAACACAATTACAACCAACAACACAAGTTTTCTCTTGAGAGCTGAAAGCCAGCCATCTGCACTGGCTTTGTTGTCAACCTTGGGAATATATGTGAGCATGTTTTTGTTTTTTCTTTGTTCCTAATCCTCTTTTTCATTCCTATCAGGCTTTGGGCCAAATAATATGACCAATTGACTAATAGTGTGGTGATAAATATGAATATTTTTCTTTGGTTTGCAAAAGTTTCCAAAGTAGGTTTTCTTAAAAATGTGCAGAAACAAGACAACATATATGTGAGGCAACATACTCACATATGTTTCCAAGTTTGTAGTGTTTGCTGTATGCACATACATACTAAATTATTTTTTGGATCATCTGCAAAAAATTCAAAACTAAAACAACTTGATCCAAGCTATTTTTTTTTTTTTTTCTTCAGTTGTCCCTCAGAAAATCAGAGAGGACGTTTTTGTTTAAAGTCAGAGTACACATATTAACAGCTGTGATATTTACTAAATCTAAACAAGTTGTTTTTATAGCCTAAACTTTTACAATAAAGAATCTAAGCATGTTCTTTAACATTTATGGTAAAATATAATATTACTGTCATAAGTATGGTAATAAATATGGTAAGCATGATAAGTAAATATGAACAGAGGAGAAAAAGCAAGTTACATTTTCTTAAATGACAGTTATGTGTTGTTAGTACTACTACTACTTATGAAAACACAGAAACACTATAATAACAATAATATTAGTACAGTAATAAACCAAAATTCAGATTTGGCAGTAAAAAATTATTATTGTTTTTTTTTAACAACCTGTAAAACAAGGAAAGTTGCACGGAGCAGCACAGAGAACATGAGGAGACCCGCTTGTGGCAGGAAGGCCAACACTGCCCTGCTGCTGAGTGGTGAGGAAGTGAAGACACCTGGGCCAGGTGAGACCAGGAACAGGTGAGAGTGGGCAGGGCAGGCTGAATGAAAAGAGGTGAGTGATGGCTGGCAGCAATAGGGGGTGAAGAAAGGACTGAACATCTGAAAACAGGAAACCACACACTGAAAAATGCTGATCCAAACTGTCTTTGATTTCTTATCAAATTAAAAATTTACCTGCCTTGGGCGTTTGTTCATTCTAATCCATATAACAATTTTTAATTATTTTTACAAACACAGAAAATAAAGCTAGAGGTCAGCTTTTACTCATCCCTCAGATGTGAAACCATTTATTGTGTTTCCTTTAGCTACAATGTAAAGTGAAAAGGAACAAAAATACGTTTTTTTTGGTTCTTATTGTTGTTTCACAAACTTAACCTACATACTTTTACTTTTTCGAAATGATCCTCCAAAAACAAACGATGTTTAACAAATCTCTGTTAATTTCAACCTAAAATTAAAACCAAACAAACATTATTTTGGGCTTTTCTCTTTGCATGACTCCTATTAGGTTAAAAAAAAAAAGTCTGGCTTCCAAAACAGAGGTCAAGTCTATTTTTCTGTTTTGTGATTCATTTTTCCAGTTACCCAAATCCAGTATGGATGCACTGAAGCACTACATAAATATGAATCTAAACCAACAAAAAAAGTTCAAAATATTTCATGGTAGCAGAATAAAACTTGCTTTAAAACGTGAGATGATCCCAGTTTCAGCTGGTTTAGGACCAACATACAGCCGAGTCACTCACTTTACTGTTGATCTCAACTATCTCTGACCTTAATCTAAATGATTGTTCTTAGAGTTTTAATGTAATCATCATAAGGTCAAAATAGTCAGGATTCATCCATCCATCCATTATCTTTAACCCACAAGATAAAATTTATTTATTTATTGTCATCAAAGGAATAGTTTTTTTTTGTTTGTAAGCTGATTGAACAACCGCCCGAGTGTCAGGCTCAGTTTTAAACCTCGCATTGTACACATGAAATCAATGAATGGTATTTTTCATCACTGTCAGATGAAATGATTAATCCCATTCGTTGGTTCAAAGAGTCGTCGCTCTTCCTCTGTCAGGGCTAAAACTGTTCTTGAGAGGCTTTGTGTCTCGCAGGTTTGGAGGTCCTCTCTTCCCTCCACAAGGCCCGAGGAACGGAAGGAGCCGAGGCTTTGAGGAACAGCTGGTCCTGTTCAGCTTTAAACTAAATTACGCAGCCTGCCTCGGAGCCACAGGCCACAACCACATGGATGCTGATTGAATGGTGAAAGGAGGCAAGAAAAGCACATCGGGCTCAATAAAGCCATCACATCAAGAAATGTGTTCGGCCTTTAAGACCTGAAGGTGAAAGGGAAATTGACATCACTATGGAGACTAAAAGGAGAGCTGGGGGCTTTGGTTCCTGTAGCCGACTTTGGGTGTGTCAGAGTAATTTCATGAATCCTGCGCAGTTTTGTATTTCATGTTAATGTAGGAAACAATCAGCCTCTAACTATTAACCCAAGCTCCTGGCTGCGGTGGCAGCCAGGAAAAAGGAGGAAGCTTTCACAATTCCAATTGTAAAGTACGGTGGTGGCAGTGTCATGGTGTGGTGGTTTCTGCATGTTGTGTCGTTTTGACTAAAGCTTCAAGTCTTCTGCTTTGTGCCAGACTTGGTTCAACTCGTTTTTCTGTCGTTCATGCCCTTAAAGAAGTTTAGCTGTGTGAGAGTGGTTATATATTTGTGCAAAAGTTTTAAACCACCAATATATGAGCTGTTGCCTCTCAGCGAGAAGGTCGCCGATTCGAATCCCGGCCCAGGATCTTTCTGGGTGGAGTTTGCATGTCCTTTCCGTGCATGTGTGGGTTTTCTTCTGCATTCCGATTTCCTCCCACAGATCAAAAACATACATGTTACACTGATTTCTTAACTAAATTGTCCCTAGGCAAGGGTGAGAGAGTGAATGGTTGTTTTTCTCATTTGTCCCTATGTGTCCCTGTGATGGACATGGACCTGTCCCCTGTCCCCCCCCCCCCCCGTATTTGATGAATTTCAAATACAACGGTTTGGATGTAGATTTATTACCTTTAATGAATTACAGTATTATAATGAGTGCACATACTGCTACACACAGATCTGAGTATCATATGAGTCCTTGGATGTTGTGCTTAAAGATGAAAAAGGTAGATTTGTCAGAAAGGGCCACCAACAAATCTTCAGTGAATATCAGGAGGATCGACTTTCTGTCTTAATATCAATGGCAAGAGCAAATTTTTATAAGGTTATGACACTTCATGTGATATTAAGACATCCTCTTTAACGTATTGAGCAAAATATCTTTTAAATATTAACAGAAAACACAGCTGCCATGACAACTGTATCATAAGCGTGCAACATATTGTGTTACTAAAGTGAAAACAATAAAAATGAGAAACTTTTATTCTCCCTGGTTCATCAGTCTTTATGTGGACATATATACTTTTTATCCTTTGACACAGGAAAAAAAAAAAAAAAAAAAAATGGGTCCCATGCTCATTTAGCCTTTATTATTCCAAATTGAACTAGTGCTGAAATGAAACGTGAGAAACACGAGAGCAAATCATGCATCAAATTGTCGAACAGTGCTGAAAGCGCACTGACATTTAGAATAATGGATGCTACGCACGCTTTTCTTACACATTTTGCTCGATTGAACACGCACATAAATCACAGTTAGCTTGTCAAGTCGTACCAGCTGGTTTGAACAATGCCCTGAAGTCATCACCTTTTCGCTGGATGATCTCCTTCAGCTTTGAGTGGATCGTTTATCTGCTGAAACTTGAAACAACAGAAATATAACTTTATGACTCCTGCCATGAACAGTGGAGGAGCTGGATAAAAGCAGAGTCATCAACCTTGAATGAAAAAAAGCACTTTTCCTTTCGTGGCCACAGGAATCCAAAGAGCAGGGAGGAAGTAGCTCAGCACATATTCCCAATCAGTGGAAATAAAAAGTGCTGGGTTGTTTACACACAGGCATAGCAGACATTTCACTTGGATGACCTCACAGTGAGCTCCAGCCTCAGTCTGGGCTTTGCTTGTACAAAAAGAAAAGATGCAAAAGAGAGAAAAAGATGTCTGCAGAGTTGTTGAGGGAGGAAAGCAGAAATAAACACAAGAGCTGAGCAGAATAACCACATCAGCTCAATAAATACACTAACTTTTGGTGCACACATAAGTCACAGTTCATGCTAATGTTCAGTGCTTGTCCAGCTGCAGGCCACTGACTCAAAGCGAGAGTCCCATCCTGCTTTGTTTAGGGCGCGGCCAATGTAGCACAGCATCTGAAAGACTGAATGTGGGCCGGGCCGCCCTGTAAGCTAAGGCTAAGCTGGTGTTGTAATACAGTCAAAGGGAGTGGGCTCCACTCCTGTTCCTGCTGAACTGAGCCAGTTTTCAGGTAAAACACTGATACCAGTTCAGTAGGCACAGGAGGGCGCAGCCCAGGAATCTTTTCACTCAACTCTATTATTTAGTCTAAATCCTGCAGTGATGTCATGCCAAACATGCAAAATCACTTCGGTCGTGAAGTCTAAACCTCACTGTCATCAGCACACTGATCTGTTTTAACAAGAACAAAAATAGACACAATGTTGTTTACAGCTAAAAGCTTCCAGCCTGGGTTAAAATGTGGACTCCAGTTGAGACTTTGGCTTTAAAAAAAAAAGATTTCCAGGCACCTGTTTTGAAGCAAGAACTCAAAGACAAAGCTGAAAACAGAAAAACACAAGTTGACCACCACTGTACAAAGAAATGACTACTGTCTTTTACGTGGGCACCACACAAAGAACCTCCGATTTTACATAATGTTCATTATGATTTTTTAAAAACACAATGACATGATGAAACAAAAGGTCTGCAAGTGTGGTGTCAGGAATAAGTTTAGCTTTTCATATTAAAAATAAACCTGCATTAAAACAGAGGGAATTAAAGGAATACACATCGCTCGTCACCTTTCATGCCAGAGTTGTAAAATAAGTTTGTCTTCTGATGAGAAAGGACAGAGTTATATGTGTTTTGGTTGAACATCGTTATAGTCTCATGTGATATATGCTAGCTCAGAGTATGTGTTGTGAATTACTCTCAGCTACAGTCACATCAAACTGTGGCTCAATATCTGTAAAATTTGCATAATTAGAGACATTTTGGTGTTTGGCTGTGGCGGGCCATTTTGACTGTGAATTATTGATTTGTAGATGTATATTCAATAATGATTTTATGGGATTTAAAAAAAAAAAATTCTCTTGTGGCTCATCAGAAACAGACATGCACACAAACAGACACAGGCAAAAACATGATCGCCCTTTTGCCCCAGGTGATGAGCAACAATAATGGTTAACTATTAATTAATCCAACCTTTATTTATACAGGTTAGCCTCAATGAGCCACGAAGACTCATTTACAAGAGAGACCTGTTCCAGACAGAACATATACTATACTAACACTGTTTGTGTTTAGTTGTATTTTTTAACTTAAATGAGGAATAAAATATGCATTTATTTGTTATGATTTTAACTTTTTTTCTAGCGTACACTAAGCTGGGGAAATAAAAAGTTTTATTCACAGCCATCAAAATAAGTTATATTATGTAAAAATGCATGTTTCAAATAATACAGTACAAATAATCAAAACTGCATGGTAGAAAGCAGAACAACTAAGTACAATTTGATTTCAAAATACCTTTAGTAAATATACACAAAGTTTGACTGTTTGACACTAGTTGATTTTTTTTTTAACAAAGTTTTGTGCTTCTTTTAAATACTTGTTTTTATCAGTTTACAGTAAACTAAATTTCCAGCTTGTTTGTTGAAGCTGTAAGGATCTTTTTAGTATTTCAAGTTTAGTTTTAGAATTACTCACTTCCTGGTTATTATGATATCTTTCTGTGTTTTGGGATCTTCATGTTTTAGTTCTGTTACGACTGGTTTACCTGTCATCAGTTCAGTTCTCCTCATCATTTTCCTGCTCATGCCCCGCCCACTCTCACCTGTTGTCCCTCGGCAGGTGTTTGCCATTTCCCCCTCATTAGTGTTCCTTTATGTTCTGTGCCTTTAGAGTTGCACTCGGGCCTAAAAAAATCGGACCCGACCCAGCCCAAGCCCGTATCCATTTTTTCCAAGCCCAACCCGACAGTTAACTGTAATTACAGACCCGAACCCATAAAAACAACCCCAACACTTTTTATAAATTAAGCTTTTACTGCTTTTGTAAGCAAATCAATTTGACATAGTTTTAAAATCGTATTTCAAAGAAAGGAAGATATAAGAGTTCTTGTTTATTAACAAGTCACCAAATGGATATTAACAAAACGAATAGCTTAAAGAAATCAACTCTATTATACAGATGAACAAAAATATTTTTAGAGCAAAATTATTTGGAAAAATATTTTTAATTTTTATATAGGTTAATTTAATTGAACGCGCTGCTCGCTTCGGCTTTTCTGCAGATGCTGCAACTTCCTTCACCACAGATGACAGCGGAGTGCGGAGAAGCGTGCGGCCGGTGATCAGGTTGTCCATCTGAAGCTTAACGGGACTTAAAAAAAAAAAAAATATTTCAACAGACCGGTCAGCGGACGCACGCGGCCGGTGATCATGTTGTCCATCTAAGCTTAATGGGACTTTTTTTTTTTTTTTTTACCTCTTTTAACCGGTCGGTAACCTGGCTCGTCCTCAACAAGTAGATTAACACAGTTTTATGTTGTGTATTCTTATTTAGTTTCTTTGTGCTGTATGATTTGTAAAACTGTATCAAAAGCCCGAAACTGACCCGGCCCGCCCATCCTTCACATTATTTTTGCTCGACCCGGCCCAAATTTCTGGTCGGGCCGGGCCCGGTTCTTAGGTTAGAAATGGCAGCTCTACTTTCTGTTAGTTCCTTAGTTCTGCATTATGCTGTTCTCCAAGCCAGACTTGTTTCACTCCTTGCCTTCCTTCATGTGTTTTCCATCTAGAGATTTTGAAATGTAAGTACTTTGTTCCCTCGTCAGCCTTTAGTTATGTTAATAAATTAGTTATATTTTTACGTTTGAGCCTGTGAGTCCTGTCTGCACCATCACCAAATTGGAAATCATAGATTTCCAGACCTCCAAGTCATTCTCATAGCCAGTTTAGCAACAAGTAAAAGTTCATACCCTTTTTAAATTCACTTGTATGCAGTTTTAGAGTTTAATACAAGGTCTAACATACTGCCAGTATATTGTTTAGGATGGCAATTCCCCTGCGCTTCTTAGTCAAAGTAAATATGAATACAAATTTATAACAAGCTAACTAGCCTTAGCTTTAGCTGTCAGCTTTGTGCTAACTACTTTCTGTCCAACAACTGTCTCCACTGGGTCCACAAAGTGAAAACAATAAATACAGCAAAAGTCAAAATGCTACTCAAAGCTTCAAAAGTGTCGTTTGCAAATAAAGTGAACTCTCTCTGTCAGCAGTAAAACACTTATTTAGGGTAGCTGTACTTTATCTAAAAAAGATTTTGGTGTGAAATGAACCTGTTTAACCTTTATTCAGAGTTAATGATTAAAAAAAGTGCAAACTTTTGCCAGTCGTATGGCATTAAAACGATAGAGCAGTCCTGGTTTATCTTACAAAAGCAAACAGGTCAAATATTTAGTATTACATTCCCTAAATTGCAGTGGAACCTGTGGTGTTTTTAAATCGACACCGTGTCACAAGAACAAGCTGAAAAGTTATGAAGTATATCTGGCATGCATGAGTCTAGCCAGTGAAATAAGATAAGGTAGTTTTTGCTTCATAGTCGAGGAGTTCAGCTTGTCTGATGTCTGGATTGTATAATGAAAACCTACATTTTGATATCCACAAAGTAGAAAAAATAACCCCACAGAGAGGCCCCGATTGTTCCCTTCATACTTCATTCCTTCCCTCAATCTCCTATCACTTGTTTCCTCTCCTCCTTTTGCCAGCATTTCCAAGATCATCAAGTTCTGTCCGTTCACCGGAACAAATCCCCGGCGTCGAATCAACTATTTCACCTCAGGCACTGAACTTAGCCACTGTGAACAACACATAGCAGGGATCAATGCTCACCAATTAGCTAAGCTCTGTGCCTTTAGCAAGTGGGTGTCTGGCTTTCTGAGGATTCAGAGATTTATGGAGACCTTTAGGTAAGTGCTCAGTGGTGAAGTCGATGGTTTTTTTTAAGAGTCTGCTGTTTTTCTGAGGACCCTGCAAAGGATCAGAACCCTCATCTCATATATCTTAATAATTTCCTTGTTTTTTAAGGGTAACATCCAGGACCTGAAACCTAAACTCTGCTACTTCTTGGTGCATTAGAGGGGAGAGGATAATTTAAATCTCAAACAGCTGCACATTGACTGAAGCCTCATTTTTAAAGGGAAAAACCTTGGAAACGTTTTCTAATTAATTTTCATGGATAGATCTTGTCAAGTCTGCGAAGATGGTGAATATTTCTGTGCATTTTTTTCAGTTTTTATGGTTTTACCTTCATAGCAACATCCAGAGTTAGAAATTGTGTGGAAAAATTGTGCATCCAAACACTCATCCCTTGCAGTGGACGTATGAGGATGGGACAGGGTCACCTGCTGGGCTGTGAAGGAGTGGAAATCCCTGGCAATGTGATTTTTGTTTCTTTTTGTGCATCAAATCACGGTGCCAGGAACCCTCCCCACCACAGCCAGACAAGAGGCTGGATCTGCACCTCTCTACCCATTTTTCTTTCTTTCTTTCTTTCTTTCTTTCTTTTTTTTTTTTTAGTGCTACATCCTTTTTGGTCTCCAGATGCTCTTACGAAGATCTTCTTCCGCAGCAGATGTGGAGCACCTGTGACCTGAAACAAAGAGCAAAAAGGAGATTTTGGCATCATTATTTCTCTCGTAACTCGATGATAATCTATGATGCGCTTCAGGCCGCTGCTGCTGCCCTGAAATGAAAGGTGACGCTACTTCATAATTACAAAAAAATAAAATAAAAAACATTTGAGAGACATGAGGAATGGCTCTGCAGACCTTTTGTTGCACTCCTCAGCAGGAAGCAGCAGATGTGAAGTCGAAACACGCAGAGGTGAATTATATGGTCATTTGGTTTTAGAGAAGGCCGAGGGCAAAAAGAAAACACTTCTTGTTTGAAATTATGTCACCATGTCATCATGGTGCAAACTCTCAGCGCCTCCTGAACGTCGGTGCACCCACAACGTCAGCCAAGGAGAACAGGCGCCAAAAGGAGATTTGTGTTCATTTTAGGAAATATTAGTGCACAAGAAATGGACTTGGTTCTGTTTAGTCTCAGATTAATTGAGGGTATTTCAGCCAAAAAAAAAAAACCCTGTTGTGTTTAATGTTGATGGCTTGAAATTGCTGAGTGGGTTCACAGAGGGACATGAAGAGAAATAAAAAAAAACTCTTTTTTAAACATCCTTCATGCAAAGTTACAATGCCAGTGTGTTATTATCTGTTGTTGTTTAGCAGGGAAAATTCCTGGCCCACCCGGATGTGGAAGGAATAATGACAGGATTGTTTAATGATGTGGAGGAGGAGGTTAGAACTGAGTCACAACTGGCTTTCCTTCATTGGAGCGTCATGACCAGATGTCAGAAGAAGTCCAAATTATTCTTTTATCATGAAAATTACCATTACATTTGGATATTTGTTTATCAGCGCAACCTGATTTTAACACTACTCGTCTGTTCATCCATTAAGTTTCACTGTAAAGCCAGGATTAAGTCTGCTTGACCAAAAATATTAACATTTTCATTCATTCAATCTTTATTTATACCGACTAGTCTCATTGAACCATGAGGACTCATTTATTTACAAGAGGGACCTGTTCCAGACAGAACATACAAAGTACAGACAACAATAACAATAAATAATAACAATAAACTACAGTAAAAATGCAGTTAAAAATGCTCACTAATATCTCAAAAGTAGCAAAACGCTACATGTTGCAAAACATTCAACAGCTAAAAGTAGCAAAAAGTTTATAAAAAGTAGCAAAATTATATTTATAAGCCAAAAGTAGCATAATGTTAGATAAAAGCAACAAAACATAAGCTAAATCCTAAAGTGCCTAAATACTAACTAAAAACTAAAAGTAGCAAAACACTAACTAAAAGCTAAAAGCAGCAAAAAGTAGATAAATATAGTGAAGGGATGACCAGAAGTAATGCTTTAGAAAGCATCAAAACTATAGCTAGAAGGCAAAACTAGCAAAAGACACATTAAAAGTTGCAAAGGGATAGCTAAAGGTAGGCTAAGGCTAACTAGAAGTATAAGCAAAAATAGTAAAATTCTAGCTAAAAGCTTAAAGTAACAATTAGCTAAAAATATTAAAGTTGTAAAAAGCAAGCTAAAAGTAACAAAAGTGGACTGAAATAGAACAAGTTTGCTGAAGTAAATCTGAAAGAGAACATTTTTCAATGAAGCAATCTTTGTGTATTTCCATGAAGTAAATACTTGTAACTAAAGTTAAAAAAATGTGCTAAGTATCGTAGCACCCATCCCCTGAACGAGCTGAACCTTCTGATATACGCAGCAAAATAAGTGCAAAGTCTGCAGAAGCAGCTAGCTTGCAATTATCGTACGGAAAACTTGAAAACAAAAACAAGACTCACATAAAGAATATATGAACAATTATAATCAGGTGAAAACAAAATGGATTAGGATCATCACAGAGGAACATGAAAGAAAAATATAAAAACAATCGAGATTAACGAACATAAAATTAAAGCAGGGAATAGCGTTGTGCACACAGGTCTGCAGCACATGTACAACTTTCTGAACGCATGCAGAATGCTTCCAGACAGTAAAATATGTCTGTCCTGTCATGCAGAGTTAACAGTCGGCACTCCCTGCACAGGAATCATGAATAAATGTTTGTTTCGACTGTGAGAACTGGAACGTGAAGCTGTGCATCAGTGAACAGTAAAGCAGAGAGAGACGGATTGACTGCGTGCGCTTTGTTCATTCGCATGCATGAGTAGGAGCGTGTTGTTTGGGAAAGAAAGGCAGAAAATGCTTGAAGGGAGTGGTGGTGCCCTCAAACACTTCGGTGAGTCAGTGTTTGTTTGCAGGGTGTGAGACTCTATATGGAGCATGAATGATGGGTGACACTCCTGCCAGTTCGGATGGAGTGGAAACTTGTTGCATTTCTTTGTGAAGTGGGGAAAATTACAGGGTGGCACGTGGAGAATGGATGTGGCCAAGAACGGAATGCAAGATAATTTTTTATAGTAGGGAAACAAAGTTTAAATAAAATGTGGTTTCCTTTTTTAATTGCAATATAATCTTGAATTTTGTTTAGACAAAAGATTTACCAAATTTGAAACCACTGGCACGTTAATGAAATATTTAAGATCTTTTGAAGTGGGGCTTTGTGAAGACATTATGAACAATTAATACATTACCTGTTTTAGATAGCTCTTTGAACACTGTATTTTGGATACATGGAGTTTAATTGTGAGAACTACATGGCTTTTCCAGCAGACATACAATATATGTCCTTCTAAAAGTCATTAGCTCATCACTAGTCAGAATTAAACTCAATTTCTTCAACCTGAGGTTGTTCAAAGAGCTATCTACAGCAGGTAAGACATTAATAGTTCATAACTTTTATACAGAGCCCCACTTCAAAAGATCATTTTACGAGAATAAAGTTAAAAAAGAAGATATATTATGTCTATTTTAGACTATTTGTGTATTTTTCAAACTGATTTAAGACTAATATCTACTGGTGCACAAAATTCGACACAATTTCCAAACGTTGCGTGGGATCAACTTTTGCAGTTGCTCATAAAAGCCAGAAATAATTTCTCCTGATTGTGTGAATCCAGATAAACAAGATTTACAGCACCATGGATAAAATAAATAAATAAATAAAAAACAATTATATGACTGTTGAAGATGTGATTGCCACATTTGGAAAGCTCAACGTTCGCACTCTGAGCCGAACAAACTGACCTCAGTCATGCAGGTCTGCTCGTTGGGCAAAAGACTGGAGGAGAGCCAGAGAGTAAACAATATGAGCCCAGGTGGCCGTTACAGTTATTAGAGTCCAAACATCTGCAAATGTTGGACTTTTTATGCTCCTCAGATTTACTTTTCATCA
This sequence comes from Nematolebias whitei, assembly GCF_014905685.2. Classification (NCBI taxonomy): domain Eukaryota; kingdom Metazoa; phylum Chordata; class Actinopteri; order Cyprinodontiformes; family Rivulidae; genus Nematolebias; species Nematolebias whitei. The sequence continues at coordinate 20,546,253 of NC_056500.1, forward strand.
TAGAATGAGAAAAGCCACCAACCATTTGCTGAAATGTGTTTTATTTTTTTTCAGCTCTGCTCTGAGCAGTAGGCAGTGTTTACATGGACAGCGTTGTGATGTACGTGGTGTGAACACATAAATCTAGCTGTCCAGCTCCTGTCAGCCTGCATTTCTCACACTGGTGCCACTGTGATTTGACACCTTGTCTGAACAAAACACGAGCAAAGTGTTAAGAAAGAAGAAATAAAAGAGACTGGGACGATTGCTAGAATGTGTGAGGAAGGGACGGGACTTTATATTTAGGCAAGGGGTGTCCAAAGTGTGGCCTGAGGGCCATTTGTGGCCCTTTAACTGCAATTAAAGAATGGTATAATTTTGACCCACAGAGGTCGATGCATATGTAGACCTTCTTTAGATTTAATGGTGATACTTTTTAACATTTTTAGGTTTAACAGCAAAACAGATTATAATAATCTTCTCAAAATGAAAGATAGTAAGTACATTACAAATATTCAGCTGTAATTAATCCCTTAATTCTCAACAAACCTTCACTGACCTATCAAAAAGTGGAATTTCTGATAATAATTTATAAAACTTGGCTAAATATAACGAGTGTTTTCAAAGAAAATAATTAAATTTAATTAAATAATCGATGGAAATTGGGCATTTTAAAATAATATAAAGTGGTATCATCGACATACAAGTTGATCAACTTTATCAGTGTCCCTTCGAACCTTCCATGAATCTGTTTTAGTGACTGCCAGCTGGACGGTTTTTCAGAACTTCGATGACCCCTTTGGGCCATCCATGGTCCAAATAAATGAGATTACTTAAATAAATAAATACATAAATAAATAAAAGGTTAATGTTTGTGAGGCTCCTAATGTTCTGGATCTACAATAATTTAAACTAAACTTTTAGCCTTTCTGCAAAATATTGTTCAAGTTGTTGAAAGTTTAAAATAAAATCATGCTTTTTAATTTTTTTTTTTGTCTTAAATTAAAATTGTCTGGCCCATGAGTCCTTCATAGACAGTTCTGGCCATCTGTGAAAATGTTTGGACACCCCTGATTTAGCTAACTGCATTAGAAAAGTCCAGTTATGGATTCAAGACTTAATGCCACAATAATGTTCTGATTTGATTTACAAAGCAAGTTAAAAAAAAAAAGCAACCCCCCCCCCCCCCCCAAATAAAAAAATTAAAAATCAAATATCTGCACTTTAGGTTTCTTTAAGTGATGGTTTGGTGGCTGGATACAATCTCAGCACCATAATAAAGCCTTTTATAAAAAACAAATTGTGTTTCTGGATGCAGGAGTAAAGGTTTGCAAGTTTTTGAAAATCAAATTTTTATTACATTTGTAAACTATGGAGAAGAGGTTACTTCAAGTATAAAAAATACAGGCACGTCTAATACATCATAGAGGCTTTTTAGTCTATTTTAAACCAAAACTATTTTAATTTATTAACGGTAACACAGACAAAACAGCCAAAACACATTTAAAGTGCAATAAGTAAAGTTTAGGATCCAACTCATATTTCCCAGACAATATTCCCTACACAACTAAATTTATACTTTGGTGTCAAATTTACACAAAACTAAATGTGTGATTTTTTTTATGTGTACTTTTTACCAAAATTCTCTGAGGGGGTGGGGGGGGTGTCAACATACATGTTTTACTTAAAAGTAAGTTCACTGAGTGACTGACGAGGTGTGACAAGTTTAATAGTTTTTGTTGTTGTAAAAATTACCTGATGTCAGTTGTGCAACTTCAGAAAAAAAAAAAGTATTTATTTTAATAAAAACTTGTCTTTACTATAAAAAATGAGCTAAGCAACATTGAGACTTTTTAGCACTATGGCTGAAAAAATCAGTTAAAGGTTTAGGGAACTTTAAGTGTTTTGGAAGGCTGTTATTTTTCCACTCTATTTATTTATTTTTAATTCACAGACACTTTTCTGTCTTCCACAGTGATCACTGCAGCAGCAACACATTTCCAAGCTTCGCTTCATTTGTCAAACCAGAACTTAATCCACAAAAAGTTTGATTCCATCAGAATGATTTTGTCTTTCAAGAATTTCAACAAACCTGCACAGATAAAAAAAATAAAATAAAAAAAATCTGTATAATTCTGACATGTACGTCCATCACTGTAAAAGCTTGGAAACAAAGAAAAACCTTGAGGAGTTTATAAAATTACATCACTTTAAGCAACATCATAAATGCCTTTTAGGAAAAACGTGATTATCCTTGTGTTTTAATAATCACACTATGCCCTTCTTAAAAAAATAATAAAATTCATGCTCAGTCCAGATTAAAGCTCGATTGACTTCACATTTCTCACTTGCAGAACACAAAGTGACTAACACAAAGCCCTCGTCTGAACCCATCACACCTTTGTAGGTAACGAAAGGACCCACGAGCATTAAAAAGTTATTAGCCACGTTGGCTGGGCCTGGGCTTCATTATTTAGCTCATTAAATCACTCAGTCTCGATAAAACATCCCTCCCCTGTGACTGATGATGAGAGCGGGCATAACGCAGGCACTTTTTCACATGTCCCATTAACAATAATCCACTTTACATAGTTAATGCAATTCAGGGGAGATGTAATTTCATGCAAAATCAATCACTGCCAACCTTTTCTTGGAAACAAAACCAAACAAGACGTACAAGACGGAGCAGGTTTGGGAGTTTTGTGCTCAGAAATTCTTACTGTTAAATCATGAGTGTTATCTTGTGCAATCAAAGAGGAAGTTACCTACAGAGAAAAGAATGAAAATAATTATTTGCCGCCCGCTTTGACTGGAGCACAATCGATCATAATGCATGAGAGGAAATGGGCCGAGCTGCATTAAAGCCTGGCATGGGCTATCTCCGAATCTGATAGTAGCTTTTGCAGCTATTAGCTAATAGCTGTGGCTACTCTGATAACGTTTGGACCAGAGGGTTAGGAGCGTTATTGAGAATCCAAGAGGCGCTTAAGGAGGGAAAGTAATGCTTGGACTGTGAAGCCAAAGATGTGATGCATGTTTAAGAGCATGATCAGGTGACATAGTTGGAAGGGAAATAAATCCAGACACATGGGAAAACCAGGTTCATCATTTAGCCAAAGCTAAAACAGTACCTCCTGCTGCACTCAGCTAGGCTAACAAGTTTCCAAAATGTCAGCCTTCCTTCTGTTTTTGACATGGTCCTAATGAGTTAAAACTTCCTAGAAGTAACTCCTTGGGTGTCATGATCTGATCTGAAGAAGTGGTATTTAGATGTAGCAGTGGAGGATGATACACTGTTGCAATTATATCAGATTAAAGGGGAGCGAGGAGGCGGTTTGGGAGGAACTATTGCGATGCATCCATCAGCATGGCGTGTGAGCGGATCCAAGAGGAGTTGGCGTGCTTGGCTTGTGACCTCTGCAACCAGCAGGCTCCCTCCCACTTCAAGTATGCAATCTCTCCACAAACTGAGGCCTGTTTTTCCACCACACATGGCTTCAATTCGAGGCTACTGCTGCTGTTGCTGTGTCTGCAGTGGCCAGGCGTAGCACAACAAATCTGATTATGAAATCAGTGACTGGCAAACCGATTGAGCTAGCTGTGTCACACGGTGGTGGACGTCTCTGTGTTGTCTAGATTCTTTTTTTTTCATGTGTGTGTGACTTTCATTTTTTACGTCTTGCTCCAGAGCCAACAAGGCAAGCTGTTTACTACTTTATTGGTCGTAAAAAGAAAATATGCACCAGTCGAGGCCTATCAAAGGCTCCTTCATTTGGCTGCTGACTAAAAAGTCGTTGGATGTGTGTTTAAATGCTTCATCTCAGAATAAAAAACATTCTGCGGTAGACACATGGCTGAACTTAAAGGAATAGTTGAGATGTTTTGAAGTGGGGGTTTTAGGAAAGAGTCAATATCTTACCTGTTGTAGATAGCTCTTAGAATTTTGTATTTCTAAGAAGTTAACCAATAGTTTAAGCGTCTAAGTCGAATGCTGCCAACTTAAAAATAACTCCAGTTATACTGATGCCTGCTCAATAATTCATATAATAAGAAGAATCTGTCCAGAGGACCTGACTTAATTTTAACTCCAATTAGATTTCATAGCAGTTCATGCTAATGCTAATTTTAAACTTTTACTCCAGCATTCATTTTCTATTATATGGTTATTCTGGTGGCAGCACGGTGGCGCAACTGGTAGAGCTGCTGCCTCTCAGCGAGCAGATCCCTGGTTCAAATCCCGGTCCGGGGGCCTTTCTGGGTGGAGTTTGCATGTTCTCTCTGTGCATGCGTGGGTTTTCTCCAGGTACTCCGGTTCCCTTCCACAGACCAAAAACATGCATGTTAGGCTGATTGGTAACTCTAAATTGTCCCTAGGTGTGAGTGAGAGACTGAATGGTTGTTTGTCTTGTTTGTCTCTATGTGAGCCTGCGATGGACTTGCGACCCGTCCAGGGTGTACCCCGCCCCTCGCACAGTGATTGCTGGACATGGGCACCGGCGACCCCCGTGACCCAAAATGGAAGAAGCGGGTAAAAGATAATGGATGGATGGTTATTCTGGTGGAAAAGTTGTGATTTTCCTGATAAAAGTGCATTAAGCTGCCTAAAGGTGCTACAGCTAGCTGCTGCTGCTACAGTTTACACTAGCAAATTGACACAAATGTCTATTTAAATATCTGTACCAACGATCCCTGCGACCCAGAAATGAAAAAGCAGGTAAAAAATGATGGATGGATGGAAAGGTGGGTGGGTGGATGGATGAATATATATAATCCCAAACTGACAACAATAAAATGGTGTAAAAGTATGGCACCCATCATTGGGCTTGGCCACACTCAAGCTAGCAGTTAACTCATCAAATCGGTCCGAATGCAACTCCTTTTTCTGATTTAAGTTAATTCAAAGAGCTACCTACAGCAGATTTTAATTGTTCATAACGTTTCTACAGAACCTCATCATAGAAGCTCTGTCTGGTCCAACACAATCAGCAACCGTTCCTAGTAGTAAACATCTGCTCATTGTCCTCAAGACAACGCCCCTATCTGCTTCTGCTTTAGTGAATAGTTAGTTCTGTTGCGAGGTGAATATTTTTTAAGGAACTTTATATAAAAAGATATGAAAATATAAATACAAGGTTAAAAGATTTTGAAATACCCTGATAATGATTTTGTTAATATTGTATTTGCAGACAAGCAGGTAGCATTTTGTGTAGTTCTTGGCTAAAAGGCTGCTAATGATTTTAATTAGGAGCTTTAATGAGAACTGTGACATGATTAAGAGCAATCTTTTTTTTTTTGAGAAACAGCTGTTTTACTTCACATGCTCCTAATATGATAAACAGTACATGATCTACAACTTCTCTCAGTGCATTAGCGTCGTAACAAGTCTCTTCTGGGAACAGCTCGCTCATTTGGCAGACGCAGATAAAGCCTTGGAACAGGTTCAACTATTTAAACAATTTGTCCAAAAAATGTTCAGCGTGTTTGACTTTAGGGTCAGTTTATCAAATCAAACTCCTTTTCCAGTCAGTGGGGAGATTATGGCAGTGTGAGATTACTGAAAAGCAGCAGCAAGAAGCTGTTAGGGTGTGTGTGTGTGAAATGTCTTTTTTATTTCTGTTCACTAGGATTACAGTTCTCAGAAACCTCATCCTCATCGGGATTACATGATCAGACGCAAAAAAAAAAAGGCTAAGACACATCAGCTACTTGTCTTAAGCAGATGCACTGTCTTCCTGAGTGTCATCATCTAAAGATCAAAGCTGAACCATGACATGTGAACGCCAAGCTTTGATCGGAGCTGCTGTCATGAGTTTGTTATGAGTCATCTGCCAAAGGGGAAAGACAAAAACAAGTAGAGGCACAAGAAAGCTCAACTAATAAACTTGTCAAAGTAAAGCTGAGCCCAACAGAGGTTAAGGAGAAAAAGAAATGTGTGAGGGAGTTTTTGACTCACCGTGCCCAGAAGTCCTGGTTAAACCTGAGTCACATCAGAGGGTTCAGATGAGGATATTCGCACAGTGGGAGAGGTATGTGGGAAGGATCCTGGTGACTGGTTTACTGGCTGCCTAACTAACCGTCTGGTTGACGAACTGAAAATCTCACTGAATCAATCCAGCCCCAAAAAGTCACTCGTCAGTGCAATCCTCAGAGCCAGGGTGTCTGTCATGTCTTGAGCTCTGTCCAGAGCCAGATCTCTGAGCTCCACACAGCAAGAAGCTGAGACAGAAGGAGGAGGAGGAAAAGGAGGAGGAGGGAGGGGTGACGCTGTGTCCCCCCTTGTTCCCACAGTCACGGCTCCAGGAGAGAGGAGAGGAGAGGAGGCTGCTGTGTTTCCCATAGAGGTCAGATGTGGAGTTAACACACATCCAGCTGGTTGGTGGCTGCAGCCTGCCTGCTACTAGTGCCCCCCCCCTAAACCTGATCTATCACTGAGGACACAGCAGCCACTCCGTTACAGTGAAGACACAGAGACTTTCTCGTTGTCCCACAAGACTCATATGAGAGTCTGAAGGCAGAGTTGTCAGTCCTCCTCCTCCCTGCCTCCCTCCTTGCCTCCCTCCCTGCCTCTCCTCTTACATTCCCCTCTTTGGTTCTTTTTACAGCCTCCGCTGAGACACTCTTATTGTGTGGCAATTGCATTAGCCTTTAGCGAGCAAGGAATGGCTCTTAGTGTCTAATGCAATGTTGTGTCTCTCAGTCTTTCTCCTAAGCTGTCTTTCCTCTGTCTCTCCCCTTGTCTCTGTCTATCACTTTGACATGTACACGTATGCATACACACCTCCTCTCCTTCCCTGTTTTTCATCTCTCTCTGTGAAATTCCTCCTTAAAGGGACACTCTGTTGTTTATTTGGTGCTTTCAGGGAATCGAAGGGCAGGATTCAATTTCTTGTGGCTGAGAGACTTCGATTGCGCTCCTCCGTTTGTCTTACGATCGTCTCAAACGTGCACCTGCTGTTACAGAACTAAATGGTGTAAAGCGGCCAATGCAGGAGAAGCAGAAACAATCCAGAAAAAGCCAAACGATTAAGAGAGAAAGCTCTACTTTTTACTTCAGCTGCAACTTTGCAAACGTAAAAGCATTTTAATCTCATCATGAGCTGCTTTAAAAAGGTCTCAAACCATTTCGACTTCCTGTTTACGTGGCATAAAAATAAAGCCTGAGTAAAAGTGCTGAGTCATCCTTTATTATCATGGAAGGTGTCTGTCAGCAACATTTCACGTAATCCACTGGATGGGTTTTATTAACGCTTGATGTCAACCTCTTTCAAGATGGCAGCAAATTGAGATAGCAAACACAAAAATGGCTACAACTTGGTTAGTTTTACAGACAGTGAGCTAAGATTTGACGTGGTAGTAGTTGAGAGTCATCCTTACTGAACAGTCAGATCACTAACAGCTCACACAAGATCTTTGTTACTCTTAAAGATTTTCAGATATTGTTCAGTTGCTGGGCAGCACGGTGGCGCAACTGGTAGAGCTGCTGCCTCTCAGTGAACAGGTCCCTGGTTCAAACCCCGGTCCAGGTGCCTTCTGGGTGGAGTTTGCACGTTCTCTCCGTGCATGCGTGGGTTTTCTCCGGGTACTCCAGTTTCCTCCCACAGACCAAAAACATGCATGTTAGGCTGATTGGTAACTCTAAATTGTCCCTAGGTGTGAGTGAGAGAGTGAATGGTTGTTTGTCTCGTTTGTCTCTATGTGTCCCTGTGATGGACTTGCGACCTGTCCAGGGTGTACCCCGCCCCTCGCACAGTGATTGCTGGACATGGGCACCAGCGACCCCCGTGACCCAAAATGGAATAAACGGGTAAAGATAATGGATGGATGGATGGATGTTCAGTTGCTGATCTCCGACAACCCTTTTGTCCAGAACTTCTCCACTTTTCTCATTATTTTTTTAAAACCACTTTGTAAGATTACAAGAGAGACTGGCTCCCTTAAAGCAAAATATAAAGAAATTACAGGTTTCCAACTTTCGCATAGTACCACATATGCATTCTGTAATACAGTGTTGCACAAAAAAACAAAGTCAAACTGAAAGCGAAGCCAGATTATTTGTTTGTTCACACAAACTTGGTTAAGGAAAGGTGATCCTGTGGGAGTTCCAGTTTTTCTCCTACAGCTCCTCAACACCAGATGGTGCCAACAAGCACACGCCTGTGGACCATTCTAATGAGCTGTAGGAGTACAGTAGTCCCTCAATACTTCGCGGTTTGTTCATCGTGGATTTGCTCTAAGATTGAACATGACACAAAATTGGCTGATTGATGGATGAGCCGCACGATCAGCGTGAATATTTTTTATTTAAAATAAATTATTTTAAATTATTTAGCACCTGCTGCACATTTGTGCAGCCCATACTGCTGCAGGATAAACTTCCTGCTGCAGTTGAACAGCTAATCCGATGTTCAGCATGCAGAGCAGAGAAGTGGGCGTGGCTAAGAGCGATTGCAGGTGGCAAAGAGCAGAAGAATCAGGGAGCTGAAATCATGACATGCTGTGTTCTTTTAGAGTGTTTAGAAACATTGTTTAGAATATTGCAAGAGTGTGGAAAGGGTTTAAAACGCCTTAGTATATATCTAAATAAATAGTAAAATAAACTACTTACTACATGTACTAGTATTCCTACTTCGCGGTTTTTCACTTTTCATGAGGCTTCAGGGTACGGATCCCCCACGATAAACGAGGGACTACTGCATAAATGGCAGTTGATGACTTCACTTTGACGCTGGTGCGTTATCTGCCTACTTTTAGTTGTGTTCCTAACCACTTTGCCATTCCTTGAGATTTGTAAAGCCTAAACCTTGTTCTCGTGTGTTTCAGTACTGACTCCTGTGTTCCTCCTGTGCCTTGGACCTCCCTGGTTTCATCGTTAAGTGATTCCTCCGGCCGTTCCTTGCATTCCACCGCTTGTCCACCGATCTATGCAATTTTTCTGGGACTTCCTTGTTTGTGACTGCTGGAACTATTGGACCCTCACCCATGTGATGACCTTTTCCTCCAACAGTAAGAGACAAACAATATCTTGAATCATTCTCAAGGATCCAAACTGTCATCATAACACTTGTCCTTACTCTCCAGGGTTCCAGACCCTCCCAGGTGAGTTGCAGACAACTGTTAATTTCACTTTTTGCAAGTAAACACTGTTAATTATTCGTTGGAGTTGTGCGTTTTGGTCACTTGATATCGAATGAATCCTTACAGATTCTGATTCTTCTGAAAAAGTACATAAAATTGGGTTTAAAGCAAAGCCAATGAACACCAAAAACAAAACTTCCAGCAGGTCGCTGATAGAAACAAAATGCAGTGCACTTTAGAAAATATCTCAAACATAACTTTTAAAAACACAGACATGAACTACAAATTGACACTTGGTCTTCAGGTCCGATTCTGCATGAACACTGATCATCTGGTCAGGAGTCACAGTTTGATCCAAACAAAAGTGAATCCAGAACATTTTTTTATATTTTATATGCATTCAAGACACAACAGTGACGTCTCACCAAGATAGAAACACTGCACCAGAGGCTTCAGCTGTAAATATGAAGCAATTACAGAGAAGTGGTGTGTGTGTGATATGTGTGTGTCTGAGCATATCACCGATTGTTAAACTCTTTGAAGATGGGTAATATCTTACACAAGCAGTTTTAAAGGTTGTTAGCAGCCACTGCAATGTTCATCAAACCTCATTTTTGTGTATTATTTATCAACTGTGAGTCCATTGTTTTTTATATATATATAAATATATATATAAATAATTTTTATTTTTTTTAGATTTTGACAGTTTGTGCAGTTTTAAAACACGACAAATGAAACAGTAGTGGCATTAGAGAGGCAGTAGAGTTATTTGATTTGTCAGCAATAATATTAGTAATAATCTATTTTGTCTGTGCCTCTCAGAATAGTACACCTGAAGGTACTGAGACCATGGGGTTGTAAAGGTTTACAGCCGGGAAAAGGAAGGTGAAGTTCTGGAAGAAGAGTAAAGTCAAAGAGTTTGGATATGTAGAAAAATAAAGAGAATAATCTTCTATTCAGTGTGATTTTGGACAAAGAGCCAATGGAAAAGCAGTGGAACATCTGAAAAAGAGCTTATTCACATATTTATAATTTGCCTATTTTATAGGGTTTTATTGCTGCTGCAACAGCTTTTTGCTCAGAAAAGTCTAAAGGGTGCAAAAATTAAAATACAGCAATAAATGAAATAAGGAAATGAAAGGTGCTAAGGATCAACTTTCCATGCCCTCCAACAGAATAAAAACAGCATGAAAAGGGAGTAATGACTATGTTCAGTACGCAGCCAGTTGTCCAAGTAAACATGATCAAGAGTTTACATCTGAATTAATTAAACTACATACAAATATCAAAAACTTGTTTATATATCTATCTTGCTTATTTTCCAACTGTATTTTTTTAAATGCTGTTGCAGGTTGTCCTTTGTAGAAATACACTCATGTAAAAGCTTGTGCTAGTTTAGTGCCGATGCACCTTTCTGCCACTGGCACAAAGAAAAATCATCATTTTTTAGTTTGATCCACAAAAATATTTGGTTCAGTTTGAAAGCAGTTTTTATTATAAATTAGCGAGCGGGTGAGAGCAGATTATTTAGCTCTGATAAACTGCAGACAGCTCATTCTGAAAACAGTCAAATGAAGGGAAACTGTCTTAAAGTCTTGACAAACCTTTTTACTTTTTAAGGCAAACTAAATTCCATTAATCTCCATTGTTTTGAAGTTGTGAGACAAAAAATAAAATGTAATTTTAAGTCTGGCTGCAAGAAGTTATAGCTCATTGGGAAAACTTGAGAAAATAAATCATCACTTATGAGAGGAAAAATGGCTGTGTGGGACAAAACCAAACATGTGGCATGGCATGACAGCATCCATCATGGTAACATAGTGTAGGTGATGCTATGTCAGAGCAAAGCCTGCCAAGTTCTCAGGGAAAGATGCTCATTACTCAAACCAAGGTGCTGATCTTCGACTCCGTTTCTCACATTTTCCTTCTGGGATTATTTGTTTATTTGAAGATGTCTGAAGCATTCAGATTTTCCAAAAGACGGAGCCGTGCAGGATGAAGAGCAGATGCTAGTGTCTGAGTGGGATTATACTCCTGTTTTCACTCAATTAAAGCAAACATTCACTAAAGTACTGAGCAGAGTTTGTTTTCAGCAGTAAGCAAATAGTTTCTCCTTGTTACACACGTTACAGTGTACGCATGTAGTCACATGTCTGAGCGATGGGGTCTCATTTACAGAAAGAAAATCCATCTTCAAAGTGACGCTCAATCATTCAGAGTTAGGTCACATGACTTTTGGAAATATTTCTGTTGTTGCAGAGACATTTCAGACAGTGAATGGAAGATGGCACTTTAAGGTCTCAGCTTAAATATATAGTGCAAGATCATGTCTGCAGCTAGAAAGCAGCTCCTCTAGCAACAGTACTGTTAAAAAAAATAAAGTAGTTAAACTTTTGTTATGGAGTATTATGAAGCATCACTAATTTAATGAAAATATAAATCAGATTATATCAAACAAAAAGCACCTAAAAATGCACATGTTTTGTCACTTATAAGAAATAGAACTGCACTGTGAGAGGAGGTGCATGAATACAAACCATTTGTATTATCTGTAGTTTACTAAGTTAAATTGACAGTCTAGGCCAGCACTTCCCAAACTCTTCAGCTTTCTTAGCTATAAAACCGTAGCAGAAACTTTTGATCCAGTCGTTTACTAGTTGAAGTATACAATCATTTCTAGTAAGTAATTCTAGCATACAAAGCTCTCAACAACCTAGCTCCATCTCATGTTACAGCTCTTATTGTTCCAGACTTTCCTAACAGAGCACTTTGCTCTCAGACTGCAGGTTTACTTACGGTTCCTAGAGTTTACAAAAGTAGAATAGGTGGAAGATCTTTGCAGGGTCCTCTCTTGCAGAACCAACATCCAGTTTCTCTCCATGAGACTGACACGTTGTCCAGTTTTAAAACTGGACTTGAGGCATTCCTTTTTAATAAATCCTATAGTTAGGATTGGCTTGGGTTTTCTGAGCTATCCCTTAGTTATGCTGCTATAGGCTTAAACTACTGGAGGACAAACTGACCACATTTACTCAGTCTCCTACTGTCTTTACTTGCTCTACTCTACCTGTTTGCATTTTAGGTATTTGTATTCTTAACATGTTTTTTGTCTTTCTTCCAATAGAAAGTACATCCTGTGTTTGTCAGTTTCTCCTTCCTGTCCTCTTATACCCCAGCCGGTTGAAGCAGATGGACGCTCGTCCTGAATCTGGTAATGTTGGAGGTTTTTTCCTGTTAAAAGGGAGTTTTTCCTTTCCACTATTGCCTTTGAGCTTGCTCAGGATCGGAGACTGTGACAAAGTGAAGATTCAACACAATCTGCTTCCTTAGATAGATAACTTTTACTAATTGGGTTTTTAATGTGTGTGAATGTTTTTGTACAGTGGCCTGAGATGACTTGTGTGACTTGCACTGCATAAATAATCTGAACTGAATTGAATTTGATTGAAGCTGGTAACAACAAAAACAGTCTTTACAACTATTGTAGGATTTTTAATGAATTTATGAGCACTGCTTTTGAAATGTTATGATAACTAGGGTAAAACTGTATTATTACCATTACTAATATTAGTACCATTACTATATTGTTCAAACAAAAATGTGTCTGTAAGAAAAAAACATGTTTTAGGGCTCATTTTAATGACAAACAGAAGTGGAGACAATGTTATGAGGTAAAATGAATGAAAGTGCACGATGAAGTCAGTCAGGGGGTTTTTCAAATCTTTTAAATGTTTGACTTTCAAAAATTTGTCATTTATTTCATTTTGTAGAGTTAAAAGCTTTTTAACAAAAATAAATCACATTTTACACATAAATTCACTTTTATTTCCAAACATTTTAATCTGTTGCTATTTCTGTTTGTCTGTGACTTTTAGAGCTAATACTAGATTTTCTCTATTTGAAGTAGAATGGCTCACAGCAAACTTGGTTAAGCCCATTTAATAAATACTTTCACATGTCCTCCCCTGTCCTATAGTTCTGCATTTTTACACTGAACCACAAGCTGCCAGAGCAGAAAGACAGAGAGGCGAGACTGATGACAGACTGTGGGAGGAGAGCAACTGGGTGGGCCAAGGACAGTGCCAGTGGGGACGCCACAGAGGCTACTCTGCCAGGAAAAAGACAGCTACGTTTAAAGCAAGTTGGAGGGAAGAATCATGCACTCTGCCCAGATGCAGCTAATTTAAAATAGAGGCATAAACCAAAGATTTGCAACCCAAAGATTTTACTGGACACACACCAAGCTTACTCATAATCAATGCAGATGAGCTCCAGTAGCACCACAGCTTCATCCCACATCCTGTTTCTAGCTTAAACCAGAATGCCCCTCTTCACAAAAAGCAACAACAGATGGAAAACAACAAAAGTAAATACAGTATATATATATATATATATATATATATACAGTATATATATATATATATATATATACAGTATATATATATATATATATATATATATATCTGTAACATCTTGTTACCATTATAATATATTTGTTTTGTGTTAGTTTTAAATTACTTTACCGTTTACTCTGCACTTGATTCTGTTTTTCTCAAATGCCGATTTTTGTTTCTGAGGACATGTTTTCATTTTCTGTAGATCCAGGTTTTACAGTTCTGCACCTCTGACAACTCCACAGGTTTCCTGTGCAGCCTTGAAAGTTCAAAAACATTTTCCTGGTTTAAACAAACACAGAATAAAATTAAAATGTGGAAAAATATTTGTTTTTTCAGATTTTATTCCCCAGCCCATTTTGTAAAATATAAAAACATTTGCTCAAACAAACTCCTTTTCATTTGTATTAGTTATCTGTAGATTTAGCTTATATTGTAAAACACTTTATGAAGGTTTATTTTAATTTATTGTATTCTATTAATCCATCCATCCATCCATCCATTATCTTTACCCGCTTGTTCCATTTTGGGTCACGGGGGTCGCTGGTGCCCATGTCCAGCAATCCCTGTGCGAGGGGCAGGGTACACCCTGGACGGGTCGCAAGTCCATCACAGGGCCACATAGAGACAAACGAGACAAACAACCATTCACTCTCACACTCACACCTAGGGACAATTTAGAGTTACCAATCAGCCTAACATGCATGTTTTTGGTCTGTGGGAGGAAACCGGAGCACCCGGAGAAAACCCACGCATGCACGGAGAGAACATGCAAACTCCACCCAGAAAGGCTCCTGGACCGGGGTTTGAACCAAGGACCTGCTCGCTGAGAGGCAGCAGCTCTACCAGTTCCGCCACTGTGCTGCCCATTCTATTAATCCCCAATGGGGAAATTAATTTTCTGGATTTTTCCCATTGTGCATGTGAGCACACATGTGAGGCAGAGGGCTGACATCTATAAGGTGCCTGGGCAGCAGCTGGGGGGAATGAGGGACTTGCTCATGGGCCCAATGGGGCAAATGAAGGTGGAGGCAGGTGTGGGTGTTTCACCTTTTCCACCCACATTGTGACGTTGTTGGACGGAGGAGTTGACGAGCGACCCTCCGATCACAGGTCCACCCTCTCTAACCTCTGCGCCACCACTCCCCTAACTTAACTGAGTTTAAAATAATAATAAAAATAATCTATGAGGACCATTTGTCACATGTTGCACACACTGCACTCTTTATTCAACTTGTCAGTCACAAGTGAGGCCAGCTTTAAAGCATTTTCTGATTTTTCTTGAATTGAAACACAGTTTAACCCCCCCCCCCCCAAAAAAAAAAAAAAAAAAAACGTCTTTTTTTTATTAGAGGAGAAAAAACCCGTGATAAAGATCAAAACTTCAGAAAAACACGCCTCTCTTTCTTCAGAAGTATTGTTTCTTATTAACCATATTTTCAATCTGCACGGTACAGTTGCAGATGTTTTTACATTTTTGCTTAGACTTCAAAAACAAACGCGAAATTTGTACATTTGAGTCTCGAGAAATTTTGAAATAGGAAGCCTGACTCCTTTAAGAGCACCTTCTTCACAGCTGTGCTCTGTTGTTAACCAGAGAAAGTAACTGAAATAAGCACACAAATACATATGCCTTGAGTGAATATCAACATGTGTTCTCCAAATCTCGTGGATTTTTTTGCTGTAAGCCCTTAAAGATAGGGATTTTGTGCAAGACAGGTTGGTACAGAACCCTCAACTGGACTTTTCTCCCAAATTTCTCAGGCATATGTAATAAACTCTACAGTAAAAATGTGTGTAAAGCCTCCCTTTCCTTTTCAAAACTGTCTAAAGCGATGAACTGTACAGCTTTCATTTATTTAGGAGGCTCGTTTCTGTTTGTCTCCAGCCTTTTTTTCCTTCACAGACATTTTGATTGGTCACAGCAGGAACAACACAGGTGTGTCTAATTTTATTAACAATGCCTCAGACAAAATCCAAACGTCTTTGTGAGCCGTGACAGTGCAGTCTGCAGCAACAAGGCCCCTGAGCGTCGTGTTATGAATTACACCTGTGCCTCTTTTGCTCCGGATTGATAAAGGCCTATTGATGGAGGCACCAGAATGGTGTATAAGAAGTCACTTTAAATCCAGGGAACAAGGGAACATGTGCAGACACAACAAAGAGAAAAAATTAACCGCAGGAGAGAGCCTCAAAGATTTCTCTCTACCCTTGAGCCCATACAGTAGATCTTTGTGTGATAGCTATATCCGACTGAATATGCTGTAAAGAAGCTGCAGCTGGGAAAATATGAGATGTCCTGAAGGGCAAAGAAACAGAGAAATGCATCGAGGGTGAAGGGATGAAGAGGTAAGATGGAGCTGATAAGCAAATATACTAAAGGGGAGGGAGTTGTTTTGGGAAGAGAAGAAAGATGCACACACATATTGCTAAAAGTATTCACTCACCCATTGAAGTCAGGTGTTACAATCACTTCTATGGCCACAGGTGTATAAAATCAAGAGCCTGGCATGTAAAACTTATACAAACACGAAAGATTGGGTTGCTCTCAGGAGCTCACAGAGCGGGCTAATCGGATGTTGAAATGTATAGTGCACAGAGGCTGCCAAGCAGGGCTTAATATGTAAACCGATCGATGCCGGAACGGAATTTATCGTCTCAGCAGCAGAGGGGAGCGACACGTTCAAGCATGGCTCCCAACACGACAAGGCGGCCATATTTTGTTCATAACTTTATTATTATTAAACCTGAGAGTTGCCAGATCCAAGCAAACAGTTGCCGGAACTCACCCTGTCAAAATAAGAAAGTTCCCTGATCTTGTTCTGGCAGGATCCGGTTCAAATTAAACACTACTGCCAACATTCTCAAGAGACAATAAACGTCATGTGTCCTTTAAATTATCTCAAGAACAGTGTGTAGAGAGCTTCATGGATGGGTTTCCATGGTTGAGCTGCTACATCCATGCCTTACATCACCAAGGGCAATGAAAAGTATTGGATACAGTGCTCTCAAGCACGTTGCCACTATGTGCTCTCTGGAGTGATGAATCATGCTTCTCTGTCTGGAAATCCAAAGAATGAGTCTGGATTTGGTAGTAGGAGAACATTACTTGTCTGACTACCAAGTGTAAAGTTTGGTGGAGGGGGAATTATGGTGTGGGGTTGTTTTTCAGGAGTTGGGCTCAGCCTCTATAGTTCCAGTGAAAGGAACTCAATGTTTTGGCGTACCAAGACATTTGGATAATTTAATGCTCCCACAATGGTGGGAACAGTTTGGGAATGGTCCCTTCCTGTTCCAATATGACTGTGCACCATTGCACAAAGCAAGGTGCACAAAGACATAGATGAGAAAGTTTGGTGTGGAAGAACTTTGGCCTGCACAAAGTCCTGATCTCAACCTGATAGAATACCTTTGGGATGAATTAGAGAGGAGACTGAGAGCGCTTCTCATCCAACATTCGTGTCTGACCTCACAAATGCACTTCTGGAAAAATGGTCCAAAACCGATGAACCTTGTGAAAAGCTTCCCAGAAGATTTGAAGCTGCATAGCCACAGGGGGGGCAACATCATATAAAAGTCTATGGGTTGCGAATGGGATACCCCTCAAGTTTAGACGTGTGTGAAAGGAGACGAACTACCGTAATACTTTTGGCTTTGTAGTATGTCAGCTGTATGGTTCGTCTCAGCAATCCTGCTGGTGTGAGGGGATTGGGGAGGGGAGAAATCCTCAGGGACAAAGTGAACTCTTTGCTCTTCTGCCGCCACATCTGGATGACACACCACTGCCTCGCATCAAAGAACAGCTGCACAGGTGGTGGGAGAGAGCGATGGGACACACACGCATGGTGCTTATTGAAATAAAACAGGCGCAGACACGTTTACAGATGGAAATGTGTTCCCACAGATGCAGTCAAGTTTTTAAAATTCTGCATTTAATGTATTTTTATTCAGGTCACCCTTGTGAAAGAGATTTCGATCTCAACGGGCTCTACCTGGTAAAATAAAGGTGATTGATTGATTGATTGATTGATTCCAAAATCTGTGCTTTAGATTGAAAGGCTTTGGTCTTCTAAGATGGCATGACACTCCTGAAAAACCATATCTTTAAAAACAAATATGGGAGGAACAATTTGTCAATAGCATCCATCATATTGAACTTTCCAAGCATCCTGGAAATATTTTCAACATTAAAAAAAACTTGCATTCCTCAAATAAATGTGTATAGTCTGCAGTTTTACATGCCTAAATTTTTAATATCTTGTGTGATCTGTTAGTTGTGTGTAGGGAATTGTTCTCAGATACTACCCCACCAAATTTCAACACAAAATCTGTAAAACTGACTAACATATGTTTTTGTGTTTACCAAGGTCGACTGTGGCAGCCATCTTGAACCAGGTTGGCTCTGAAAGTTAATCAGTTGTAGATATTCATCCAGTGATTACTTTTTGTGGGTTTCAGTAACACTCTTCCGCTCTGGAGTTGTCCCTGGCAAGAGGCGCCGAGCAGGAGTGGGCATACTTGTTGCCCCCCATCTTGGTGCCTGTATGTTGGGGTTCAGCCCGGTGAACGAGAGGGTAGCCTCCCTCCGCCTACGTAAGGGGGGATGGGTTCTGACTGTTTGTGCTTATGCGCCAAACAGCAGCCCAGATTACCCACTTTTTTTGGAGTCCTTGGAGGAGGTACTGGAGAGTGCGCCTCCTGGGGACTCCCTTGTTCTACTGGGGGGAATTCAACGCTCACGTGGGCAATGACCATGAGACCTGGAGCGGTGTTGTTGGGAGGAATGGCCCCCTGATCTGAACCCGAGTGGTGTTCTGTTGTTGGACTTCTGTGCACCTCGTGGATTGTCCATAATAAACACCATGTTCAGGCATAAGGGTGTCCATATGTGCTCTTGGAACCAGGACACCCTAGGCTGCAGTTCAATGATCGACTTTGTTGTCATCTCATCTGGTCTGCGGCCACATGTCTTGGACACTCGGGTGAAGAGAGGGGCGGAGCTGTCCACTGACCACTACCTGGTGGTGAGTTGGCTCCAGTGGTGGGGGAGGATGCCAGTCAGACCTGGCAGACCCAAACGTATTGTGAGGGTCTGCTGGGAACGTCTGGCCTCTATTGTTGAGGTGGCTTATCAGAGCTGTGGCCGCAAGGTTGTCATGCCTGTCGCGGAGGTAACCCTCGAACCCGATGATGGACACCGGCGGTGAGGGATGCTGTCAGGCTGAAGAAGGAGTCCTATCGGGTCTTTTTGGCCTGTGGGACCCCCGAAGCAGCTGATGGGTACTGGCAGTCCAAGTGACATGCGGCTCGGGTGGTCGCTGAGGCAAAAACTCAGGCGTGGGAGGAGTTCAGAGAGGCCATGGAGAATGACTTCTGTACAGCTTCGAGGCGATTCTGGTCCACCATCCAGCGTCTCAGGGGGGAAAGCGGTATGCCACCAACACTGTTTATAGTGGGAGTGCTGCTGACCTCAACTCTGGATGTCGTGGATCGGTGGGCAGAGTACTTTGAATACCTCCTCAATCCCACCGGCACGTCTTCCACTGAGGAAGCAGAGCTTGGGGACTTTGGGTCGGGCTCTCCAATCTCTGGTGCTGAGGTCACCGAGATGGTTAAATAGCTCCTTGGTGGCAGGGCCCCAGGGGTGGATGAGATTCGCCCGGAGTTCCTTAAGGCTCTGAATGTTGTGGGGTTGTGTTGGCTTATGCGACTATGCAATATTGCGTGGACATTGGGGGCAGTTCCCCTGGATTGGCAGATTGGGGTGGTGGTACCCCTATTCAAAAAGGGGGACCGTGGAGTGTGTTCCAACTACAGGGGATCACACTCTTAAGCCTCCCTGGTAAGGTCTGTTTGGGGGTTCTGGAGAGGAGGGTCTGTCAGATATTCAAACCTCGAATTCAGGAGGAACAGTGTGGTTTTCGTCCCGGTCGTGGAACACTGGACCAGCTCTACACCCTCAACAGGGTCCTGGAGGGTGTGTGGGAGTTTGCCCAACCAGTCTACATGTGCTTTGTGGACTTGGAGAAGGCATTGGACTGCGCCCCTCGGGAAGCCCTGTGGGGGGTACTCCGGGAGTATGGGGTACCAGGCCCTTTGATACGGGCTGTTAGGTCCCTGTACGACCGGTGTCAGAGTTTGGTCCGCATTGCCGGCAGTAAGTCGGGCTCGTTCCCAGTGAGAGTTGGACTCTGCCAAGGTTGCCCTTTGTCACCAATTCTGTTCAGAACTTTTATGGACAGAATTTCTAGGCGCAGCCAAGGTGTTGAGGGGATCCGTTTAGGTGGCCTTAGGATCGCATCTCTGCTTTTTGCAGATGATGTGGTCCTATTGGCTTCATCAGATCATGATCTACAGCTTTCGCTGGAGCGGTTTTCAGCTGAGTGTGACGCGGCCGGGATGAGGATCAGTTCCTCCAAATTTGAGGCAATGATCTTGAGCCGGAAAAGGGTAGAGTGCCCTCTCCAGGTCGAGGAGGAGGTCCTGCCCCAAGTGAAGGAGTTTAAGTATCTTGGGGTCTTGTTCACGAATGAGGGAAAAATGGAGCGTGAGATCGATAGGCAGATAGGTGCAGCGTCTGCAGTGAAGCAGGCGCTGTATTGGTCTGTCGTGGTGAAGAGAGAGCTGAGTCAACAAGCAAAGCTCTCAATTTACAGGTCATTCTATGTTCCTACCCTCATCTATGGTCATGAGCTTTGGGTTGTGATTGAAAGAACGAGATCTCGGATACAAGCGACCAAAATGAGTTTTCTCCGCAGGGTGTCTGGGCTCTCCCTTAGAGATAGGGTGAGAAGCTCTGTCATCCGGGAGGGACTCAGAGTAGAGCCACTGCTTCTCCACATCGAGAGGAGCCAGTTGAGGTGGCTCAGGCATCTGGTTAGGATGCCTCCTGGACGCCTCCCTGGTGAGGTGTTAAGGGCACGTCACACTGGGAGGGGATCTAGAGGAAGACACGAGGGACTATGTTTCTCGTCTGGTCTGGGAACGCCTCAGGATTCCCCTGGAGGAGCTGGACCAAGTGGCTGGGGAGAGGGAAGTCTGGGCCTCCCTACTTAGGCTGCTACCCCCGCAACCCAACCCATGATAAGTGCAAGAGAATGGATGGATGGATGGATTTCAGTAAAACATGTCAAGGGATTCATGAGATATTTTGCTAACAGACACTGTTGACTACAACAGTTACCAAAGTTTCAAGCAAAAAACCCAGTGTGCTCAACGTATGTGAAGAGGATGATTCGCAGCTACTACAACCACATATTTGAGCTCACCATCTGAAATTAATTGACTTTTTGATAATTTTGGGTTTGCCAAGGTCGATTAATTGTGGCAGCCATCTTGAATTGTTTTGACTCCAAAAGTTAAACACATCTAATGATAAATTTCTGTTGGTTTCATTAAAATCTGTGCACTGGTTTATGAGATGTTTTGCGAACAGACGGATAAACCAACACACACACAGATAATGAAAATGAATGTCTGTCAACTTTTATATACATATTTTAAACCTGCTGTGGCTGCAGCACAGAACAAAGCACTGCGTAAATCACAGCATACTAATTCTAATAATTTATTTTTAGCTTTAGAAATATCATTTTCAGAATGTATGAACATATCTTAGATTCCTTTGATGGGATCAATACATTCCTGTCACCTCTGCCTGCATCTCCTCACCTCAACATGTGGACACAGGATGAGCCAATCGCTGCTCCGCTCTGCAGGAAGCACATGTGAACCACTTACAGGGTAACGTTCAGAGCCCAAAACTCCCCCCAGACCTTCCCTGGACTCCCTCCCCAGCCTCCATCTGCCTGCTGGTGATGGATCGCCTATGAGGAATGATGAATCTGCTCCTGTCAGGTCCTCAACACATCCTCATCTGGGATTCAGCCTTAAGGAGAGCAGAGCATCACCATCACCCCGCACTGCTCGGAGAGTACACGCCGTACGTCCTCAGGCAAGACAGTCATGGTCATGGATTTCAATTTTAAATCAAAACTACAGCGTTGCCCTTTCAAAAGAAAATAAAAGTAGAAGTTTGACAGACTATCATAGAGGCAGAATAATGTTAATGAACTTGCTGAATGTTCTGTGCATCACGATGTGGCTTTAGACTTATGTCAAAATTATTTGTTCTGTCACATTGGATAATTTTGAAAATACATTTCAGCTTATTTTTTGTGTTTAGTTGATCAGATCTGTGTTCTGTTAGTCATAACTTAGGTTCAACGGTCATCCTGAGGACTCCCTTCCTTTATCTCAGTTCTCCCCTTTAAATCTCTTTTCCTGTGTAAGGATCCTGGTATGGATAAATATGAGGCCTACTGCAGATATGAGGCAAGTAGTATGTCCTTGTACATAAAACAAATAAAATTTGAATGGTTTCAACAAGAGAACCTTCAATGAAGTGAACACAACAAGCAGGTGAGCGAGGATTGCAGGTAAACAGCAACTTGGGTAACAAAAACACAATAAACACTAGACTGGGCTAGGCTGAGGTGGGCGTGATGACCAAAGTGGGTTCAACTGTCTGTCAAAGAGCTGCGTGAACTCAACCTTTTAACAGGTGCTTGACTGGCAGGTAATGAGTTGCAGGTGTGACTACGGGACCAGAAAGTGAACGTGTCTGCTAACCTGCATGCCCACTCTCCACCCCCCACTCTTTGTCTTCGTTCATTCTCCTCCTCGGGACCTGGACTTGTCAATTCCCTTCCTAATTACCAATAAATAAAAGAATAAATAAACTTACTGGCAAAACTTTATAAACATTTTTCAATAATTAATTACCTTTCTTTTCAGACTGGTGGTGGACAGAAGATGTGCATTTCCAGTCTGTCACAATTAAACCACAGTTTTTATCTCGTGTATGTGACGTGTGGCCAAGACTTTTAAGTTCTTATTAAATGTTTAAACTATAAAATATGATAGACCAAAGTGAAATAATGCAGTCTCAAACCACTTTGGGCCTTTTATGTAACATCTACAACACCATCAATTTGCCACTACATGGCTATTTATGTATAATTGTTTGGGTAATTGTGATTTAGTCTAATTAGTGGCCGTTTGGTAAAGAAAGATTACATGTTTTTTTTGTTATTTTTTTTGTTAATGTTAATCCAGAAAGAGACAAGCAGGCAATTGTCTTCATAGTTGAAATTGGCCTTTTTTAACTGGAAAACACATTCAGATGTCATTTTAGAGAATGAGGAAATGTATTACATTCATGTAAGACGGTGATGAGAATTTAACCACTTTTTTTAACAAAATAAATTAATCTTGGTCTCATTTTGTTAAAAAAATAAATAAAACTCAAAGATCTATTTTTCATTTTACACTATATAAATACTGTAGGTTTAGAGTAGCTTTAAAGTCATGTGAACTCACAAGCTGAATCAGCTATTTTTAACCGTGTACACATCTCAGTTTTTACTTTCCTCACACATTTCATCGTTCTTTCTTCATTTCCTGTGAAGTAAGAGGACAGATTTGGGTTTTTCCCAAGGCCTGGGTGTTATGTGTACTGAGGGAGAAAATGGCTTCCTGGTAGCTTTAAAGCCAGCAGATTTTGAGCTCTTTCCAACCAAAAGGGCCTCTGTTATTCTGAACGCACTCTCTCACTGCCGTGGTGGTCACTCGGCTTTATGAGAGTCAGCAGCACAGATGTTTTGTGTTTTTGTGAGGATAGATCAGGTTAAAAGCTCACGCTGATACCATGTAAGCAGCTAGATCGATAATCTGCGAGAACCAATATCCACAGAGAGGAATAAAGTGTAAACCGTGTGTGTGTGGGGTGGGGTGGGGGACTCATATCTCACAAAACTGCACAAATAGAGGCAACCACGCTCAGTCTGGATTACTCCCTGAAAATTAGTTAGAATTTCAACCATTCCTTTCTTTGGCTTCCTCCCTCACACTTTCAACACCAGGCAATATTTAGAATCATAACAAGCAATAAATCTCAAAGTAAAAGAGAGAAATTACAGAATAATTCAGGAGGCGAACGGTTACAACAGCGCTGTGATGGGTTGCTGGCAGATACTGGACTCGTCTCTTAACCCTCGACTGGCAGGCAGGACTGAGAACAACAAAGCCCACATGTGTTGGCACAGCTTCCTGCAGCATCTTTACAGCAACACGCCCACTGACAAACCAGACGGAGAAAAAGCCTGGGGCTCAGGCCCTCCTGATGGAAGCAAATTAAACATCTCAAGCTGGTTTTTGGTTCAGGTTGTGCTGGGAGAACGTGAAGCTTGTGAGGGAGTGTACATACTCACTCGTTCTATCATATTTAATCATGTTAAATTGTTTCAGTCTTATTTTGAAAGTTTAGATCACTGTTCCAGAAACCTTAGACATCTCACCAGAGACAGACCCAGTTAACTGGTTGAGATTTGCATCGTTTATAAAAATTGGCAACCAGTTTAAACCATTTATCAAGGAGGAAAATGATGCAGCAGCTGCTGCTACAACCAGCTCCATGCAGTCTGTTTCTTAGCCCACTACATTCAATTTAGTTTAATGTATTTATATAGTGCCAAGTCACAACAGAAGTCATCTCAGGGCACTGGGCAGAAACATTCATATATAAAAATAAAAAAAGTTAACACTATTTATCTGAGGAGCAGACTGCTTTGAATTAACTCCGTCGCAGAACTCTCATCTTGAGAAAGCATGAAGGCGACAGTGGAAAGGAAAAACTCCCTCATGAGGAAGAAACCTTTAGTAGAACCAGGCTCAGGACAAGTGGTCATCTGCTTCGACCAGCTGGGTTTGAGAGGAACAGGAAGGAGAAACAGATACACAATGGCAGGTCAAAAATCACATTTATTATCTGCTGCTATTTGTATCTATATGTTTATTTTTTGTTTTCCTGTCCGCTGTGCTCGTTTGTTTCTATTGTACAGCACCTTGGTTGGCCTTGTTGCGGTTTTAAGTGCTCTATAAATAAATTGGTACGGTATGTTAAGATTAAATGAAAACTATTCAATTTTAACAAATCATTTAAGGAAAAGAGGTCACTTTGTCCTCTAGTAGTCTAAGGCTATAGCAGCATAACAAGCCGACCCTAACTATAGGATTTATCATAAAGAAAAGTCTTAAGCCCGGTCTTAAAACTGGACAATGTGTCAGCCTCATGGACAGAAACTGGAAGTTGGTTCCACAAGAGAGGAGCCTGATATCTGAAAGATCGTACTCACATTCTACTTTGGGAAACTCTAGGAACTGTGAGTAAGCCTGCTGTCTGAGAGCAAAGTGCTCTGTTAGGAAAATATGTAACAATAAGATCTGTAATATAAGATGGAGCTAGGTTATTGAGGGCTTTGTAGGTTAGAAGTAAGATTTTGAAATCTCTTCTGGACTTCACAGGGAGTCAATGGAGAGAAGCTAAAACTTGACATATGATCTCTCCCACTAACTCCAGTTTAGACTCTGGCAGCAGCATTTTGGATTAACTGAAGATTTTTTAAAGAATTATTTGGACACCCAGATAATAAACCATTGCAATAGACCAGTCTAGATGTGATAAATGCATGCACCAGTTTATCTGCATCATTTTTAGATGTTTCTAATTTTAGTGATATTACGCAGGTGGAAGAAGGCAGTTCTAGTAACGTTTTTAATGTGGGAGATAAAAGACATGTCCTGATCAAAAATAACACCAAGATTTTTAAGAAAACTAAGAAAACTTCCGTGTACATATTTTTTTGGTATTCAAGTTCTTCTAACTTAAGCTCGACTCATGATCAGTATTTTTTAATTGAATTTGATCCGACGCGCTTAGAAGTTTTAAGTGATGTTCGATACATGTCCATTTAAGTTAAGTAATTCTGTCATCTTTTGTTAACTGGGAAAAAACAACAACATAATGGCCAAAAGACAAGAGACACAAAGCTTGTAGCATGAAGGTCATTAATGCAGAACTGGTGAGCAGTGGAACAGAGCCTGAACAAATACAGCAGGAGTAAATGGAAAGTGGAGGCACCTGGGGGATTACTAAGTGGGGACAGGTGTGAGTGACAGATTGAAGACACTGAAGAGGCTGACTAAGGGTGAAAAGAAATGACGCAAGAATACAAAAAACAACACTAACAATAAAGTACAAAAACACAGACTGAAGATCTGAACGGAGAGAGAAAAAAATAACAGAGCTGAAGTAAAAGAATGATCAGGTAAACACAAGAATCCCAAGATACAGAAAGCAAAACCAGAACCCTGATCTCAGACACAATTAACCGAACTACACATACATAAGAGTACAGTCACATATATGTCTGTCCTTGTCATCATCTTACAAGCAGTCAAATTATCATTGTCAAATTATGCGTCTGTTAAATTTAGTCCATTCCTGGTATGTGTGATCATGAGACGTTAGAGTTTGATCAAGAACATTTGTTTAGTGTTTTATGTTTATGCTAAGTTCAGTAAATGCATCCAACATGTAAAAATCATATGATGTCCTTCAGATATTTAACTGTGAAAACCTTCAACGAATAACCTTCAACCAGCTGCACTGATTTTGTTTCTGCACTTTCACTTCCCCTTCCGCCAGTGCTTTTCAGAAGGTATAATCTATAAGAATGAACATTTCAGTCTTTTTACTTGACTTGACTCATGTTTCTGTCTTTGCTTGCTTTGTGTCGAGCACTGAGACAGATGCAAGGTTTTCAGTAGTAAACATAGTGAGAATTCTGCTTGCTGCGTTCACAGAAATGACACATATAGAGAAAATGTTAGCCCTGTAAGCAGGCAAACATGCCTGTTGTGTCCTGCTCAGCTTGTGGACTCAGTAAAGCCATTCCTGAACTAAACCGCTGTGTCTCCTGTTCATTATTGACATTGTTTTCTTTAAAAAGATGGGATGAAACGGCTTGTCACAATGTTTCCTTTGTACAGTGAAACAACAAGACACTGAGTTTCAGATCCATGTCAACCACAGTGATACATGCCCTGATCGTTGTTTGTTCATCACCGCATAAATGATCCGAACCTTCCTGGCAATCAGCCGACAATCAGGCCAATCAGGCAGAGAAAAGACCAAAATAAACAGCAGGGGTGTGAGTGATGGTCGTGCAACGCTCTCACTGGCCTGATGTGACCTCAGGATGAGGCGACCTCGTGATTAATTGATGTTTAAGCTCATTCACTGTCGGCACACTTCCTTTTCCTTTGGGCCTCCTAAATGACTATTCTCTATGTCAAGCCCCCTCTCCAATGATGGCCCCCGCTCACACTCTAACCCCCTTTCAGTCTGACTGTCTGGGCCGGAGGGAGGCAGCGTGGGAGTTTAATTGCCTTGTATTTCCATGAAGCCAAGTTCATTACATTAACAAGTCCGACCCACGCTGCATACTTCTAACCTGCTGCAATTTGTTTTTGTGCTTGTTAGGCTGCCAGAGAGGCAGCTACCCGCTCAGATGGCTGAGGGAGAAGGTCACGGCGAGCTCGGCGTGCACAGGCATCTATTGTGATGCACCAGTTCAGTTGAAGAAAGTATGACAAGGATTTACAGCCTGGTGAGCTGGGTGTAGTCAGCCTGGGAGAAACCAGGGTCTCGCTGATTGACATGAAAATAACATGAGGCCTCAACAGAGTGGGGGACAGTAGAGGCAGCACTGACAGTGAGCTGCACGTTTTGAAGAAACGCAGAAAACTTTGGGAATAAATTTTAAACAATCTAAGTAAACACTAACCCCCCCACACCCGTTTTAAGCCCAATTGACCTAACATGCAAACAGATTTTAGAAAAAACCTCTAAGAAATTAACAGAAATGAATCTATTTTGTATTATCAAAATGGTTTTCAGCAAATTCAGAGTGTTTTTTTTAGCTGTTTGACACATTTATTACTTTATTATTTGTAATTTGAGCTAATATATTGACCCTAAATTGTGTGTCTCTTGACCAGATGAGGCCATGCTAATTGTGAGCATGCTGACTAGCATGCTCCCTTGCAACATCTGCAGCATTGTGCTGTGTGATAAAACTGTTTAGTGGCCTTTTATTGTGGTCAGCCTAAGGCACACCTGTACAATAATCATGCTGTCCAATCAGCATCTTGGTATGCCACACCTGTGAGGTGGACGAATTATCTAAGCAAAGGAGAAGTGCTCACTAACACAGATTTACACACATTTTTGAACAATATTGGAGAGAAAAAGACCTTTTGTGTAGAAAAAGTCTAAAATATTTTAGTTCATTGGGAGCAAAAACAAAAGTGTTGCATTTATATTTTTGTTTAGTATATTTTTGTTTCCGTAAAATGTAACTCTGACACAGCTACTTGCAAAAAAATATTTGATAAATTATTTCATCAAAATATTTGTAATAAAAACTTGGACTTATGTGTAAAATTTCATGAGCTTACCTGAATTACTTAACGAGTGGTTGGTTTTCTACAATAGAAATCATTGTTTCTATTTTTATTTACAATTATTTGATTAATAAATTGTGTATATCTTGTCCAGATGAGCACAAAATAAAAATATTATGTTAAAAAAAATTACACGTTTCAGACCTAACTGCTTGAAAATTTTATAACGTTTAAATAAAATATTCTCTTATAATTTGGAATCATTTGTATTAATTTTTTTAATGTTAAACTGAATAAATTAAAAAAAAAATTATAATCTAAACAAAACTTTTTAGTTCTATATTTCTTCTTTGCACAAGGAGAGGAAGGCTGCTGAGAATGTTGTCAAACTAAAACACGAGCAAAAGAAACAAATTCAGGATTACAAGAAATCTCTAAAGATCAAAACATTCAAAGTCAAACAGTCTGTGAACGCATCAATGACTCACGGTCACAGTCATGATCAGTGGAAAATGTCAAAAGAGATAACTAATCAGGGCATGTTTGTGAAGACTTATGCAGATTGAGAATACAAGATTTTCAGGCTGCAGATGAAGAATTTAAATCAGTGGTTTTCTTTACAAATCACTGAACCAAGAGGGACTCAGCAGAAGGCTGAGAGGGACGCCACTTTTAATTGAAAACACAAATATGCAACAAAAAGCATCAAATGGCTCTATGAAACAGTTTTTTGGATTGGTCTCTTTTTGTAAAATAAAAACTAGTACTGAAAGTCAAGTTTGCCCCTAAACATTGAGCAGAATAAGAAAAAGCAGGTTTATGAGCAGAGAATAAAATGCAACCTAAAAAAGAAGTTATAACAAAAACAGGGTTAAATTCAGCAACACAATTAGCAAATATTTCATCACATTTCCGAGCATGAGGTGTAAGTTTCAGCATATATGCTGATTGCTACAAACAGTTTATGCAAACGCACAACCCTACTGTATGTCTTCATTCATGGATTTCTCTCATTCACACTCACTGAATGTAAAGTTCATGGAGGACTGAAACTTTCTGTGGACTCTGACAGACTTCAGGTTACAAAAGTCACAGCACATGCACCACTTTCACAACACTGGAGTTTCCACTTTGCTACACATAAACATGACATGTATGTGTTGCATTTTTTTTAAAGCTCGCAAGTAAAAAAAAAATCACTCTTCCAAGAATTCTTGATTACAAAAATGTAGCTCGCCTCATCGTAGTAATTCAGAGACAACATGTACTTGATGGTTGAGCAATGGTCAGTGGTGTAAGAAAACCACTGCAATGCTTGCTGATTTATCCCAAGTTTCATTTGGAAGAGTGAAATAAAGACGTAAAGCTAAAGAGGCGTAAAAAACGTTAAGACGTACTGTACGGCTCGAAGGCAGCCCTAAAGCAACACAATAAGGAGGGAAATGGGCTGAATCCAGTGGTCTGAGTGAGCGTCTCTGAAAGTGGATATGAAGGCGGATGAGCCACGCCAGCCTCCTCTGACTGCATTAACAAAATCTAATGGAACGTCTGGCTCCAAGAGGCCTCGTCATCCATTATCTGACTGTTGCCCCACGCAACCACAAAGGCTCACAGTCTCTGAGGCTGCAGCTCCACCATCGCACATGATGTCCTCACTTTTTTTATTCTCACTGCACCCTCCTAATGAAAATGACTGGTAAATCAATTGTCCGGGTACATGAGGGGGATGGGGAATAAATAAATAAAAACAGGGGGGTGATGTCCACATGCGGCCCGAGGCCACAAATTACTGTGAATTAGCAGGTGAAGAAAAGATGATGATGGTCATATTTCCTATTAAGACACAAGAATCAGATTTAAAATCCGTCCCATGGTGTAAACAACCACATTTCACTGTGATGTATTGCACGTAATCCTTATTATTGACTGCCATGAAAGGCGGATAACAATGTATATGCCTCATATCCTGATGCATGCTCAATAATTCAGGTAGAAAAACATAAAAAAGTTAAATCTGGTCCTCTGGATGTACATGCCTGTGTGTTCATTTGGCTGTCTGTTATTTTATTACCTGTATATATCTCATGAGCCACTGGGTGAATTTTAATTAAACTCTCGGGAAGTAATTGTTGGGTGAACATCTACAGCTGACTAACTTATGGAGTCAATACAATTCAAGTTATTAGACACAAGTCGTCAACCTTGGTCAAAGCAAAATTGATCATAACTGTAAATTTTAAGATTGCAAACTAAAATTTGGTGTGGTATGGTGGCTGAGAGTTGTATATCCCAAACGCTGACTGATCAAACAAGATCTTATATAATATAATGTGTTCATAATGCTTTTTGCAAGATTTAATCAAAAAGCTTAAAACTCCAACATTTAAAACAATAGAAAAATGCATTCCTGTGATTTTAGATTTTTTATTCTTTTGTTTTTGTTTTGTGTTAACTTATGGAACATACAATTTCCATATGTCTGTTTTCTGTTTCTACTTTCTGCATCTATTCCTGCTGAAGATCCATTTCTGGACACGCCTTCGCTGAGTTACGATCTCAACATGATGAAATAATTGGCGTGTTTTTGTTTTAGATTATAAATAAATGTAAACTAAATCACTCTGTGTTGATAAATATATATATGTATATATTGTTTTTTTTGCAGTAAATTATTGTATATGCTTGAAATTGACTGAGAGGGTGTTGCATGGGGAAAGTTGTTTTAAAAAGGATGTAATGCAGCAATGTGGTTAATATGTTCCTGTTCCAACTTTTTTAAGAAGATGTTTGCATCAATTTTTTTAAGTATTGATCTTTAGAACAACCACAAAATGTTACTCTTTTTTTCTATTTAATGGATTATTTTTATGTGACTTCTAATTCATTTTGTTTTTCATAGAATTTCATTCAATATCCTTTTTTCATGTGATCTATTTATCTGTCTGTCTGTCCATACTGTATATAAACTAGAGAAATAATTGCATTTCCTGCGAAAATGCAGTATGAATGCTTATTGCAGAAGAACTTGTTGAAAAACAGCTGAAATTAGCTAAAAAAAAAAACATGCTGAAACATAGCTGAAAATGAGATTGAAAAGCGTAAATCAGCAGGAGAAAACAGAAAAAAAACACAAAAATTGAAATGAGTGCAAACAATGTGGGATTAGATGACAAAGCTAATATTTACATAAAAACAGCTAAATAGTAGCTGAAATAACTGAAGTTAGCGGAAATAAGATGAAAGGAGCAAGTTGAAATTAGCAGAAATAGTTGAATTAGGCTGAAAATAGCAGAAATTAACACGAAAACTTGAAGTGATCTGAAAACATCTGAAATTACCTAAAATATGCCAAAAAAAAAAATAAATAAATAAGCTAGCTGAAAATGTATAACATGCTTAACTTGGCATAAGAAAGCACAAAGAACACATTTGTCCAATTAGGCTGAAAGAAGCAGAAATTAGCACAAAAATGTGGAAATTACCTGACAAAAGCTTAAATTAGCACAAAACCAGCTGAAAAATAGCTAAAAAAAGCAGGAAGTAGCTTAAATTACCAGAAGGACGAAGAGAGGGAGAGCACATTTTTGTTGAATTAGGCTGAAAAAAGTTGAAATGAGTGCAACAAAAGTGGAATGAGTGCAACAAAGCTCAAATTAGCATAGAAACAGTAAAATAGTATTTGAAATATCAGATAATGCTGAAACTTGCAGAAATAAGCTGAAAGGAGCAGAAAGAAGTCAGAAGAAGCACAAACATGTAGTTAGCATCACAAAACAGCTGAAAAACGGCTGAAATTAGCAGTAGCTAATAATCTGACAGAAGCTGAACCAGAACAAAATGTGAACGAAGCAGTAAAAGGTTGTAAACAGATCTAAAGATTTGAAGGATGTAAAATGAGCTCAATTCATTTTCTATGAGGAAAAAAGTGTCAGAAAAGACTAAATATTGCAAATAGCTAATGTTGCACATATACCAGAAGTCTTAGCACCTTCACCTAGAGGAGCTGAACGTTTTGATTTATGATTTGTTGAAATGGCACAAAAACTGTGAAACGAGAAAGATGCCGAAAAACGTTCGGAAGTAAAATGGATCACAATAGTGTGAATGCTTCATAAACATTGACACTAAGGCCTCACATTCATTTAGGGAATGAATATCACCTACTGTCTTTCATGCCAGAGTTTCAGACTAAAATCGTCTTATGTTAACTTTTTTTTACATTTATCGTTGTTTTACTCAAACCTTGAAAATCGCTCTGTTTACAAGCTCATGCAATATTACAAGATCTCACACCCAGTGCGCGTGTTGAGGATGACCCTCAGCTACTACCACATCTAACTATAGCTCATTATCTTTAAAACTGATCAGATCAGAGACATTTTTGTGTTGGCTAAGTTTGACTAACTGCGGTGTCCATCTTAAAATGGACAGAGTGTAAAAGTTACAAGATGGCCTCCAACAAGAAGAACATCTAGTCAAGAGACAAAAGTTCTGAAGTATTCAGAACCCTTCAACTCCCTCATGGTTATGAACTTGTTTAGTTCTCAAACAGAATCTGGTTGTTTCGCAGGCCTTTGCTCATTTGCAGTCAGAGAAGGACTCAGGAGGTGTGCTCTACATCTGACCAGAGGAAAAACATGGTTATGTTGTGCTCATGTTCATGTGGTGAACCCGAGCCTCCTCACGTCCTATCTTTCCTACCTTGAAGCAGGTCTCTGCGGTCGGGGTTTGAGCACTGGTGAGAAAATGACAGCGTCATCTCAGCATGGAAACGGGCGATGAACCAGGAGGGGTGGGGTGGTTTGTGGGTAGGTGGATAATCCCTCATTAATCCATGACATATAACCCAGCACACACTGACTGCATGCTTTGTGTGTCTGCAGGGAGAAAGTGTTTCTCAGTGGTCCTGGGGGTCAGAGGCAGGTTTGATTTAGGACATTCCCTGGAACTCTGGAACGAAATGAGGACACAGGAGTTCAAGCACAAGGTTCCTCTGTGTGTTTTTCACACCGAGTTTTAAACGTAAAGGCATTTGGAACATAATTACTACAAAATGTGGCCACTTCTACATCTGCTGAGCCACTGTGTCCGAGAATCATGTGACAACAGGATGTTATGAATTTTCAACGAATTGGATTCATGTGACTGCTCCCTGCCGTGCCGCTCACGCACCAACCACACATTTTTCTGTTTTCACCTCTGAACAAACGTTCCTTTCTGCGTTTGTCTTCAGCAGCTTGTTTGCCTTCAAGCGGAGCAGCGGGGTCATGTCAGCAGATCTCCAGATGATAATTTCTCAGCAATGTGAATTCATTATAGTAAGATTCAACATGGGCCACACTGAACTGAGCTTTGTTTGCTGCTCGGAGTCCTTTCACCAGCCTGAGCATGGATTACTCATACTACAGGAAATAATCACGCCAGGGTCCATTAAGTGGGATGGCAGGACACCATATCAGCATTAATCTTCCACTTAGCAGAGCAGCCCCTGGAGGGAGAACAAGATGGAGGGGAGATGGGAGGGGAAAACCGTTTACAACTCTACTACACTAACCATTTTGTCCCCAAGAAGTAAAAACGTTGGTTAAACATTTTCTGTGATTGTGTGATTTAGTCTTATTTCTGTTTAAACACCCATAAATCACAGTAACTTGCATGCTTTTATTTTATTTTAATTTGTTTTCATTATGTTCCATAAAATAAACTTTTTAGCTTCTGCTGCAAGGAGATTTGTCATCCATATTTCAATTGTTTTATACAAAAGAATCCATCCAGTCATTATCTTTACCTGCTTCTTCCTTTTTGGGTCACAGGGGTCATTGGTGCCCATGTCCAGCTATCACTTTGCGAGAGGCAGGGAACTCCCTGGACAGGTCCATGTCCATCACAGGGACATAGAGACAAATGAGACAAACAACCATTCAGTCTCTCACTCACACCTAGGGACAATTTAGAGTTACCAATCAGCCTAACATGCATGTTTTTGGTCTGTGGGAGGAAACTGGAGTACCCGGAGAAAACCCACGCATGCACAGAGAGAACATTCAAACTCTACCCAGAAAGGCCCCTATCCAGGATTCGATTAAACACTAAGCTAGAAACACTGGGAAAATGCAGTGTGACGAATAATTTTGCTGAAAGCTGCTGAAGCTGAAATCAAGCTGTAAATTTTCAATAGCTGAACTGTCACTACTTATTTAATATGAACAGTTGAAAATGTAGCACAAAAAAATATATAGTTGAATCAACAAATGTACAGTTAGAACGATAGCAACATCAATAATAATAATAGTAATAATAATTATAATAATAATAATAAAGAGAAACATGATAACAATAGTGTGAATGATTAATAAACATTCACACAATTAGAAAATAAGAAACTAATGATGAGATTTGCAAATTACAAGGCTTGTGACATTGACATTGTTTCAGCGGTACACAGCGCCATCTAGTGTCAATAAATATACAACTTTTTTGTTTATAGTTGTCCTATAATAGCCCTGAAGGACCCCGGTTGTCATTAGAGTTTGGAATATTTATTCGTCATGTTATTTTTTCTAAATAGGCCTAATGTTTATAATGCACATTAATTTTCAATATCCGTTTTGTAAAAATTAAAACTACTGTCATACAGTGTTTTTAGTTGCCCACTAAAAGGGATGGGGGTCGCCCATTTATGTGCCTGATCAAAATTCGCTCCTGCTAACCGTCAGTCGCGGGGCAGTGACAGCTGAATATTATTCATTCAGTGTTTTAGTGTATGCTGAAAATATAGTCGCTACAATGTTCGAGGAAGCTAGTGAAGTCTTTGATAACATGTTCAAATCTTCGTTTCCCCTAACCTTTATTGTGTTTATCCCTGCGGTGTTGATCCTGGTGTCCCCTCTTCCAGCCGAAGCAGCACACGAGTTCACGGTGTACCGCATGCAGCAGTACGACCTCCAGGGACAACCGTACGGTGAGACAGCTCTCCGTTTCCGCAGTTTTTGTTATAAAACGAAGACATCGGTGTATTAACTGTGTTAGTGATTAGAAACTGATTCTGCAGCAGGCGTGTTGTTTCCAGCGACTAGCATAGTTAGCTTTTTAGCTGCTAATGTAGCCTAGCCATACGATCAAGGAGCAGTCCATTAAAATGGCTCGTTGTAAAACTATAGAGGTTAAGTGTTAATAGATAAGCTGTTTGTTTGAAAATGCTTATGTGCCATTATTGCAAGCAGTTTGGAAGAAAACCATAAAGTTAAAGAGCACGTATAATTTTATTTAGGTGTAATTCACAAGGAATTGCTCATTTGGATAAGTCTTAAATAGTCATAACTCAACTATTTATTGACAAAAACTAAATAAATAACACCCAAAATGACATTTTGTCCTCAGTCACCAGACATTTCACAGAATATCTCAAATGTCATTCTTTGTAGGTTAAATTGTGTCCCGTCTTCTGTTTGTGGTCCATGGGTTTTCACAATATGATGTTCACAAGTACATCCAGAATGGTATTCTGGATGGCTGAAATGTTCATTTTGACTTGTAAGAATTTAATTTAGATGCCTTCTTTGAATATACTATCTAATTATTTTATGATAATGTTGTTTGCTGTACTTATTCCGTTTTGTGCTTGATTAAAAGAGCTATAAAAAAAAAACAACAACACTTGTTTTGCAGTGATGGCTTGATGGCACACATCATCTGTAATTATCTGGGCATGTTGTTGGTGACTTGGCAGAGTGACTTGTTTGATACATTTTTACACTGCTTTGCTTTCAAACTTTATTTTATATTTATGTTTTCTGTTAACAGCATACTTCAGTTGTTTCAGCACATCTTTTAGTATAAAGTAACGGCATTTAAATTTTAGTTAGTAAGGAATTTTAGCTTCACTTTGAATTCAAAAGGATTCAAATAAGCAGTGCATCACAGGCTACCTTGTACGATTTACAGATATTTTATGAATCTTTAAAGTATTTGTACTAATCATAACCTTAAAAATATGTTGTTTAACTAAGGCTGTCTTGTAAGTTTAATGAAGTTAGCACAATAATATATTCTAAAATAACTTATACTTTTATAAACGAATTGTCAGGTTGTGCTGGATTGGGTTAAAAAAAACATTTAACAGTGTTTTGGAAAGACTTGCTCTTCTCACTTTGGGCCTGCTGTTTCTCTGATTGCCTACATATCTACTGACCGAATGCATTGAACTAAAGGAGAGCTCAAACTTGTCAGATATCCTCTTATTGTCACACTGCTAATCCACAACGATTCTTGAAAAAGTAACCGTTACACTAGAAGCCTTCTTGTCAAGCAGCTCACCTCGTTTCATTTCGTTCACCATCAGCCTCACTCTTGAAATTGCAATTGATTCGTGTTAGTTCCAATTTATTAATGACCCCAGCTGATGAATGAATAGGTCTCTTGCCTAAAGTGTTACTGAACCGATGAGTCCTCTCTCTCGTATCTTCAGGTACCCGAAATGCCATCCTGAATACGGAGGCGCGCACCGTGGAGGCAGAGGTACTAAGTCGTCGCTGTGTTATCATGCGACTGGCGGACTTCTCTTACGACAAGTACCAGAAAGCTTTGCGGCAGTCTGCGGGGGCTGTGGTCATCATCCTGCCCAAGAACGTGTCTTCTATGCCACAGGACATAGTGCAGGTACTGACACAGTTCAGTGTGACAAGTCTTTGTCTTGTCTCAGTTTGTATTTCCATGTATATTGGGCAACCATGAAGCCTCACCATTCCTCTGATCTCTGTATTTTTGAAGGTTTCCACTCAGTTTTTTTTTTTTTTTTAACATTTATTAAAACTCAAAAGCAGGATACATGATTAAAGGGGGAGTTGAGATATTTCTTAATCCCAGCAAAGGTTAAATATTATCTCCAGTAAAGTATGCTTCACATACTATGACTATCAAAACCTCCCATTTTATATGTCATCTACTAGAACATTAAAGTGTTTGATTTATTCATGTTGCTACACAATAGATTAACTTTTTTTATTAGCAAATTAATGTACTGACAGTTTATTTTCTTTCTGCTTTTGCCAAGATTTATCAAAAACGTACCCCTTCCATTGTTTTTAATCTTCTCTCAGAACTTGTTCCATCTAACAACGTCCTTTAATGTTTAAAGTTGTTTGCATTTTCAGTGTTAGTCTAGTAGTTTTCCATATGAAGCAGTTTTTGTCTTATCAGGGCTGCTACGTGTTTGTTCCCCCTCTGTAGCAGTTCATGGAGTTGGAGCCAGAAATGTTGGCCACTGAGACCATCGTCCCCGTCTACTTTGCCATCGAGGATGATGAGCTGCTGTCCATCTACTCTCAAACCCTCACCTCCTCGTCCTCTCAGGGTTCCTCATCAGCAGCTGAAGGTAGATAATGAAAACGCCCCAACATGATCTCTGTAGTACCTAATTTAACATGACTTTCATCAGGTTTTAGATAAGACAGCGGGATGGAATATCTGTGGATTCATTTAGCATTTGTTGTTTTGCTATTCTTTCATCTGTAGTGTTGCTGCATACAGCCACAGCTAATGGCTTTCAGATGGTGACCAGTGGAGCTCAGAGCAAAGCTGTCAGCGACTGGGTCATCACCAGTTTGGAGGTGAAACTTAAAACTGCAATCTAAGACTGAAACTGAATCTGAGTGCTGAACGCTGCAGTTTAAATGAAATGATGTGAACTTAATATCCTTTACCTACTTTGTTTGAATTATTTCTGTAAGTTGGTTAGTCTGATATAAACCAAACAAGACCGTATAGATTAGTGTTTAGTCATTAACCATATATTAGTCATTTCACTTCATAAGTTAGTTTCAAGATTTGGTCCTGCTACACGTGAACATCTTTTTATTTTATTAACGAGCTTTATCCCCAACAATGTTTTAATAAAGCATAAACGCATACAAAAGATTATGTGTCAACTTATCCATAGAACAGATCTTCACAGATCAGCTCAGTTTGTCTTTTCTCAATGTCTGGCTGGATTTAAAATCTTAAATTATAAACTTTAGTCACTACGTAAATCTGTATTTGAGCATATGAGGTTATTTTTGTTACGCCACATAAATATTTTCATAAGTTGGTATGAAATGTGTTAAAATTCACTAAGTATAGACTAAACAGATGTATTTATCTGTAAAAAAAAAAAAAAAGTCAACTCACTGTGTGGGCTGGCAGCTTCATGAAACAAAGCATATTTTATTGCCTTTTATTTACATCATACTTCAAATATCTGTGTGACAGAAAACTGTTTTTCATCTGTGTAGTCTGACGGCTCTTTGGTTCGTTCATCAGGGTCGTCTGGCAGGAGTTGGAGGAGAGGACCTGCCCACTATTGTCGTGGTGGCTCATTACGATTCTTTTGGAGTGGCTCCAGTATGTTCTTTTTTTTCATTATTCTTGTTTTGTTATTGAAAATTTTAAATACTTTATCAGTAAGTATCGCTTAAATGTTTTATTTTGGCAACTGTAGCAGTTCAGGACATGCCATACTTGGTCAGTGCAGCTGCCAGTAAAAGTCGGGAGGCGGCTGAAGTAACCAGACTGTGTGTGGTTGGTTGTAGTGGCTGTCGTACGGAGCAGACTCAAACGGTAGTGGGGTGTCCATGTTGCTCGAGCTGGCTCGTCTCTTCTCTAAACTCTACACCTACAAACGGACACATGCTGCGTGAGTATCAGTCTCACATCAAGATGACTTGGAACATAATTATTACAATCATAATCAGCTTTTAACACATAAAAATTATATATATATATATATATATATATATATATATATATATATATATATATATATATATATATATATATACATATATACATACATACATACATACATACATACATACATACATATATACATACATATATACATATATACATACATACATACATATATACATATATATACATACATACATACATACA
>NC_056500.1:20585039-20625092 GCF_014905685.2 Nematolebias whitei
TATATACATACATACATACATACATACATACATATATATACATACATACATATACATACATATATATACATACATACATATATACATATACATACATACATACATACATATATACATATATACATATACATACACACTTTCCAAGCACTTTCTGTCTTTGTTTGGTTTAAATATTTAGTTTGGGACCTGATTTGTGTACATTTCATAGCATTGATGAAATACTGTATATGTGTTAGTAATAAAATGAAAAATGTGTTTCTCTTTGACTACTCTGAACTGACTCAATTCTGATATCAGCATTTGATGTTATTTCTTCAGCCAAATTGACGATTTATAATCTGACAAGAAACCAACAAGCCTCTCTTTTTAACTTTTTTACTTGATAGTTACAAAATAATTTTCCTAATACTGTTTTCATGAGAAATATAGATGTTTTTAATAGCTCTTCATAGTTTGGGACCAAAAGATGTTTGCTCATGCTGAGTTTTTTTGTTTTTGTTTAGCAGTGCTCGACTCATTTTTAAGACCACCTTGATTTATTTACTGCTGACACAGACATCTTCTTGATTTGTCATGTATGAACTGTGTTTTCAGGTACAATCTGTTATTCTTCGTATCTGGTGGAGGAAAGTTTAATTACCAGGGGACCAAACGTTGGCTGGAGGACAACTTGGACCACACGGGTGCAGTAGTCTTAATACTCAACCATCAGAGGATTTAATTTATTAGTTTGGATTGGGCTCTTTGTTTATTTTTTAAATACACATTTTATGTGGTTGTGGAATATTATTAACATGCAGATCAGTCTTACAGCTGAAGACAAATGTATTCAGATAAACTGAATTTCTCTCTGGAAAGTAGGGCCAAGTCATACAATAAAAACACTACAGTATGTGTGTTTTATCATTATCTGTACAGATTCTGTTTCAATGCATCTAACGCCTGTTTTTACTGACTTCTCTTCCATCAACAGACTCCAGCCTGCTGCAGGACAACGTAGCATTTGTTTTGTGTCTGGACACTCTGGGGAACGGTGACTCTCTCTACCTTCATGTGTCCAAACCCCCGAAAGAGGGAACCCCTCAGTATTCTCTGCTCAAAGAACTGGAGAGTGTAAGAGCCCTGATACTGGATTATGTCGCATTACGTTTAATAAGGATTAGATTTAAGTTACTGACAAAATAGATAAACATTGTTACTTTGTGCTGGATGTTTTAGTAATCCTGTAACCTGTAGAGACAAGTCTGTTTAACTGTAATGCTGCAAAAGAAGGTTTTGAGTTTTAATAAGTAGAAATGAAATGATCAAAATGCACACGCAGAACAGTTTATAATACGGTGGCGGACAGCTGCAAACACATGAATGACGCAAATGCAAAAGAAAAACACTGCAAGTGAAAACAATTCTGCAGTCGCATAAAATAGAATAAACATGTAACAAACAAAACAAATGCAACGGACAAATGGCTGCAGATACTAAAAACACCAAAACAACTGCAAGTAAGAAACGCTGCAAACTCTGCTCCATCAAAGAGAGGTTTTGGTAATGTAAGGAAACTAAAAGTAGCTACTGTTAAAGGTAAAGTAAGGCAGAAAGTTAAGCATTGGTTAGACAATGGCTTTAAATCATGTAATTTACTATTTAATAAGAAAACCTGAGACAGTATACTTAGATAAATATGAAAAAGAAAGCATTAGAACATGAAATGTTTTGGAATTAGGGGGTGGGGTAGTAAAAACGAGCACATTTCCAAAACCTACCACTGTAAAGTAGAAATACTTCCAGTAATGTTAGTGTATAGTATGTGTATTACTGATATTAGTGTTTGGTTAAGTATAAAAAGTCAAGCGGTTTACAAAATAGTAGTTTTTAAAACAATTTGTGGCCATTTTTATAAATATTTTCAACCAAGTTCACTAATCTTTATGAAATAAAAATACAACCTTAATGCCAATATATTTTGGATACATTAGGACAGAAAATGTCTTTTAGATATTCTTGGTGCTGTACATAGCGCAAACATTGATATTTAGGATTCTGCCATAAATTATTGGGGGTACCATCCTCAAGACAATTACAGCCCCGGTGCTCTGATTTTTGTACAACAGGCTTAAAATAGTCAGAAAACATTTCTCTTTAAAATAAAATGGGTTGTAGCTTTAAGTACTCGGTGTACATTAAACTCCTAAAATAAACCACTTTTTGGCCAGTGGCTCAGTTATATAATGTTTTTACAGGGGGTCTGGTCCCATATGACTTGGCCTGGTCTAGCACAGTTTTGTTTTTTGGAGTGAGTTTGCAGTTGTTGTTGTTTCTTTGTTAGTGTTTTGTGTATTTGCAGCAGTTTTCCTTTTGTATTCGTTTTGTTGGTTGTATATTTTTTCTTCTATTTTTCTGCGATTGTATAATTTTTCTTTTGCACCGTTTTTCTGTTACATTTAGCTTTTTGTTTTGGAGTTTGCATCATTCATGTGTTTGCTGTGCGTTTAGCTGTTTGCGGCGCGTTTGTACCTGTTGGCCGCTGTAATATAAGGTGATAGTTTTTCCCAGAATTCTCTTGTTTTTTGTCGTCTTTCCTGTTCAACTAGAACATGTGTCAGATCGTCACATCTTGACCAGGTAATATGACTGCAGTTCTTGAGTTGTATTTGTTGTGCTGCTTCCTCCCAGGTGGTTAATAGTCAGTACCCAGAGGTGAAGTTCTCCATGGTCCACAAGAAGATCAACCTGGCCGACGACATGTTGGCCTGGGAGCACGAGCGCTTTGGGATCCGCCGCCTGCCAGCCTTCACTCTGTCCCATCTGCCCTCGCACCGTTCAGCTCAGCGCTCCAGCATCATGGACGTGCGGTCAGTGTCCCCCTCCTCTCGCCATGGAGCGGGAGAGCCCCCTGCTGGGTGGGTTCATTGCTGCACGCCACTTCAGTAACCCTGAAGAGTTTCTGTTTTAGCTGCCAGCTGTTGTCTTTACACCTCATCAAACTAATGTGTAACTTGTCCCTTGTGCAGCTGCAGTAATGAATGTGTTCAGTTTGGACTTTTGTGGCTCCACAGTGTGGCGCTCTCTTGTTTTGTGTTTTCTTTTTCGGGAATTTGTTTCCGTCTACCTCCTAAATGGTCTCAAGCATTTTTAATTTCTGCCTACCTGCATGGAAATTGCGCTCTTCTATGTTCCTCAGGTTTTATTGCAGCGTCGTCTCAGTTCTGCCCACCTTAAGGACTTGTGTTGTTTCTTGCAGGCCTCATGTAGATGTTAGTAAGCTAGGCAGGAACACCAAAGTGGTAGCAGAGGCCTTGGCCAGGGTTATCTACAACCTCACAGAAAAGGTATAAACAAATGCCATGACACTAGAATGTTTTTGTCTTTTAATTGACCGTGTTTTAATAGAGTTCTTACTTTTCTGCAAAGGGAGCGCCTGAAGATCTGCAGATTTTCACAGAACAAATGGTACGTTAATAAAGTTGTCTTGAGTCTAATCAAACTAATCAATGTTTCCTCAGAAACAACAGATAAACTTTTGTTTGACTTTATGTTTGTTTTATGACCTACATTAAACTAATGGCTGTGACATTTAAAAAATATATAAACCCAACTGTGCACAGTTATATTTTTAGCTGTAATAAATTCATTTTTCCCTGATGACTTTCTGAGGTTTTGCTCACGTGTTTCGGTTGTTTTACGGTTCCCGTCAGCAGGTGCAGGAGGAGCATCTGTCAGCGGTGGTCGATTGGCTCACAGTTCAACCTCGAGCTGCTCAGCTGGTGGACAAAGACAGCAGCTTCGTCTCCACTCTGGAGTATCACCTTGGACGTTACCTCAAGGATGTCAAAAGACACTACGTTAAAGCTGACAAAAGGTAAAAACAAAAAAGTTATACTATAAATAAAATTAGAAATGTTTTATTTTGTAAGCATCTTGTAGGAATAAGCTTGCTATTACAAACTTTAAATTGAATGCCTATAAAGGGGATCTAACATGCAGATTAATTTGCTAATCATGATGTTTTCCATGTTCTTCTCTTTAGAGATCCAGAGTTTGTTTTCTACGACCAGCTGAAGCAGACGATGAACGCTTACAGGTGAGGTTTCAGAAAATGCTTCTTCGTGTTTGGTTTTTATCAGGTTAGGCTGAGCAATAACTCAAATTTAAGTGATGCTGTATTCATGCACTGCTGAAATGACAACCTCTTGTAACAACAAAAATGATGTCCAGATGTGTTTTTGGGTGTCGGGTAATATTTTAATGCAAAAAGCACAGACTTTAGACGTTCATTTCACAGCTCAGGTGTGATTGGTTGAAACGTTGAGGTGTGATCCACTCGCCTTTTAAATCGGGCCTGAAGAACTCCTAATAATCTGATTACATGACCCGAGGGTCGAGTTGATGTCAGAAATATACTGAGCAGTTTGACCATTTGAAGACTTTAAGATAAAATGTTAAAGAAACTGGAAACCAGTGAATCTTATGACCTTATTTTCATGTTTGGAGAATTTCTGCAGCATTTTGTACCAATTTGAGACATAATGGGCTTTTTGTTATGTTCGTACACTAAATGAGAGGAAGTAAAGTGTGGATATTCATCTTCAGTGCATGTTTTGACACCTGCCCTCTTCATTTTGAAGTAATGTTTTAAGATGGGACAGATTTTCTTTTAAAGCTCCACTTTTTTGTCTTCTTTCCCTCTCAGAGTGAAGCCGGCTATTTTTGACCTGCTGCTGGCTGTTTGCATCGCGGCCTACTTAGGGATGATGTACGTGGCGATCCAGGTTAGTTGCACTTCCTTTCAAGGATTCTCCAATCAAGTTCATGAATTGAGTTTCACTTTACTTTTCAAACCAAAGTCTCAGTAAGCTGAACACAGCAGAGTCACAGAAATGATCGAACAGAAACACAAATCTGTTTTTATTGTCTCGCTGCAGAACTTTGGAGTCCTCTACAGCGTCATCCGTAGAATCACCCAGACAAAAGCCAAGGTCCACTAAAGCTTTGTGTTTCCCAGACCCGACTGTACCTCGTCCCTCTAATCCAGACACTCAAGTCAGGAAGAACAAGAAGCCGGACCGAGCTGCTGTCTGTGCTCATTACGATCAGCACAATCACTTCCATTTCCTTCATCTGGACACACAAACGATGATGTCAGATCCCGTCTTGCTGCCAACTTTTTTCCATGCGCTCTCATGGACCGTATTCAGGAATCACGTTTCTCTCTGCAAATGTTTTCACGTTCATTTCAACTCGACACTCGTGCTGGATTATTATTTCTGGACGTCTCCAGTTTGTTGACGGTTCATAGTGAGATCGAATGAGTTCTTTGTGCCGATGTCTTCATCACTTCCTGTCCCACTTCTCAGTTCACTTTGAGCCAAGCGGACATTGTT
This sequence comes from Nematolebias whitei, assembly GCF_014905685.2. NCBI lineage: Eukaryota > Metazoa > Chordata > Actinopteri > Cyprinodontiformes > Rivulidae > Nematolebias > Nematolebias whitei. The sequence goes on from NC_056500.1 coordinate 20,590,418, forward strand.
GTATTTAGGCAGCTAAACTGACCACAGAGTTCACCTCAGAGTCTCAAAGTTTGACATGGGTTTGCCTGCCTTTAACAGAAAATAATATTTTGTTTATTTTAATATTCACGTGTACTTCAAAGGTTTGAAAGAGGTATTGATGCCTTGCTCTTTAGCGCCTACTGAAGTCTTCCTGGTGTAAAAAAAACAAACACCTTTTGTGTTGCGGTCTTTCCCCCAACAGAACGTCAAACTAATATTTCTAGCAGAAAATGTGTTTTCTAACTTCTGCTGTGAACATTGTTAAAATAAACCTCAGTGTTTGCTTTTGTACTGGGGTTTCTTTAAGGTTTCAATAGCAACTTACATGTATTGGTCTGGAACTACTTTTTCTAATATTCTGTAAAGTGTCAGGAAAAATCATTTTGTGTTTACACTTTGTTTATTTGACAGCTTTAATCAACTTAATTGGATGTGTAATAAACTGCAGTTTGATACATCTTTAACAAATAATTGTTTTCCTGCTGAGTGAACTAAAGAAAACCTGATGTTTGATCACAAAATGATCACAGCAATCAATACCTCCTTCAGAATGCACATGTGCATGTGAATATTGTGGTAAAATTAAAAACTGTTGTACTTGAGGCACTCTGAAAAGTACGTTATGAAATGTGAAGAAATTTTTAGATGGTGTATAAATTTACCCTCTTAACATTAACTTCCCTTTATGCCTTCTTTACGTCGCCTTTTCTATGATCAGGTCTGTCATGCTGCTGTGGCGTTTTCTGTGATTTGTTCTCCTGATCAAGCCTTTTTTTAAATTCTAATTATTTTTTTTAATCAGGAAGGTCTTAGAGATTAAAATCATTTTGCAGGTGTCTGAAGCTCACATGTTTTAAACATGTTTTTTATCCAATCAGGTCTCGTTTGTTTGGGAACCGAACAACATCCCCCTTCATCCTATTTGTTGCAAAATCCTTTTTCCTGAGCAGAAAAGTGATTTGATGTCTTATCAATGAACGTCCTAAAGTGGGCGGTTGTATTGTTGGGATAAATTAGTACATCACATCTTAAACATTACTTTTATGATTTGTATGTGTAAAATTAATGCTACGATGTTGACAGGTTACCTGTGTTTTCTGTTACTGCATGACCTCTGACCCCATCCCAGTCACCATGGTAACAGTGGCAGGTCTTTCTCTAATTTATTGCAGCGGTTTGTTTTCGTTTGTGCACTGAAATTAATTTTGGCCTCAGATTCCAGTTTCACCTTAGAGGTGACGCTCGATCTTTGCGATGAAATATCTGTTGATTGTGATGAAAAATAAACGCTAAAAATCACCAGGAGGCGTGTTTCATTGTTCACTGGCATGTTTTATTTCATGGGGGGGGGGGGGGGGAGATTTAACATGACTGAAAGGTATTCAAACTGTATTACAAAAGAGTAATTACAGGTCATCAAGTAGTCATCAATCAGAAAATGGTCAGATTTAATATGGAAAATAAAATAAAAACTTGGTTTTGTTTATTTTGTAATAGCTTACAGTGTTTATCTAAGGTCCAAAACTCTGTCAAATACATTTCAAAGATTTAGGTGATCATTTAATCATCATTATTAATAAATACCCAAATCTCCCCTTTAATTCTGATCTACAGATAAACAATATAAATAATACTAATAATTACAGTGCAATGTGAGAAATACCTGCAGGACTTTAAAGCCCGTCACTCAAACCAGCTCAGTCACCAGCTCTCAGAAAAATGTGGTTTTGGTGGACATTTTGGCACAATTGAAGCATTGAAGAAGAAACTTTGAGGAAAGATGAGGACTCATGCAGAAAATCACACTTCCTCTGCAAATTTCGCCTTTTCCTTTTACTAAAAGTGACGCTCTGAGAATGTGGAGTGGTCATTATTTCAGCACGAGTCTTCTGGAGTTCTTGCAATCAGCCTGCTGTTTGACTTCAGTGATTCTGCAAATATGTTGCTCACCAAAGTCAATAAAATTATCCAAAATTCAGTCTAGACCCTAACTTCCTTCAACACGTCGCCACAGTCGAAGCAAAAAAAGATAATTTCTGTCAGATAAACAGCTGACTACTTCTGCTGATGGGTCTCATCGCTGATTGGATTTTAGGTGTGCAAACATAAAAAATATTTGGTTTACAGCTTTTCTGCTCACCTGGGCATTTTTAGCTGATCTTTTTTGTATAGAAACCCACAACAGTGCCTACACCAACAATAAAAAACATTTCGAATGCATTGCCTTTTCTGGGACAAGGCTGAATGAGTAAACTGATTTTAAACACTTGAATTATCACTCAGAACGCAGTGGTTCCCAGCCCTGGTCCCTGAGGAACACCATCCTGCATGTTTGTTGTTTCTCTGCTCCCACACACCTGATTCAGTGGTTTAATTACTTCCTGTTAATCACCCTTGCAAACAAATCAGGTGTGCTGGAGCAACAAAAATATGCAGGATGGTGTTCCTCAGGGACTAAGGTTGAGACCACTGATTTAACGTGTGGCTCAACATGGAGTGTCAACGTCAAAGCTAAAACGAATAATTAAATTAACAATAATTAAATGTTTCAAGTGTTTGACAGGTTTTAACAAAGGCAGGGTGAAACATTAACAGTGGAAGTTTAATGTGTTTTTGTATGATTCTGGGTCAACTTTGGAAGTCAGTTCTTATTCAGATGCATGATTAAAATTTTGCCAGGCATTTGAATACTTTCCTACTGAACTCCACATTAAAGCTTTATTTGGGGGTAAATTAACAGAAATACTTCAGACTGGAAGAAAAGTAAAAGAAGCTTATTGATTAAAAATGTCCACAGACGTCAAAAATCCCCAGAGGAGTTAAAACTGTGGTGTTTGCAGTATTTGTTGTAGTGAAACTCGGGTCTGAACGTTGCACACAGTACTACGACAGACTTCAGGTATGAGTCACGTCTTGTCCGGTTTACTGTAAATGTCACGTCCATCAACCTACGATCAACCTGTCAGCACATCCAGTCTCAAACTGGAACGTGTTGCATCGACCGTGTGGCATACAGTACAGGTGTACAGGGGTTACAGTCTGAATGAGCACAAATCCAGATCCAAATCCAGATGTTGGAGACGGATTTGAACCTGGTCCCTGAAAAAACATGATCTGAGCACCGACTTGTACTCGACAGGAAAAAATAAATAAATAAAAACATTTCTGGAGTATAAACAGTGCTCTCACTTAAAAAAAAAGCAGCAATTTAAAAACAAAAATCAACAACAGTAAAAGTTTGAATCTAAAGTTCTAAAGTTTGTCTACATTTTCCTGAACCGTTGATTTGTGGACTCTGGAAGACAAAACTAAAGATGGGCGCCCTTTTTCCTGTGAGCTAACATCTGCGGCCCGCTCAAGCAGCACAAGCATGCTGTTCATCCAAACAAAGGCTTGAATTTGATTGAGAAGGTAGAACGGAGAGAAGCGCTCCTTATTTTCAGAAGCTGTTTGAACACACATGCAGTGAAATGGCCAAGTAATTAGGAATGCACGATATTGTCAGCATGGCATTGGTATCAGCCGATATTAGCGATAAAGTTAAATATCAGACATTCCATCAAAATAACTCACCGATATAAAAGGCACTGTTTTTGTTTGACAACCCAGTGACAAGGATGCCTGCAGCGCCAGCACATTATGACGTCACGTGCGAAGTTGAGTTTAGATTTGTGAAAATTTACAAATTTGCACTGTTTGAGTGTTGTCATTGTGTTAGAGAGTAAATGTCATGAATACATTTGACATGAAACATAATCCAAGTTGAAGTATTACATCATTTTCAGACCCCTTCTTGGCATCAGCATTTGGTAGCAGACCAAACAGACAAAGACAATACAGAATAATGTGGTATTTTAATTCCACAGCAGAGAAAGCTATGTAGTCACTGTAAGTAGGTCTGGGGTGAAAATATCGGTATTGGTATCGGTTACAGGCCCAAAAAGTTTTAACATATCGGCATCGGCCAAAATTCCAATATTGTGCATCCCTACAAATAATCCTTCCATTCCCCGGTAGTTTAAACTCACCTCTCCCTGTTTATCGAGTGTGAGACTTAGATCTGTGTTTAGGAGCCACACATTTTTAAGACAAGAAAATCAAAGTGATCACTGTCAAATTAGATTGAGAGAAAAATAAAAGGTTAATTTGAACTAGAGGGCTTTTGACAAATTACCCAAATCATTCTGACATCATGCATTCAGAGCATGTGTGATGTTTACTTGTGATTGTTATCATTTATTATATGTGGGCAGTCTTTCCCAATCATGACCTGGTTAAAAACATGTTATATATATATATATATATATATATATATAAATATTCTTTTTACAAACAAATTAATTTACTTACACCCAGTCAATCAATTCTAGCTTTCTTGCTGTCATCAAACCAGCAACAAGCTTGTATGCCTTCATATCAGTGCAGCGGCAGACGCTCTGCAGCACAAACAAAATGATTAAACAGTAGGAACGCCAAGTGAATGCTCCACTTTTTGTGGATCGTCGTTCAAGAGTCAACCTCTGGATTAAATGTTACAAAATAAATGAGTTATTTTTCGTTTTTTGTTAATTTAAAAGCTGCAGCCACGCTTTGGACATTCTGAAACATGCAAATACTGTAACTGGCTTCTCAGTTAAAAAAATGCAGGAGGCCAGAATCGTGTGGTGACCGTCGCTGATTTTGTACTCTGCGTAAAAATCAAAGCAGCATTGGTGTTTAAACCTTTCCATATCTTAAGTCATAGAGGATGAACAGAGGTTGAAGAGGAGAAGAGAGGAACCCCCGCTAACAGAAGGAGCTGCTGCTGGTTTCCCCCGTATGAACAAAAAGGATGTCTGTGTAGAGCCAGTATGGGTCTAAGCCTTTCCTTGTTAGGGGTGAAGTCAGAGTCCAGCCCTCACTCAGACACATTTGTTTCTACTGAACAACTGTAAGACAAAAAGTCTGCTGAAATAACATTCACAGTGCTCTAATCAAATTAAATGGAAAACGAAATGCTCTAAAAACAAATAAAAATCAGAAAAAAAATACATTTCCCTTCTTTTTTTCTATATATTTTTTTCCTGGTGCTCTTCTGTTCATACACACATGTTGGAGGAGGGTGTTGGCGTCTCCCACGTGCCAAGCGGTGGCGATGGAGAGCCTGTTATAGATGCTTGTCCTTGGTCACACCATTGTGCGTGTGCTTCCTGCAAAAAAAAAAAACACAACAGAGAGATAAGAAGGTGGGTGGGAGGGGGCGAGCTTACAGATGTTAGACATTTTTAGATATCAGGTTATCTGAGGTATTCAAGGCCGGGCAGATAAGGAACGCCACATCATCACCTCTGTACGCTCTCAGGCTTGTTCTGCAGCTTTTACAGACCTCTTGTTCTGCCTGCAGAGGTGAAGAAACTCCACCAGGAACAGATCGTTTCACTCACTGCAGCCATTGATCTTTGAATTACATTCCAGTATGATATCTAGGAATCTTTCTGTGAACGCTCTGAACAGCAGGAAGGGACTGAAACCATTCAAATCTGCTGGGGTCAAAGGTTACAACGATAGCGATGCACAAAAGGCTGTCAGCCGCATGACTAAATGCAATTTAAGATAAAACAACCATTATCTTTTGGTTTCAGTCAGCATTTTCTTGTTTAAATCTAACTTTTGAAATATGCAGACACCAGGTTTTTTTAAAAGCTCAACTGTGTAAAATATAATCTTTGTAATCTCTGTAGAGGAACTGAGTGATTTCTGTCCGTGTCGTTCTGATGTTTATCTAGGAAGCAAAGTAAAACAAGACAAAAGGTTGCAGGTTTAGTTGAGCACTTGGCTGCAGATCAAACTTTATATATTTTTTCAACCTATTCATCATGTTTGTAAAACCGACACCATTTGTCTTGAAGAAAGAATTAATGTACAAATCTCTGTGAGAATTTCAGGGTGCCGTGGACCCAACTGATCAGGACCAGCTGATAAGACGTGGTCTTAATTTGGGCCAAACTGAACCATGGTTTGTTCAGAATATGAATTCTGCTGTTTTGTTCACTTATAGAAAATAATGTCAGGTTAGCCAAAACCAATATATATATTTTATAATACAAAAATATTTTTAACCATTCTGTTCAGCGATTTGGTCCTGTGGCTGAATAAAATGCTTTATAAATGAAGCTGGTATGAAAGTTTGGTATTTACTTCCTGTTTTTTTGGAACAGGGCACTGAAGGCAGAAACAAACTCTAGTATCGATCACATCACGTTAGTATCGATACGCTCCCACATATTATATGTTGTTCCATGGAAAATTAAAATACAGCTTGAACAAAACAAAACAATGGACAAAACAGCTGGACTTCTGTTCTGTAGCTGAAGACGTGCAGAGGCCCAAGATTTAAACTGCACGAGGTTGTTATCATAGTTATTAATACTTGGATTGTTCTGCTTACCCCTACCTCCCTGAAATAAAAGTCAGATGAAATTCATCTTGACCATTCAGGCTGCAGTCTGAGTCAACTAAAAACAAAATCTGATTTGTCATGTTCCGACTGTCATGAAATAATCCAATATGGGTTGCATAGGTGCAAAAAAACTCAGAGGATTTTGGTTGCATTTACATTTAGTGTGAACATAGCCTTATAGCAAATTTGGCATACAATTTAATGTTTTTCTGGTTGAATAAACTGAAACCAAATCCAAACTCTTCAAATCTACATGAGCTAAGAACTGTTGCACTGAATAAGATATGCCAGTTAAAGCTGCTGATGCCTTCACTTTGTAAAACCAAAGATTTATTGACTTTGAAATTCTACATCCACGGCAGCTGGTAATTTTTAAAGCCACAAAGAAGTAAACTAAAAGTGCAGCTCACCTCTGAGCAGAGTTGTGATGTCCAGCATCATCTTTGTCTTGGAGCAGCTCGGCTTCTGACTTTCTGCCGTCCTCGTCTTCATACTCCCTAACATCGTTCACCTCTTTCATCTTTAGCACCTTCACTACAAAAATCACAATAAACTACAACAAGAAGAGGAAGAAAACAGGAGAAATGAAGTTTTAGTTTCAGTCAGACAAAAGAGAAATATTTCTGGGTTTGAATAGGAAACCAGATTGTCCTCACCAAGAACCAGTAGATGTTCATGAGCAGCAGGGCGAAGAGCAGAGTGTTGAAGAAGAAGTAGAAGGGGATGTTGGGGACGGACTGGATGCTGGACACACATGTGGCATACAGCACTTTAAGAGGGAACCAGTAGAGGCGGAACCAGAACCTGACAAAGATGAGGCAGAAACAAAACAGAGCCAAAACTGAAACATGATCTTTGATATCTTCATAAGTAACAGGAAGCAAAGCAAAATGATGGAGTTATAAAACATTTACCATGACAGCAACCAAACATGGGAGGGCAAACTGAAGAACCACAGAAGACGGGTCAAATATAGCAGCTTACCAGGTGATACTAAAGCTAACAGAGCCCATGTTGGACAGAATGTCATTGATCAGGTGATAGCCGCCTCCTCTGGATTTCAGGTAAACGTTGAGCTTGGTGAACTCCAGCTGGACGTCATTGATGTCGTGCAGGAATAACACCAGAATCCCCACGTTGTGATATCTGCAGGTAGGAGGACACAATCTAAATGTGTGTTTCTGCTTACGTGATGCAGTTTGCTTTGAGAGGAAAGAATCAGACATATCGTCCAGGTGTTGCAACCGTGCATTTAACTGGTATATAATTAGCTAAATAAAATGGTTCATTTGCAATCCTTGGTTCAATTTCTGGAAGATCAGTCAAGCAACAAAATGAAATTAGATCCTGCGTGAGCTTTAATGATAGCAGAATACGTTACTACACATAATCGTTTATGTGGTGAATTTAATGCAATATAATGTTTGGCCAAACGGCACAACAAACCTGAAGGCGTAAGAGAAGCATATGAGTGCCAGTGTGATGATGTGGTGGACCACCATGACTGCGGAGTCCTTCCTCCATGTGTCCATGTTGATTGTGGCGTAGATGGAGTGGCCGTAGAAGCTGCCCTGGATCAGGTAGGCTATAGCGATGTCTGTAGGCACTGTCATACCACTCTTCCAGTCTGAAGGAACAAGGGAGGACGAGAGAAATGAAGGGCAGGGTCAGCTCTGCATAAAGAGGGACGTGTCGAGTAGTAAAGTACTTCAACAAATACATGTGTCTGGATAATTCAGAGTCACGGTCCAATGAACCATTCATTTAAATGCTGTTTAAAATAAAAGTGTCCTATAAAATTATGATCAAATGTAAAAAACACAGTCATTTTTTGCACAAATCTATCATCTGCAGTCACAACTTTTTTTTCTTTTGGCTGCTCCCTTCTTCAGGGGTCACCACAGAGAACTGACTTGGTGATTGTTTTTACGCAGGGTGCCCTTCCTGATGCAACCACAGACCACCGAGCTACCACATCCCTCTGTGTGGAGCAGAGAGCTGCTATCTAGGGCGCCTGGGGGAGCAGATGGTGGGGGTTAGGGGCCTTGCTTAAGGGATCAGAGTGGGGCAAATGAGGGTGGAGGCAGGTGTAAGCGATTCATCTATTCCACCCACATTTTGATGTTGTCAGTTTGGGAGTTGAACCGGCGACCTTCCGATCACAGGCTCACCTTCTCTAACCTCTGCACTACCACTCCCCTAAGTCCGTCTGCAGTCACAAGACTAAAAATTAAAATCTAATCAAACTTGTTGTTTTAAGCTGATTATTTTGTCAAAATGAAAACACACATCATTTAAGCTTTAATTACCTAAAAAATACCTCAAAGAAAATTAATAATAATAATCACCATAAACTAAAACCTAAATGTTATTGTGTTTTAAAAACGTTCAGATTTATACAATTCTAAAAGACATTTGATTTCAAAAACAGACAACCAAAAAGCATATCAGATCTAATTGGATTTTAGAGCATTATTTAAAAAGAGGTTAATCTAACGGTTGATTAAATTTAAATTTCATTCATTCATTCAACCTTTACTTAAACAGGTAAGTCACATTGAGCCTCGAAGACTCATTTACAAGTGAGACCTGTTTGAACAGACAATACAAAGTGGTGAAAATGACACATAGGGTTTGGAGACAAAAAAAAAATTCCTAACATGCTCTTAATCTTTGGCTGAAAGTTAACAGCTTGATAATGAAAAAAAAACCTTGCACAACAAGCACCTAGGGGAGTGGGGGGGCGAAGATGGCCAAGAACGACGTCAGAATATAATCCAAAGAGTCTGGGCCCCTCGGTGGGAGGGGAGGTTAATCGAATGGTTGATTAAATTCAAATTTAAATTTGTATTTAGAACTAAAACAAAGAGCTTTAACCAATTCATTATTTTATTCTTGCTGTTATTAATTTGGGTTCAAACGGTTTAAGGTAATTTAGAAAAGGGAATCTAAATGAATTTGCCAAACAAATATCCTAACTTCACTTTCGCATTTTACTCTAACTTTACATGTTAATTTGTGGTACATTAAAGCATAAATTAGACCACGGCTTTAGTTTCTGCAGAAGGTCAGCTTGTTTTATTTACAATATGATCATTGTTTATGCACCCATCAGGACATAAAGCACCACATAGTAAACTAGATGCTGTAATGTTAGTGGGTGATACTGGATGAGGAGGGTCAGCTGGGGTTGTTCGTATGTGAGGAAAGCTGGAAGGATCAGGTTTTACCCTCTGTAGCATTCAGGAGGCTTAAAACAAGCTGAATGCATGTTGGGACGGGCAGGCTGGCTCACGCCTTTGAGACCTATCAGATGTTAGACGGAAACTTTTTCCTCCGACGTTTGAAGGTTTCTCTCCACTGAGATGGAGTTTCTTCCAGGCTTCGTGTACTGTTTACTGATTGGTCCTTGCATCATTAAACATTAAGACAAGGCCAGTTAGGTGGAGTGGAAAAGCTGCCAACACAAGGCATGGGAACCTTAGAGGCCTCTCATTCGTTCTCCTGCAGACTTTACATTTTCCCACCTTTTCTTCTGGATATGGAAACACCACAATCATATCACTTTCATTTCTCTGAATTTTCCCAATTGTTCCAATGGCTCCGTCGTTCTTTCATTCTCTCAAGCTTCATTCTCGTCTCCCTCACTATAACAGTCAAGCTCAATTATTTGGCGCATCTCCACATCTTTGACTGATGTGGAGTCTATTAATGGTGACATAGCCATTAAAGATGAACCTGCTGCTGCCAGCTACCCTTTGTGAGCGCCGACACGTCCGCGTCTGATGGAACATGCTGGGAGACAATAAAAGACTGTAATGTTTGTAAAATCTCCGGAGAACATCCATCCTCCATTAGCAATCAGCAAGTCTATAATGACTGGTCTCCATTAGCTACAATTATAATCTTGTGTTGTAAATGAGTGTTGCATGAGACCTAATGTGTTCTGCAACTGGTAATTATAATAAAGAAATAATTTAAATAAAGGTATATCCTCTGCAGGTAATGGTGGACCAAATTTAGAGCAGAACAACAGGAAGGGTGAGATATTAAAAGCTCAGAACAAGTATAAAATCAACAGACGGCTCGCAGTGTATGTAAATCGCCTATTTGTGTAATCAAAGTGGCTCTCAATCCCCAACAAAGTCTTGACTGAGTTACTCTGTAAAATAACCTCAGCGTCCTATCTGCCCTGAAAGGTTAGATAAGAATTCTAACCTGAGGTTTATCTAACGTGATCGGCTCCCAAGAAATGGAGTAGCTTCATGGACATGAAACAACTGAAAGATTGTTGTTGTTTTTTTGTGAAATACAGATATTCCGCTGAACAAAAAAACTGTGTAATGTGAAATGCCTTACTGTAGAAGACAGAAGGAGGGTCATGGAAGATGGTGTAGGAAGTAAAGAAGAGCAAGTAGCTGCTGTAGGACCACGACATGGTGTAGAAGACCAGCTTCCACGTGCTCTCCGGCATCTTGGCAGCATCTTTGGGCAGCAGCCTGAACCACCGTGCAAGTGGCTGCAGAGACAGAGCACAAAAAATAAAAAAAATTAAAAATCAGACACAGAGGGCAAAAATCTCCACAAAGAAATAAAGTACCTGCTATGACATTCTTTGTAATGAGTTGTTTTTACAATATCAGGTCTCTCTTGTAAATGAGTCCTCGAGGCTCAATGGGATTTACCTGTCTAAATAAAGCTTGAATGAATATCATTAAAAAGCTGGAAGAAAAAAAATTACAATTTTCAACTTCAAATAATTTACTCAGATGACATTTGAAGATTATCTTAAAACAAACACAGTCAAGCCTGGCTTATGAAGATTATACTTAATCTTTGTTCTTTGAAAGAAATGAGCGAGAGAAAAAAGTGTTTCCAATATTTACTCTATTCTGATTCATAAGTGGGATGTCCAAAAACTAACGTGACTCAGTTTATCTCTGTAGTTCAGCGCCTTTTCAAATTAAAGCTATTCGTCATTATAAATGTATATTTTATGAGGTTGACTGTTGGATCAGACTGCAGTCATTTATGTTGGATGTGCAGCTCGTTTAATATTGTATCTACATCATATGAAAACAATGAAGTAAAGCAACAAAATGAGGACAGAAATTAGGCAAAAAGGGAGGAGTGATAAATTAAAGACATCAAGAAAAGGGTGAACGCTTCTTTTTTCCCCAAAAAACATAAAATAAACTAAACTAGATGAAGATATAAAAGTTCTTGTCACATCAGTCAGTATATTTGTTGCTGTATGATGGACACAACGATGAAAAGTTTTATTTATATATATTTACAAATTAAAACTAAAATCTAAAACCAAAATCTGCTCATATGATGTAGATAGTGTCATCTTCTTTGGTCCATCAGTTCACATAAAGATGATGGGATGGCTCGCCATCGTGTCCATACGGTAAATCAAAAATGGATAAAAGTGTTTTCTAAATGAATTAAATTGCACTTTCTTTCAACTGCCCCCTTCATCAGGGGCGAACTCGCATGAAACGTTTGGCAATATGCCCTTCTTGACTCAATTTTGGCTCAAACCTGCGATTTCAGGATTACAAAATCGCAGAACTGACTATCGAACTACCATAGACGTCATCTAAATTAAATTAATTGCTCAACATGATTCAACAAAAGGAAGCTGCATCATGTTAAGTTGTATGTCCAAGTGTAAGTTTGTGAAATGCATTCAGGAAAAGTTCAATAACTACAACTTCACCACATTTTTCCTCTCAGTAAAATAATAATTTCTGCACAGTAATCTATATATTGATATAGTCTTTATATTGATCTGTGATGGTACATTATATATTGATTTTTTGAGCAATTTCTATAAAAAAAAAATCTTCCTGTGAAATACAGATTACTCTGATAAGTGCAACATGATTTCTTTCTTAGAGGCAGCTACTCCCCTCAGCAGAGTTCAAATGATTTGCAGATTGCAGACATTTTAGGTGCATTTTGCTGCACGCGTTTACTGATCAGCGTTTGATGGTTTCTCATTGACCGACTTGTATGGATCCACAGAAAAACAGAAGAACAGCCCAACATAAACTGTAATCACCTCATCACAATAACGTTTTCACAAGTCTGCTTATGGTTTGCAAGCAAAAAAGAAGTCTTTTTTTAGGTACAGATGTAGCCTGATGATAAACCTCCAACCATCACTAATGGGGCAATGATAGCTCCTTCTACACCTCTCTGACCTTCTCACGTTTTGACTCTTTCTGAAGTCTCTTTTGTAAAGCTTCTGAGCTATAAAGACAAACTTTCAGGAGATGAATGTTAAAAAAAAAGTCCAATAACCAAAACAACGTTGTCAATTTGACATGAATAAATTGGGCAAACATGTGAAGAAGACACAAAGCAGACAATAAAATACACAACAGGTATATTAGCAAGCAGGTAGTAAGACAGGCTGTTGTTTGGTGGTTCTTTGCAAGACAGGAAACCAAACCCAGCACAGTGTCTCATAAACAGAATTACACACACACACGCACGCACGCACGCACACACACACACACACACACGCACGCACGCACGCACGCACGCACGCACACACACGCACGCACGCACGCACGCACGCACGCACGCACGCACACACACACACACACACACACACCAGTGTAGAAAGCAGAGAAGCTGTAACTGAAGGCAGCAAAGTAAAAGTTGCTTGTGTCGACGATACACTGCATCTCAACCAGTTGTCATTAAGCATGACCCGATGTGAGCGGGATCAGTGACGGCCCGCATGACAAATTCATGGACTGAGTTGCTAAGGAACAAGAATTCAATCTGTTTGTGTGATAACAGACAGAAAACTGAATCTTGTCTCCAACCCATTTTTGAAGTTTACCTCCTTGGCCATCCCTTCCTGTGTTTAATCGTAGCCCTCCTGCTCTTGTTTGTCTGTTTTAATTAATTCCTTGTTGAGTCATATCAGAGAAGCAAAAACATCACAAGGAAGGAAACTGACAGATGTGAGATAAAATGTGACACCAACGGTCTTTGCGGCCTTCATGACACAAGCAGGGAGGACAGCTGCCCTGCAGGGGGCACATGAGCTGGGACAACTGATTGGATGAGATGGGTCTGTAAGTCCTGACCAGAGTACAGCCGTGCACAACTCACATTCTCTGAAGAAGTCAGTGCATCTGTATCAGTTCCTCTCTATCTGCCCTCCCCCCGACTGTCTGTCTCCTCCCACAAACTCTCTCCTCCTTAATATGTTTTTGTTCTCAGCTCCTCCATCCCCTCTCCATCCATCTCAGGGTCTCACCCCTCCCACCTGTGACTTTTATTTATAGAAGCCAGCTGTCAGTGTGCATTGTACACCCCCCCCATACACACAAAAACATAAGCCTACGCACACTCACAAAGGCTGAAAAACACTCGAGGCTGACAGAGCCGACTGCAAACACCAGCAGCGACTCTGCAGTTCACCTCACACTTGCTCATCATTCCTCTCCGACTAAAGCTTCATTCTACTGTCCAAATTTTCTATGTATTTTTTTTCCCCACGTTATTTGTGTCGTTAAAGTGGCTACATTTACACCACAACCAAACGTTCGAGCAGTGACACAGTTTGGCTTGGACTTCTAAACTCAGTACAAACTATGGTCTGCTCAGAAAGCCCTGCTCTCACGTTTGTGTCTTCTCAAAGTGTTTGACTTCACTGTCGTCAGCGCGCAGTGTTTTAGTACATGTGAGTAACAAATAATCCAAGTGCAAATAAACTGCAGGGGATCTTCGTTTAAAACTTCCAAATGCAAGGTGGTGGGTGATGTGCATTTCTTCAAGGAGTGCTACGTTTTATTTTTTAATATGATTTGATTAAGTTCAGGTGACAAAACAACAAGATTAGTTTCACTTAAACTACGTGATAACAAAAAGCGAAAGAAGTATAAGCAACAAAACTGCATTGTTGGGTTATGAAGCACTTAATTATGTTTACGGCTGCTTAAAATGCATTTTATCACAACAATGATGTATTAAAAATTACATTATATTTGGTGCTGCTGTATTTTTTGTTGTGTAAATATTAGCGGGTGCACACGTTTTATAAACCTACAAAGTATTTGAGGCATTGACGACATTTGTTTTGGTAAATTGAATGTCCCTGAGGCCAGCCGTCCATTTTTTACCCAATTCTCCTTTCTGGGTCACAGGGAGCTGGTGTCCAGCAGTCACTGTGCGAGAGGCTGGGTACACCCCGGACAGGTAGAAAGTCCATCACAGGGCCACGTAGGGACAAGCGAGACAAACAACCATTCACTCTCTCACTCATACCTATGGACAATTTAGTTACCAGTTAACCTAACATTCACATTTATGGCCTGTGGAAAGAAACCAGAGTACCTGAAGAAAACTTGTGTGTGAGAACATGCAACCTTCTGCCTGACCGACAGCTCTAATCACTGCACCACTGTACCACCCAGCTGCAGTGCGGCTTGAAATGTAAATCCAAGCGTCCTGACCAGGTTGAGGAAGAGACGAAGTTGTAATGAACGACAGTACGCAAAGCAGTACCAAGCAGTACGCTCCTTTACTGGACCAACCAGTTTGCTGATGATAAGATTGTTGAAACCATCTTATCACCAGCAAACTGGTTGGTCCACTCCTTTAGTGGACCAACCAGTGAAACCATCTTATCACCAGTAAACTGGTTTTTCCACTGAAGGGGTGAACCAACCAGTTGCTGGTGATAAGATTGTTGAAACCGTCTTATCACCAGAAAACTGGTTGGTCCACTAAAGGAGCGTACTGCTTATTGGGGAAAACAATTTACTTGGGACTCCTCAGACTGATGAAGCCCTCTGGATAGAGGGTGAAACATCTTTCCATAAAAATAAAAAAAAAACTGTCCAGATGACCTGATTAAACATTACTGGGTTTTGTACCTGGATGATTGAGCATGAACTTTGATATTCTGCCAATATCTTCATGCTTGTTTGGGTTTTGGCCACCTGTTGTATTATTCTTTACTTTTCTCTGACATCTTGCAAAACAGAGGTACTGTGAGAACACACTGAGATGCTTCATCGTCTGTGAGATGAATGATAAACCTTGAATTAAACTTAGTAAACACCTACGGCCATTCAACAGCTCTCCCTCTCTGCTCCTCCTCCTCTGACAGACAGACTGACTGAACTTGTCCTGTAGCTCAAAGTGTCATCGGCTTTCATTTTGCTGCCCTTTCTGCTTGTTTGTCCCTGCCAAAGACAGTCTGAGCTGTAAAACAAAAAACAGAAAGCAGAAGGTTACCAAGAAGTAATAAATGAGGCTGGTGGTGTATAAGAAGCAAAAAGTCAGTGACAGACATGATAATAAATAGTAGGATTCCTTGGCAATCATGCTGGGTTGTGGGTAAAAAGTCTTTCCATCTTCCTTCGATTCCAAGTTCATCCCATCTGCCCTCCCCTGTTTCCTCCGTCTTACCCTGTTTTGTATATCTTCACCCTTTCCCTGCCTCTTCCTATGTTAAATCTTTGCAGCACTTCCTGGAAGCAGGTGATTACGGTAAAAGAGGAAGCTAACTAGCCGTTTGTATAAGATGATAAAGTGGGTCAACAAGTCAGGATGCTGGTTAATGTTTGGACCTGTTCAATCAAGCTCTCGTTCCTTTTTTGTTGGTTTTTGTCTTTGTTTAGTCTAGCCTGGACATCTTTTCAGGCTGACATCACTCTGGGCATCTCAGTGCCACATTTAAGCCCAAATCTGTCACAGATGCCCTATGTTCTTTTTTTGCTTTCAAGCTTAGGGCAAATAGGATTTACAAAAGCTAATCCAAAGAACGACCAGAGTTTTAGACTAAATATACATGTGAGGATAAAAATAGCCTGTTTATCTGAGGGCAACAATGGCTAAAATCAGGTTTCTTTCTTCTTCTAAGTGCTTTAAATGTGCCAGAATCTACTTTTTTACATAACAGATAATATCTTGACTTACCAAAAATCACTTTGATTACATTTCTAGTTTACCTCAGACATTGAGGATTATCAGTTTCTATAAAAAGAGAAACGATCTCATTCACTCCCACATGTCTTCTTGTTCTTAACAAGAGCATGAGCAGGCATCTGCCTCTGGAGATAAAGTTTGTGGATTTTTAACTTTAAAATGCAATAAGCAGCCTGAAACTCCATCAGATCAAAATACAGTGGCCATTTTTGTTGACGTCGTTTGCTCGGGAGTGTGACTGCTGTCTCAGCAATCACACTACTGTTTTATTTATTTGTTTTTTCAGACGTTTTAAGCTAGTGTTTTCTTACTTTTGACCAAGAGTTAGCATTTTGTTTCTTTTCACTTTTAGCTAGCATTTTGCTGCTTCAGCTTTTAGCTATTGGTTTGCTCATTTTAGCTTTCAAGTTCCGTGTTGCCACTTATTGATTAGTGATTTGCGTTTTTAATTTTAGCTAGCCTTTTTGCTCATATTATCTACCACTCTTTTAGTTTTAACTTGTAGCTAATATTTTGCTACTTTTAGCCTATACGTAACTGAGGTGAAAAGTTTAATGAATTGCACCAAAACTGATGTGCAGTTATTAGCTGTTATGCTGACTTTAGCATTTGCTTTTAGCTAGCATTTTGCTTCCCCTGACTTTTAGCTTGCATTTTGCTCTTTTTAGCTTTTAGCAAGCATTTTGCGGCTTTTTACAACCCAACAATCAAATTAAAATGTTTTAGTATTTATTTCATCCTAAAATTTAATAAAGTGATTTTAGTTACATTTTTTGTTTGTTTTTCCAAACTTGTTTTGCTAATTCATTTATTAAAATAGACATAAGGTCTCTCTAATCAGGTCTCTCTTGTAAATGAGTCCTCGAGGCTCAATGGGATTTACCTGTCTAAATAAAGGTTGAATGAATAAAAGTCAGAAAATAAACAAGATTTCATTTAATAAAAGTTCAGAAAACACACCCAACAAAAATCACAAAAATGCACTTTTTCAATAAACATGTCAACAAACAGCTGTTTTATGTGAAATGTGGCTGTATTTTCTGTTTAGTTTGACACATTTTGTCCAACTTGGGAGTTTTATGAGCCTTTTTTTCTCTTAAGTGTGTTCTCAGTTTTACAGATCTGTTCTCTGCTGCTTTGTAAAAAAAAAAAAAAAAAGTATTTTAAGGAAAATTGTTTTTAGTTTTATGCTGCTGTTATGCACCTTCTTTATTTTTGGTGCCATTATCTTATGATAAACACTTTGTAATGAGTAAGTAATTGTTGCTGTCTTTAGCTAAAAGTTTTATTAGTTTAACTCGTAGCCTACAGTATAAATAAGCCTCCATTATCAGCATGTGTTGTTTAGGAGAGTTTTAACTAGAAGGAAGAGGAAAGCTTTTAATGAGAAACAGCAACATTAAAACTAACAGGAATGTGGGGGTGCTACCACCTCATCTCACCACCACCTCTTCTGGTTACAGGTCTCATCTCTTTCTCCAGAAATTTGCAGCACATTCATTAAAAGTGACTCTCCAGCTCATAAATGGTGAATAACAGCAGCTTTTTTTTGCTGATCTCCTTTTCCACTTCCTGCCTACACACTGAAAGATAGACTGAGGCAGTCAAGTGTGGTGGTGCATGCTGGGAAATGACTCAGCTTTTATTTTTCATGTCTGTAAAATATAAAAAAGGTCAAATCAATTCTTTAAGAGCCTCTGATGAATCAGACTGAAGACAAAAATGAATGAAGTAGGTGGAGAAACTGCGGCTCGCTCGATAATTAATTCCAGTGAGAGGAACGTGTGCACAGAAACTGTGCCAATCAAATCAAATATTGTACGTATACGGCAGCAGGTGAATCAAATAATGTTGGTCTGTTGTTGAAGCTTTATTTATTAATTTATTTTAATCTTTCTTTTCCAAAATTGCAGAGATAAAGCAAGAAAATAGCATTTATAGGTCACAAGTTCTAACGCTGATAAAGGTTGCAGAGATGTTGCATTGCAACTGGATTCACTTCTTTAGACCAGAGCAACAGTAAACAATCCCTAAAATCACCATATTTATGATTTTGTCAGCTGATTAGTGGGTTTTTTTGGTCCCAAGCAGACAAATATAACAAATGTTTGCTAAAAACAATCTAAGTTTGAATTAACTTTTTGTCATTAAATGTCACTTTGAATAATTGAACGCTTTTGAGGTTTGCAAGAACAAAAAGGGATCATTTTATTGTTGTGAGTGAAACACAACATGCACTTTCCAGCCAAACAAAAACAGCAGGGTGATGAAATGTATTTACTTTTTGAGGCATGTCTGGAAGAACTTTGGATCGAACAGCATGTGTTGATCTTTGTGTTGAGCAATGTTGCAGCTGACATAATAATAATGATAATAATAATAATAAAACTAGGTTGCTGGATGTGGTGCAACACAGCAGCAGTTCTGATGCAAAAACAAAAGAGCAGCTGACTATCTGGGCTTTATTTGCCTATAAATAATAAGATGAGATGTTTGAAAGTTAATATTTGTTGCAGGGAAAAGACACTTGGAGCTTGAGTCGCATTATCTCCTTTGCCATTCAAGTTTATTTTCAGACTACATACAAATAAAACAACTTTTTTACTTTATATGACCATTTGAATTAAGGTTCCTCAAGTATTAACATTGGCACATTTTAGGTCTAAACTTATTTGAAGTCGCTGGTTTGGCAAATGACATTTGAATCAGCACTTTCAGTTCATCCTGTGTAAATATGTTACTCATAGTAAAATGAGGCACGTGTAAGTGAGGTGTGGACACACTCTTCACAGCTCATGCTGAGGTAAAGAAGACCCATTGCACCTGTTAGGATGCGTGTGTGCAGGCTATTATTTATTCTCAGGGGAGGCATTAACCTAACTTCAAATAAACTGTTGAAGCATCAAAATTACAGCAGACAGAGCAACAAATCTGGAAACACTAACGCCAAACAAACGCCCAATTCAAAAACTAATATTTGTGAATTTGTCTAAAAACTACTTATTTGGAAACTTTGTTCACCGTTTTGTGATGTGACACTTTTTCTTGTGCTTTTGTTGTTATTTATAGTTACGTGGTGATAAATTGAATGTGTTTCTTTTTTTAGTCCTAGCAGCAAATAATTAAAAAAAGAACGAACAACTAACAAAATCCTAACACGCTTAAAAAGGTGTTTTACAATTAATTATAAGGAAGTTACAATATGACTTCCACTTTTTCTCAAAAAATTTAAGAAGAAAAAAAGTAAAACTAATAAATATTTACCATTGTTTAAAAAAATTGTGGATACCACATCCTCCAAGTTAAAGATGGGTCATAAAATATTAATATGAATTAATTGCTTTTGGAGCAACTAAAGCAATTAATTACGGACAGAGGCTTCTTTCAGCAAGACGAGGCTGAATCACATTCTGTAAGTATTCCTGTTTGGCTCTGGAGTAAAGGTCATAAACTGGTCCTGAAGCCCAAATCATCATAAAACTTTATAATTTATGTAAATATCAAATGAAAGCTGGTAAAAACAAAATAAACAAACAAACATACAAAAAAACAAGAGGTTAGCTTGATTTCATAAAACGCTAGCACTGATTTGCCACAGCTTCATAATAACAAACACCAAATAATAATAAGTGACATGTTTGAAAAGAGCTTAGTTCATTTGAACTTTAACCTTTACACAACAAGGACAAAAGACCCAGAGACCTAAACATTCACCCTAAGACACGTTCACCTTAAAATAAGGACTTTTTGCAACGTGGGTTTGCCATCTTGCATGCGATGTGTACTGTGAGTTTGCACTTGGCTCCCGGCTCAGCTGGAAGACATATGGCTGTCATTCATAATACAGTGCCCACGCTTTCAGCAGCATGAGAATGAGGACTGGCGTAGTGTGAATGAGACTAACTGCGTGAGCCAGGCCAGTCCAAACCGAAGCCCCAAAAGACTCTAAGATTATCTTGTGGCAGGCAAAAGAAATGGAGCAAACAACTGGAGTAACTGAGCTTCTTTCTTAAATTCACAGCCTTGTTTTCTGCAGCAGCTTCGGCTTCTAACAGCAAAAAACATACAGGGATTTAAAGATCTGCTGCTCAACCCAAAGCTGCAAAAACAATCGAAAAGCACACACGAAGAGGAATATTGACCTCATGTAATGGGGAAACGTAGTATAAAATTTTTATTTAGCAAATGGCGCATTTTACAATTGTTTATAGGGTCTGCATATTTCTGCCATGTAATTGTTGTGTTTAACTTTTCTCACAGGAATTCTGACTCTTATTTATGAGCGAGCACAGATGGGATAGAAACTGGAAAACAAAACCCATGATGAGGAAAAAAAACTATACTTTCAAAATATGAAAAGGGTTTAATAAATATAAAAATAACTTAATAATGATGCAATACCCACCACTTACACCTCCATAATCCCAATGAAGTGTTTTTTGTTGTTTTAATTTTTTTCCCCACAAAAAGCTTGAAATAATCATTAGGTTCTGCTTGTGTATCAAACAGACACAGTTTATGTTTTACAAGACACATTAAGTGATATACTAATAGCATTAAATGATGACTGGGTGTTTAGATGTATAGCCTGTATAACCA
Source organism: Nematolebias whitei (assembly GCF_014905685.2). NCBI lineage: Eukaryota > Metazoa > Chordata > Actinopteri > Cyprinodontiformes > Rivulidae > Nematolebias > Nematolebias whitei. The sequence continues at coordinate 20,611,440 of NC_056500.1, forward strand.
CAGATGTATAGATAGATGAGCCTGCAGTCTTCTAAAGGCAACTTGTGTTTTAGATGTTATTTTTTTATATAAACAACAAAACTTTCAATCTGTAACCTGTTGATTAGGTTTACCTAAAAGTAGTTTACTTAAACCCTCATATCACTGGGATTGTTTATAATACTTTACAAAAATGTAATACTGATGTTCTCAAATTTTGATAATTTAACTCATTACTTGTGGAATATGTTACAAAAAAAAATCAACAAATGAAACTTTTCATGGCGATTCTAAAGAGTTACGCACGTTGAAAAAGAAAGGTTGATGTAATCTTTGCCAGATGTCCGTAAGTTCTTTAAAAGGTCCCAATCTTAACCACCAGCTTTATACAAACTAGCTATGTCGGTCTTGCAAACCTCAAGCCACATGGAGGGTGGAGAAGGACAAGAAGCAAAGATGAGATGAAACATATTCTGCAATCACCTCAAAAAAAAGAGGACCGTCTCAATAAGTTTCCATTAAGTTGAATGTTGCAATTTTTTCCACAAAAGGGGTAAAAAAAGGCAGTCTGGGACGAGGAAACTGAACTAATTATATCCTGAGGAATGTGTGGCTCAGATCTTACTCAGAACTACAGTGGGCAAGTCATTTCACCAGTTTCCTCTGGCCAGCCAGTCCACACATGCTGGTCTGAAGTGTCCTTGTTAGAGAGGAGAGCCATCTGCCAAGTAAAAAACTGGCAGAAACACATCCAGTCGAAGCTTTTCCACTGTGCTGAAACAGGAACAAGCAGGAAGGAGAGAAAAGACTGGCGGACAACTGGGTGGTCAAGGCCTCGTAGCACTTTCCAGCTGACCAGAGGACAGACTAGAGCTGATTCATTACCCGGCTTTCTAACTGACGGTAGCTACAAATATGACTGAATGTGTTCAAGACCACACAGCCACTCTGTTTTATCCTAACATTCGTAATAAACTTGTTTTAAACATTGAGTTTTCATTTGATGGGGAAGATTTTGAACAAACATAAAGGCCGCGTGAAACAAGAATGAAACAACAAGTTGTTCTTGTAAACCTGCCACTAAGCTCGTATGTCATTTCATATTTTACACATTAAAATGTGAGACGTTTTGTTTAAATCAGTTTGTCAAAATGCCAAAGTTCAGTGTGACCTCTATGTCATGACCTGTTCACAGAACACCCCATACCTTTTACAAAAATAGTGATTTTAAACAGAGAAATGCAGATCAAGCTCTCAGTTTTTAAAAACAGCTGCTTTTGTCTTTAATCCACTCGAGGTTTCAGTTCTGCTCAGCTTGTTTGCTGGGATCTGACAGGTAGGAGGTAAGAGGGAGCTGTGTGGGAGTTTTGTTTTTTAAAATCTAAATTAACTTACTAAATAAAATGCACATATTAACTATGCTGCATCTGCATCTTGGTTTGCAACAATGTTTACGTCAGTGTCCACATGGAGTATCCCAGTGGCAGACTGCATTAACTGAATCCATATCATGAACACTTTAGAGGAGCTAAAAGATCTGTTCATGTGACAAACGGAAGCCCGGAGAGGAAATAGATCATGTCAGGAGCCTTAAGAGCTGCTCTAATGCTTGCAACAACAAATTTGTTAGCTGAGCTGCAGAAGAGGTCTAACGACATCCTAACAGGATTTTTTTTTTTTTTTTTTTTTTATCTATTGCTTGCAATCAGTGTCAAAACAACATGCAAGTTTCATCTGAGTGGGCACTTTTGGCTGAATGGATATTAACCACAAATGCAGGATCAGGTTTCTCTGTGGCTCTAACGTTCAACAATGCGCAGGAGCTTAGTGGAAAGTGATCCGGGATCTGTGGTTGGCAACAGTCAGACCTTAGCATGCTTTCACATTCAGAAAGAGGGCTGAGGTGCCATTCAGCTCTGTACAGGCAGATAAAGCTCTGCAGCGGGGCTAAAGCTGCCAACACATCGCTGCTCTGACTGGCTGCTTGTGTGGCACTTATGAGAGCCGTTCCAAACTGCTGCTGATGAAAGAGCCTGACAGTGCATTTATCGTTTCCAGAAAACAAACATAACATAGCGAAGCAAACACTGATGTGCACGCCAGTGAGCATTTAGCTTTTATCAACAAACGCATGCATGTGAGTGAATTTGTAGTTTTGGTGACGACTGGCTTGCTGCGTGCTGAGTCAGCAAGCTTGGCCCTACATTTACAGCCCTTTTCTATTCTCCGGTCCTTTCTTGCTTGATCTCCATCATCTTCATTTTTCCTCACCACCCCTTCCTCTTTACTCATAACGCCCCTCTTTTTATTTGCTTCTGATGTTCACACAAACATTTCCACTCTCTTATTCTCTACTGTCGAAGTGGCTTGTTGAAAACGGAATGTGCAGCCTATGACTTGACAAAATGCATGCAAGCGTAAATAAATGTGAAATAGTGCAAACAAGAGCATGCATGCGCTCTGAAATACAATTTTCAAATCATCAGATGAATCATCGAAGCTAAACGCTGCGTATGCTTTGTCAAACAGAGTACATTTAAAAAGAAAATGAGGAAGAAGTGACCACACATTCATGTTTGGGAAGTTTAAGTGTGACATTTAGATGGTTGCTTAGCTACGTGTTTCTCAGAAGAGCTAACTTATCTTAAAAGCCACATTTTTCTTTTGTAAACTTTCAGTTCAGTGTCAGGGGTGGTAACACGTGGGGCGGGACTGATTGTGGATGTGCTACAGTCTATTATGTGACAGAAAAACCTCAAGTGGCTTAGAAAGAAGGTACGGTAATGTCTGGACTATTGAGCACACCCAAATATAAGCCGCACCAACTACATACATTTTTTAAAATAATTTTGTACATATATAAGCTGCACTTGTGTATAAGCCGTGGGTGTCCATGTTGTAACACAGAAAGATTTTAAAACTTTTGATTAAATACGTACCAGTAACATATACAAATATGTAGGCCTGTCACAATAACAAATTTTGCTGCGCGATTAATTGTCTCAGAAATTATTGCGATAAACGATAATATTGTATGAAATTTGACATTAGTAATTATTGTCAAATTTAAGAAGAAATGTTGGTTAAATTGTTTTGAGTGTAGTACTCTTTCTGACCACCAGATGGCAGTATAAGACTGTTTGAACCGAAGGATGGATAGTGAGGGAGTGAACAGCGTGTCTTTAAGAAAAATGGGAGGGAGGCCCCTTGACGTGACATGGGCTTTCTGTTTTTCCTTTTCTTCGGTTTTCAAAATGGTGGACGCTCGGTGTGGTTTGAACTCTTTAGCGTAGCATTTTTCACACAAAGCTTTTAATTAAAAAGCAGTAAAAACGTTCTCAGCTTCTTTTTGCAGAGAAAAACAACTTTTTACACGAAGGCACGGGTTTCAACTGTGAATTTTGGAGTTTCAACAAGACAGAGGTTTTTTTCCCCCGAGGTCAGCCTGTTAACTTAGCTCGTAGCTTAGCTTCTCAGCTTAGCTGCTTTTAACGATCCAAAAACGCAAAAACTTTTGAACGATTAAAACGGATTTTAATGAAAAGAGAAAAAAGAGAAAGGGAGGGGTCAGGGAAGAGCACCAGAGTTGAGCCTTTTGTCATTCAGTGTCTTCAGTTGAAAGAGAGAGACTCGTTGCGTCCCCATCGTTTCATTGGTCCTCTGTGACCTGTTTGGTCATTTCATGGGTCAGATTTTTTAAATCTTTATATATAGAGATAGTCTCATTGAGTCACAAGGACCCACCCCCCAGGAGAGATGTGTATTGGGCAGCTATGTGAGCGCTGGGGTGTGATGAGGCTAAATGTTTTGGCGGCAGGAAGCTCGTTAGCTCGTCACCTGCTTCGAATGTTATCAGCCATTAAATGGTGTTATTAATTGTTATCATCTCCATATGTAGCGGTCAAACTGCCTCTCCTGTACCTCCTAGTGGGTTTAAAGGTACGTTGTTAGCAATGATAATGGGCTCTGTTTATAGCTTTGTTAGTGCTCATAATAGCTTCACGTGGTTAGGTTTACAGTAAAGGGTCTGGCGGTTAGGTTTAGGGTCTTGGTTAGGTTTAGGCACAAGGGTAAGGGGGTTAAGCTTAGGGTTGGTCCTCTGGGTCACGTGTAAGCTTACGTTTAGGAAAAGGGTTACATAAGCTGAAAAAAACAAAAAAGACACTTCCTGGTTTACCCCCGTGTGACGCTGCCTATTATCAGCAATAATAACGATAACAACGTACCTTTAAACCTACTAGGAGGTAGGTGGGGCAGTCTCACCGCTCCATATGGGGATGATAACAACTAATAAAGGCTATTTAATGGGCTGATAGCATCTGAAGCAGCTCTAGCCCATCAAAAAACAAAAATCCATAAATTAGCCGCAGCAATGTATAAGCCGCGGGGTTCAAAGCGTGTGGAAAGAGTAGCGGCCTATAGTCCAGAAATTACGGTAATTTAACCAGGCAAAGTGCTGCTATGGTTTATACTCCCACTCAAATGCAAAGCAACATGGAAAAAAAAATGCTGTTAAAGCACAGTGACAACCAGCAAAACTCCAAGTTGAATAAGTATAGTAACAAGTTACTCTATTTTTAGTATGTCTTTAATACAGAGGCTGAACACCCAAGTCTGGAACAAGAATTTGCTCCTTCAAGGACTTAGTTTATAGCGTTTGCACAGCCTTGTACAAGGTTCACCCAAAGTCATAAAAGAGCCTACCGGTGTTCTTTAATTCAACTTGATCATTTATTTGCTGCAGTTATAAGTCTTGCCAGCAAAAGATGAGGAGGTGCTTCTTTTGACAGTGAATGTGTTCAGCCATAGCATACAAACAGATGTATATCTCAAATCAGTTAGTTTCTTATCTCGTTTCATGCTGGTGAGTTGTACAGTGGAAAGTACAGATCACAGTAAACGTGCATCTGAACTGGGTCACCTTCCGCTCTTCAAACATAACTCTGAGATGTAAGTAACTAAACAGGAAACTAATTATTTTTATCCATCGGCCTGCGGCATATAAATTCTGCGCCCATCAATGTCTGACAAAAAAAATAGAGACGCAATAATTTTTTTAATCATTTATTCCTTATTTATTTATAGATACAGTATTAAAAGTGTGAGTTTAATATAAAATGTCTTAATGTTCAGTTTACAAAAATGTAAAAGTTACTAATATACACTTCTGTCTAAAACTAGTATTTATTATATCATGTCAATCATTGCAGATTTCAGATGGTCACAGAGGGGTAAGATTACAAGTAATCTGTTAACAACAGTTGGTCTCATAAACTTATTAACACACGTGAACACATGATAGTCTCTGTTGTAACAGGTGCTCGCTGTATACATTGTTGTGTGAATGTTTATGAAGCATTCTCACTATTGTGATCCATTTTTTTTCTGTACGTTTTTCGGCATCTTTCTCGTTCCACAATTTTTGTACTATTTCAGCAAAACATTCAGCTCGTTCAGGACAATCCTGATATGACTTTTGGTATTGGTGCAACTTAAGCTTTTTGAAATATTTAGCCTTTTCTGCCATTTTGTTCTCATAGAAAATGAACTGAGCTCATTTTACCTCCTCCAAATCATTGGATCTGTTTACAACCTTATACTGCTCCTTTCACATTTTGTTCTGGTTCAGCTACTTTCAGCTACTTTTAGCTGTTTTGTGCTCCTTTCAGGTTATTTCTGCTAACGACAACATTTATGTGCTTCTTTTAACTTCTCTTTGCTAGTTTCAGCTTGTTATGCTCCTTTCAGCTTATTTCTGCGTTTCAGCTTTTTCTGCTATTTCAGCTATTATTTAGCTGTGTTTACACTAATTTTACATTTTTTGGGGGCAAATTATACATTTTTTTCACTCAATTCAACTATATTCAGTCTAATTCAGCAAAAATGTGCTCTCTCCACTTGCTTCTGGTAGCTTAAGCTACTTTCTGCTGTTTAAGCTACTTTTCGGCTGGTTTTTTTTTTTTTTGTCTGGTAATTTCAGCTTTTTTCCAGATAATTTTCACTTCTTTTTTTTTAGCTAATTTCTGCTTCTTTCAGCCTAACTGGGCAAACATGTTATTTCTGCTTTCTTCTGCTAATTTAAGCTTGTTCTAACTTTTCAGCTACTTTTTAGCATTTTTAGCTAATTTTAGCTGTTTTCAGAGAATGTTAAGTTTTTTTGGTGGTAATTTCTGCTACTTTCAGCCTAAATAACTTCTTGCTGCTAATTTCAGCTTGTTATGCTCCTTTCAGCTTTTTTCTACTATCCATCCATCCATCCATCCATTATCTTTACCCGTTTATTCCATTTTGGGTCACGGGGGTCGCTGGTGCCCATGTCCAGCAACCACTGTGCGAGGGGCGGGGTACACCCTGGACGGGTCGCAAGTCCATCACAGGGCCACATAGAGACAAACGAGACAAACAACCATTCACTCTCTCACTCACACCTAGGGACAATTTAGAGTTACCAATCAGCCTAACATGCATGTGTTTGGACTGTGGGAGGAAACCGGAGTACCCGGAGAAAACCCACGCATGCACGGAGAGAACATGCAAACTCCACCCAGAAAGGCCCCTGGACCAGGGTTTGAACCAGGGACCTGCTCGCTGAGAGGCAGCAGCTCTACCAGTTGCGCCACCGTGCTGCCTCTTTTTTCTACTAGTTTCAGCTTTTTCTGCTATTTTAGCTACCATTTAGCTCTTTTGATGTTATTTTTTTCTTTTCATCTAATTCCACTTTTTTTTTTTTTTTAGCTAATTTCAGATATTTCTGCTTCCTTCTGGTAGTTTAAGCTTATTTTTGCCTTTTACTTTTTTGGCTATTTTCAGCCTTTTTTTATAGATAATTTCCTATTTTTTGTGCTCATTTCTTTTTATTTAAACCTAATTCAGCAAATATGTGTTCTTTCTGCTTCCCTCTGCTAATTTAGGCTTGTTCTTCCATTTCATCTACATTTCAGCATGTTTTTATTTAATTTCTGCAGTTTTTCAGCAAGTTCTTCTGCATTCACACTGCATTTATGCAGGAAATGCACTTCCTCTAGTTACAGTAAAAATCACTCTTAACTGAGCAGTTTACATTTTACTCCATGCAGGAGTGGATGGGCTTGTTTCAAACAAGCACCATCATGTCCTCTGGTCAGATAAGAGCTCGGTGTGCTCCTCTGGCAGCACACTTCAGTGTTGTGATGTGGAAGAGCAATACTGGAACTGGATAAGCTCCGTATGGCTGCCCCACGCTGAACCTATCCTCTTCATCCCTAATATAAGCACACTCTGCCTAGGTGGTGATGAATAATCAATGGCACTTTGAGTTTTAATTCAGTGTTTCACCTCATCCTTCACAGACTGTGCTTGCAAGTTGGTAAAGAAGATGCTGACATGATTACATATCATTAACAAAAAGGAAATTAGGTCACGTTCTTTGCATTCTCTGGCCATGTCTGACTTTCACACATGAGACCCTGAGCTGCAGCACACTGCTCGGTGGCACCATCATTGTATAAACTCCACTTCTCATCATGATGGTAAAGTAAGAAACTACATCTGAGCTTTCCATGAAAAGAAGACCCCTACTGGGCAAATGCTAACAGAGGGAGGCACTGAAACCTTTGATGGCTGAGGAGGATGTAAGAAATGTGGGCATAAGTCCAGTCTGCCTGAGTGTCTGGTCTCCAGTACTGTATAAGATGTTGTTAGGCTGCTTTTAGAGACGCCACAGTAAGTGTAGGCATCTCAAAAGGCGCCCTAATTTACTAGCAGCAGCATGGAGCTAATGTGAGAAGCAAACCATTGAGCAGAAGAGACCGGCAACAATATCCGATTTATGACGTGAAGAGACACTTTGAATTCTGACGGATCTCATTAGGAAGTCGCAGCTGACTCAGTAAAATGGACTGTTTCTCAAGAGGTTTTAGGAGAAACAAAATAAATGAATAAAACATTATTTTAGCCTCATTGCCCACCAAATGTTTTCAACACACTTATGTGGAAAAACAAAGAAAAGGGAACGATTTATAGGATTTATTTTTATTATTTATGTATCATTTTAGATATCTTGTCTATCGTTTGTTTTTTGACAAAGCTGCAGTCTTCTCTCTGAAACCTTACTCTTGGCACCATGTGCTTCTTGTCCCACAGAAATGCATTTTAAGGATGATGGGAAAAGCATTGTGTTTCTGTTTTTAGTATGCTTTAAAAATGCTTTTGCTCTTCTTTAATGTATTCATTTAGTGTTATATTTTACATGTGTCATCTTCAGTGTTACAGTACTTGAAATGTAGGTGTCCGTCTTAAAGAAATACACTATATCAGATGTAGAAAAAAAGATAAGTGTATTTTTTTTTGCATTGAGAACATTATTTCTTGATTGCTTGTGAATTTATCATAAATCAATCAGAATTAGTCAAAAAAGTGTACTAGAAATTGTTAGTGTACATTATGTTATATGTGGAAAATGGACTGTAGTTATATAGCACCTTTTTATCTAATCAAGAAGCGCTCTACAACACAATCTGTGCCCTCATTTACCTCCACACAGCACTCTACTAAATCAAACAAATCATTCTAAAGAGACTAATCAGAGCTTTATCACATTCATACATCGATGGGACACACATCAGAGGCAACGAGGCGTTCAGTGTCTTGCCCAGGGACACTTCAACATGTGACTGCTGGTGGAATCAAACCCACAACTCTCTCATTGGAGAGCAACATGCTCTAACCACTCAGCCACAGCAGCCCACCGATATACACATATATAGACACAATATGTTTAAATATATTTGATTTCCATTAAATGTGTTTGTGGATTTATCTGTGGCTTATTCAAAATAGGGTTATTTGCATTCATTTGCCAAAGTGTTACTAATTGTGTTATTACAATTTAGAGATGAACGTATACTACCAACAACTATGAACAACTATGAAAGGTTGGGATAATGTTACAGTCAGTGTGAACCCTAAAATAAACCCTTTTTCTAATAATAAAAAAGCAACAGATCTAGCAGCTTGTGTTAGAATAAAGGCAGCAGTCACTCTTTGATGCTATGCACACAAAAATGTAAATACTACTTAAAATAAAAAATCTTGTTTTTTTTTACAGTAAAAGTGTGAGTGAACAAGTCCAACATGTTAGTTCTCTGCTCACCATACTGTAATATGTTCAGAGCATGTGCAAAGCAGGTACACATGGTTTCTGAGAAACGTGCACGCTTCCTCGCCTCATTTGAATCTGATGCTCCATCTTGAATGACGCACAGAAGCCACACTAGTCTGTGAACGCAGCAGATGTGTTTAAAGCCTGTGTGAGTCAAGTTCATATTTCCTGACAGTGTGGTTGAGCTGAGTGAAGCACCAAGCACTGTTCTTGCTGCGTGCGTGTGCGTGTGTGTGTGGGGGGGGGGACTGGATTAGAAATGGTACCCACCTCAAACAGACTTTCTGTCAGTGCCCGCCTGACCATCGTCCACAAAACGGCACAAAAGAAAAAGAGGGCGATCTCGGTCCAGGTGATGTAAGCGTTATCCAGAAGGGTCTGTCTGGAGAGCTCCAGACCGCAGGTGCCACAGTCTCTCCACGCGCCCAGCATCACGCTGGACCCTCGGCTGAGGAGCTCCCAGTACCCCGGCATGGGCTCCACTTCCACCGGCCCGGCGCTCCCGCCATCACTGCTCATCGTGGTGCGACGCAGAAACAACGGAGAGATGTTTCAATTTAAAAGAAGAAAAAAAAAAGAGAGAGAGAAAGAAAGAAGCCGGGAGAAACGCCTCCAGCAGTTCAGTCCCGTCTGTGATGACTGACCGGCGGCGCAGCTTATCTAACCAGCTTAGCCTAATTCTTTGTCTTCCTAATTAAGACATGGGTCCACTTTAGGACAGTTTTATGGCTCCCTGCAGCGCCCACCACTCGTCAGCTGTTTGGAAGAGAATTACAAACACACAAATTATCCAACGAGTGGATTTTAGCAGCTATTCGGAGCCATTTGCGGCGGTCTGGTGAACGCGGCTCCTCTTCATCTCACTGCGCGCGCACGGTTCGTCAGGTTAGCCGCCTAGCTTACAGTAAACCGCACAGCAGCCGGCGGGCTCCAAGCTAACAGGCTACATGAATGAATTAGCCTTTAACATACATAAACGGATTCATCTGGAGGTGTGTTTTGCTCACCCACACCCGCAAAGCCATAAAGGCTAATGTAACACCGGCGTCAGACACGCGCGCTCATCTCCGTTATTCGCCTTACGTAACGTTTCGGAACCAAGTGTCTCACACAAGAGCAAGTTATTCCAGTTTATTTAAGGGATAAATTAGAGGAGAATATTCCGGAGTGAGCTTCTCCTCCTCCTGCGTCCAGAGAAGTTTTTAAGGAGGCGCGCGCAGCTCCCCGCAGGGATGAACCGGTGCGTTGAGGGGCAGCGCGGCTCAGCGGCTGCGTTTATGTGAAAACGGATTTTTTTTTTTTTTACTTGGTGATGCCGTGACGTATTAAGGCCTGCTATTTTCTTTACAACACTCTGCTTGAATCAGATGAGAAAGGATGATTTAAAGAGACAGGGCAATTTAGCCTCGCAAGCCTCCAAAATATAATTAACCCCACAAAGAAAACACAAAAATCTAACACTATGAAAAAGCACTTGAAGGTGACACTTCTGTTTAGTCTCATGAACATAAAAAGACCACAGGTTTCACACATTTATTAACATTTCAAAGGAATGTTTGTATTACACATGGATGTGAAAGAAATGTAAATTTATATAGAATATCTAGACAGGATGTTCTATCCGCCCACATATCAAATAAGGACTTCATTATGACTTCTAAAGGGGTTTTAATACAGCCATGAGATCAAACACGCAGTGGTGGTTTGATGGTACGGTTTCATGGTTTTCCATAAAGTTCACTGTCAAAGTATCTTGAAGAAAAGCAGATGCTTTATGCTGTGGCGGTGGGGGCGTACTGCATTGTTAATCGGTCAAACTCATGCTCCTGCAGGAAGACAAAAAAGAGAAAACGGTTAACGCCACAAAAACAAAAAAAAAGTGTTACCATAAGAGCTGCTGTGGATGTCCCAGTTGGTTTGGTAACCCACTATTTTGCACATCTGTACCCTTATGTAATTACAACACAATGTGCGACAAGGGCTAGAGTCAGAGTTTAATGCTCTCCTTGGCTTTAGACCAAGAACACCTGCTCTCAACATAAACAAATTTGTAGCTAAACTACAAAATGAGCAGCATTAAGTAGATTAATAAATAAATCTGGGTTTTATGACCAACTCATGCTGTACAACAGATACAAGTATCTTCCTCTGAATTAATAATACGCAATTTACCTTGGCGATGTAGTCTTTGAGGAACGGGTGGGCTCTGTGTGCATCTTTCAGCTGGGAGAGATATCGATTGGTGACCTGAGGGTACACAAACAGATTATGATTACAGCCAGCCATAAAAAGCTTACGAAGCAAAACCTACAACCTCTGAAAAGCAGGTTTTTAGAGAAAATTTACAAAGAATTGACGATAAAAAAAATGTTTCAGGGCCCTAAAAACTATTTTTAATGTTGGGAACTTCTGCTAAAGACAACAGTGCAAAAATCACAATACAGAAAAAATCTGACTCAAACTCTGGAGCTATTCACTGTCAAACACGATAGAATACATGTACAGTAAAACTCATAGTAAATTATATGCAACAGTTTTCCAAACACTCTGTTGCTAAATTAGTCATGAGACATAAATATTTAATGTTTAAGAGAAACATGCTGCACTGAATGATCTTTAGGCTGCAAAGCTTAGAAGAACTTAACGCAGTTGTTAGAAAGTATGTCTGAAAAATGCTTAAATAACTTTGACAGGAGTTGTGCATGCACTCACATGCAGTAAAAAATAATTTGTAAAGATTCAAACTTTTGTTATCACGACACAAAAGTCAAATCATTACATTTTTAAGGGTTATTCTCATTTTTCCATTTCAGCATAAAAGTAATTTTACAAAGAAATTGTCTCATTTCACCAGGTAAATGTTAAACAGATCTCACCTGGAAACATTCGATTCATCACTTGTTTTTATAGTCAGCGTAAAATTTCATTATCAAGTTCCTCAAATGCAAGTCCGATTACTCTGTTTTTATCTCATGAACTCTGAGTCTCAAATTGTAAAGCTTACACATCATTAACTCAGCTGATGTGCAGAAAAATATTGTTTTTTTGGGGAAATGTTTACAATTTTTCTGATTAAAGCGTTGTAGCCAAAGAACATGCAAAGTCTGGATCTCTCATAAAAAAAATAAAAATAAAAAAAACAGATGACACTGAATCTCTTAATGACAGAAAAAAAATTTAGAGTTTACTGAAGAGGTGCAGAATGTAGATCAGCCAAACAGCATCAGAATCCAAAAACTTTGTGGCATCTTTGTTTCTCTATATATGCAGGTTCACCAATAACATGCCACGTCTTATTACACTGCCTAATAAACAACATTCTTCAAAAGCAACACAACCCTGCTTGGATGTACTTATTGAATTTGCACAACAACAGTGATGAAACGAAACGCGTTTAATGTCGTCTGCTAGCTGTTTGCTTAAAGGACACTATTAAACATAGCTGTTAAAGCAGTGGCCTCTCTAAAAACACTGGGTCCAAAGTCTCACCTCAGGAGCTTTGCCCAGATGCTGTGTCAGCACTATGAGGTTGATCAGCGTCTCTGGATGGCTGCTGTCCTGATAGGGAGAAGAGAGATAGAAAACAGACAGAGTCAGAGACTCATTATAGCAAGTTTAACATAAGCTAGAAGAGATTTAAAAATGACCACAAATGTAACGTGGTGTTTACAGAAAACGAAGTCTAAACAAAAACTATTATCTGCTTCCATAAATACAACCTGTCACAAGTATTGTGATCCAGTCCAATTTCTAATTCTGCCACTAAAATTTAGGTGGAAACGGGAATATAAAGTTGGTGCAACAACTTGTTTGAAGATGACTGAGCAAAGCACAACACTTGTCATTTCTGGGTTTAATTGTAGATCATTTGTCTGTTTTATTAGGCCAAGCCTGACAGCTGAAAGTCACAGTTTGTTTAGTTCTGTCTGTAGAGAGAGCGATCACATCACTGGATAACTGTTTCTTTGTAAAAAAAAATAATAATAATAATAAAACCAATTAACATTGTAAGACACGCGTGGCACAAAAAACTATCAGGTTGGGTTCTCCACGTGAAACTGGCTTTTTAAATTATTCAACTTGCATATTTTAAAAGGTAACAAGTGCTTACAAAAATGACTTAAGGACAATTAGGAAATAATACTACATTTTAAACCAAAACATGCAGGTAACAGAGTGAAGTTAAAAAAGCAATTTAATTAGTAAGAAAATGTAAATACTGGAAAGTTGTTGCATGAAGGAAATAAACTGTCTATTGATCAAACATGAACAAGAACTCTGAAGCTGAAAAGACTATGTGCTGCCATCTGCTGTCACAAAGATGTTAGTGTTTTTACCTATTATAAGCAAAAGAAAACTCATACAATATCAAAAGTAATTTTCCTTATACTAAATATAAAGGCAAGATGATTATGTTAAAAACAACTATTATATTGTGTAGAGTACACAAAAATGGACTAATAAGGGTTGTTTATGCCTGGTTAGGAGCACACACACACACACACACACACACACACACACACACACACACACAC
>NC_056500.1:20625102-20630405 GCF_014905685.2 Nematolebias whitei
ACACACACACACACACACACACACACACACACACACACACACACACAGCTGCAGGCAGACATAACCCTCAGCTGTTATTATAGAGCCTGCTTGGAAGACAGAGCTTTGCAAATACTCACTATGTTGACATCAACAGAAAGGCATTCCATTCATGAGCACCACTAACAGAACAAGCAGACAAGCCTATGGGGTCACAGTAAATGGGCAGGTACAGTCTCTGTGACAGAGGACATTTTGATTACATGGCTCCCACTGGACCCTGGGGAAAATACATTAATTCAACCTTTATTTATACAGGTTAGTTCCCACTGAGCCTCAAGGACTCATTTACAAGAGAGACCTGTTGCATCACCCCTATTATCACCATTCTGACAGCAGGTATAACTTGTCACTGCACAGTCACCTGACACATCATACCCGACATCAAACATGGAAAGCTCCAGCTTAGTATATTTTATGATGTTGGTGAATTTACAGACTTCTCAATAATTTTTTGAGTAGGAGGCTAACGGCTCAGAGTAGGAGGCTGGAGTCATTTCCCAACATCAGCACAAAGATGTTCTGTGCAGTGAAAATGTCGGTGAACGCACTGTTTAAACACTGATCACTGATGAAAATGTCTTACCAGCATCACAGATACAAAAGTTATGAAGTCATAACCTGCAGCAGCTGTCAATCACTTTTGTAGAGTGAGATAACATACATTTTCAAGAATCTAATAAAGAATTATTTCACAATGAATTTTATCTTTATTCTTTATCTTGCAGCAGTCCCAGCTGAATTCATGCAGCTCAAAAATTTGACTTTGTCTTCTGCAACTACAGACAAGATCGTGAAATCTGATCGACATCAAAAGCATCATAACGCATACATATGATATGAATAAGAGTTTTAACCCTTTAACTTTATGACTCTTCTTGTTCCTCTGGGGGGAAAATCGCCCACCTTATTTAAATGATCTGTACTTACAGTATATAGCACCTTTCTATCTAATGAAGATACTCGCAGCACTTTACAACACAATCTGCGTCCTCATTTACTCATCCACACATTCATACAGCAGCACTCTACTAGATCTCTACAAAGTTACTCTGAATCTGTAGAAACTAATCAGTGCACATTCATACACCGATGGGACTCACATTGGAGGCAATGAGGGGTTCAGTGTCTTGCCCGGGACACTAACAAGGTGGAGTCGAACCCCCAACTCTACCACTGGAGGACGACTGCTCGAACCACTCAGCCAGAGCTGCCCCAATTTGCTTCAAAATACTATTTAAAAATATTTTTCCACATAAAAAAAAACTAGTCAGCCTTTAAGAGCTGTCTCAGCATGAAATAAAAATATGTAATTTAATTTTTTTATTCTATTTTATTTTAATGATTTAAGATTTTTTTTGTTTTGTTTTGTTAAAAACTCTACACGTTTTTTTTTTTTTTTTTTTAATTGACAAAAAGTTTGTTTTAAGGTAATAAAAAAAAAAAAAAAGTATTTTCCTCCATTAGTCTGCTCTCTGGATCAACATCCACATCCTCCTGTGTTCTCCAGAGCTCAGATCTGATGCTTGGTTCTGCTGGTCCAGTCAGAGGGGATCAGAGGGGTTCTGGAACCACTCTTCTGCACAATCGGACCTCGTAGTGGGGCTCGGTCCACTCTTCCTCCTCTAAAACAAATCATGATCACCCTTTTCATCGACAAAGTCCTCTGTCTGACTCATACTGTTTTTCTCCTTCATGATCCTCTCCCGTCCGAGAGGTTCTGACTCGGTGGTTCCGTCCTCCTCTGGGTCTGCAGCAAACCTCATGACTCACTCCCGCTGTTGCTGTGACTTTATTGCACTGAACTCCATTCAACTTCCGTGTCTTTTTCTTTTTCTTCCTGTAAATTTTTGGGCGCTTGACAAATAACTCCGAGCCGCCGTCAGAAAGGAGGAGGGGGGGGGGGGGGTGACGGGGGTGTTTGGTCCCCAAGACTGCCCGTCTTTGCTGCAGCCTCTCGCTCTAATGCGCTTTAGATACGACAATGGTTTTCAAAAACAGATGTGGTGTGGATTATTTATCATAACGCTGCTTTTACTTGGCCTATCAAAATGATTTAAAAACTGGTGTGTAACTTAAAGTCTGCACTTATGACAAATTAAATTGAGTCACTGAGAGGCTGTGTCTTTCCCTCTAGAGTAACTGAAATCGGTCACGTGACTATCACATGCCATTGTGTCGATCGACTCCAAAGGAAATAATATTTATAAATCGTCAGTCAGAGTAAGCAGCAAAATCACCACCTGCTATTAAGAAGGTAGAAATTGGATTTATATACACAAAAACAATCAATTACAAATAAAACTGTTGATTTCTAACCTTATCAAGTGCCTCCTGTAGCACTCCCTCAGCCTCCTCCCACTTATTCTGAGCCATGTAGCAGGCCGCCTGCCCATTGAGAAGCAACAGTGTGGACGAGTACTTGTCAGACATTTCTTGGAAAATGTAGTAAGCATCTTGCAGCTTCTCTCCACCCTGAAACAAGCAAGGTGTTCACTATAAGAAAGGCACTAAGTTATGCATTTTTAATTCATGTGTTCCAACCTGTGCAAATTACTTTAAATCTGATAGCAGACTAAACACCAAAACTACATCAATGCTGACAATTTGCTCAAGACATATTTTCCATCACTACAAAACAATATTCCTCTCACCCCAAAGATTTACAAACATGACAACCATTCACGGATACATCATGCATTTACACACTGTTTTCTCCTTACCACAGCAATATTAACCCAAGCGGTGGCTAGCTGGGTAAGAGTAGCATCTTCATCCTGCTCCTGCATCTTCTTCAGTTCTTTCCTATTAAAAATACATAGATTAAATGGCAATAGAGCTAATTTAATAGCATCTTCCAAACTAGATATTATAGAATATTAACCTGCAACACTAGTGTCCATGCATTTACCTTCATAAGAATGTTTTCTGAGAGTCATAAAAAAGCTCAGCTGCAACTTCAACTAAACACAGTTTTATGTTTTTATAAAGATGTCAACAAATCAGTACCTTGCCAGGTCAACACGATCCAGACTGAGAAGCACCTGGATGGTCATGGCCATACTGACCAAAAGAAGAAAAAGAAAAACATGATTAGATCCAGTTTGATCAGATTCACAACAATATTAAAAAATTATAACCTTCTATCACAAAATAGAAATACTCAAGTGAAGATTTGTTAAAAATTAAATGTTTGCTATTTTAACCAAATTGTTACCACGAAACATTTAAAGTTTGAATGTTTTAGTTACCATTTGCAGTTAATATTTCATGTATTAACACAAGTTTATGTACCTTAATAATCTTTACTTAGTTAAAGAACATCCAAATCAACTTTTTATGAATAAACATTAAGGCAGAATTCAGTAATTCTGGTTGTATTTTCTAGCATTTTCTAATGAAACGTGATTAAACAACATCAAGTTCAGCAAAATCTTGATTCCTCTTTACCACTCCAGACTTTCTCCTTGATGCAGAGTTCGGAGGGCAGCATCAGTGTTCATCTCATGGTAGTAGATGGAGGCAGCCATGAGGAGAAAGGTGGTGTTGGCAGCATCCACACTCTTCGCCATCTTTTTGTCCAAATCAGCAACGATAGCGTCTCTGGAAAAAAAAAAAAAAAAACGGTTAAAAAACAAAAAGACAAAAAGTTTAATGCCAGAGGACAAAATAATTTACTATTTAACAAAAACATGTACGAAATTTGGAGATATGCCAGTAGTATTTGCACATCAACCAAAAAGGCAACTTTTGAATGAAACTGTGAAGATTTAACTGGTGATTAAAAACTGTCCATAAAATATCCATTTTACAACAGGTCATTGGGCATGTTTACACTTGTCATTTAATAGTTAGCTTAAATTAACTTGTTTTTAAATTAATAAATGATAAACAAACCAGGAGGACTCTGTGTTAAATCATATTAAATGCTGGGTTGTACCTTTTGCTTTCACTGGACAGATACTCTGCAAACATCTTCACAGCCTGAAGCTCAGGTGGAGAGTTGGCCTTAATGTCATCAAGAACAACAGCGCATTTCCTCTGTGAAACACAGAAACTCACACGTTACAGTGAGGACAGGGCTAGTTTTACACCGACAGATTTCTTGTTTGACACCTTGTCTTACCTGAGCGATGTATGCTCTGTGTAAAAACATGTCTCTTTCAATTTCCTTTTCTGGAGACGACGGCTTTAAAAACAAGATGATTTTTAGCACTGATTGTCGGTAAAGAAATAGAAGCAATGGATCGCTTCTATTAGCTAGTTTGTTAGCATAGGTCTTGTAGGCTAAACCGACAAATAAATAAATAAATGTAAACAAATAAACAAATTTAAATATGTCACATACCTTCACTTTCTGAGCCTCGTTAATACATTGTTGGTAACTGCCGATATAATAAGCATTTTTCACATCGAACAGTTCATCAACATCAGTCTGCTGCGCCGCCATATTGACTACTGAACTTCCGGACACGTCGCAAAAACACGCCACCTTTTTGCGTTTCTACCAAGGATTCTGGGAATTTGAGTTTTAACAGAGCTAGAATGGAAAACATGTTCAAGATGAAAACGTGTACTGTACGTACTGCATTAAAAGATAAACTTATTACGAATTACAATTCAATACACTTAATTTATAGATTATGATACATTACTTTTGGAAATAATTCAATGTCAGCACTAATCTGTAATCTGATAAATGTTGTTGTATAAACTGCTATTTTCTTGTAGTCTTGTCTTGACAAATTTGTAAAAGAATAAAATAAAAAAAACTTTTGCATAAGCTCCCAAAGCTTGCTTTTTATTTATTTTAAATTAGTTTTTTGCCATCTCTTAAGTGATTTCTTGTTTGCATTCAAAGTGATTTAAAATATTTTCTATTAACTTTTAACCCCTTGTTTAAGAATTGTTATTTTAATGTGGCTTTGATTCCGAGCACATGATTGTAAGGATTAAAAAAAAAGTTAAATCGTGTCACCTAGAGTGAGAAACGTTTTGATGATTTTAAGAGCTCTTATCTTCTTTGGTTGTATAAATACATATTTTATAAATTTTAATTTTATATTTTAATTCGTTGCTTTCTTATTTGGTTTCACTGAGACGCTTTGGTCAACTTTATTTGTTTTAAAAGCGCTATCAAATTGACGCCAATGTTTTGATACTCATTTCACCACATATACCAGCAGGGGGCGCTCCAGACCAATTTCAATGTTACAGGATAGATAGATAGATAGATAGATAGATAGATAGATAGATAGATAGAT
>NC_056500.1:20630415-20639367 GCF_014905685.2 Nematolebias whitei
AGATAGATAGATAGATAGATAGATAGATAGATAGATAGATAGATAGAATGGTTAAAATGGAAAATGGTTATGCTTAACTGGTCACAAAAAAGTGTGAACAATAAAAGAGGGACATAAAAATATTACACTTGTTTAGAAAACACATTTATTTTTTGTATATATCTTTTGAATTGACATGCATGTTCCCATTAGTTTTTGTTTTGTAACTTTGAAATGTTGATGAAAAAGACAAACCAAAGGCCAAATGTGTGTTATTTTAATGAGTATTAAATGTGTTGATGACAGAAATGCTTCCCCCCACAGTTCCTGTTCATTGTTCCCCCAGCACCATTTCCTCAGGGAAATTTTCAGCCGTGGGACCTGGACAAGGATAATTACTGGAAACCCTAATGGGGGGTGGGGGGTACGTGCTGGTCCTAAATGGCCTTTTTCTTCTCATTGGGTTTGATGGGGCTGGTCCAGTCGCCTCTTTGCTCCTTCATTGGTCCAAGCCGCCATCAGTCTGATGAAACTAGGTCCTCACATCAAGTTTGAAACTTTTTTGAACCAGACGGAGGAGGAAGGGGAATCCAGTTACACCGAACAGCAGCCAAACTTGTAACTGATCTACCAACGTCGGACTGAAGAAAAAAAACTCTTAATAATTTAAGTTTGCGCCTGGTACACGGTTACAGAGCTACAGGAAGAAAAGAGGAAAAAAGGAAAGTCGAGGAGTTTTACGGCGATACTCCACTAAACAAGGCGGCTTTGCAGGGTGGGAAACATGTTGTGAAGCGACTTCCCCGGGCTGTGTCTTTGCAAGGATGAAGACTTGAGCCGCGGTTGTTCACATTAACTTGTCAACTCTCTGGCGGACCGCTGCCGTGTCTCACCGGAGCGAAGAAGAAGAAGAAAACAGAAGAAGAAGAAGAAGAAGGTGAGCTCGCGCACCGCGGTGATATTAACGGTTCACAGGCTTTTAATGAAACGTCCTCCGACTGTAACATCTCTCAACGAGTGACAGAGGAATCTTCTAGAGGCCTGGACTCAAATCTGTCCCGAGTTACTAAACAGGCCGCTAAATAAAAAGTTTACCTCTAAAACTAGCTGGTTAACGGTTTATCATTATGAGGTCCTTTAAAAAAACTTTATTGACTCTGGAACACAGAACAAAAACAAACAAAACGACGTTAGCCAAGAGAACTGCACATAAATGTAATATTACTGAATGCAACAACAACAAAATTAAGCCAAACTCCAACATGAGAACACATCGTTGTAGATGTATTGCTTTTGATTAATAGGAATATGAATTGAGTGCATGTATTGATTAAACTCAATTAAAAAAAAAAAAACTAATTTTGGTTCAATGCTCATAATCCAGGTAAAACATTCAACCAAGTTCAGTCAGGTCATCTGGACGGTTTCTTTTTTGCTGAAGGGCGAAACGTCTCAACAACATAAAAAAGCAACTGTCCAGATGACCTGACTGAACTTTGTTGGACAACTAAATTAGGCCTTTTTTCTAAAAACTGTCTTTATTTGAAATTTGACTTGGGTGATTTGCAAATTATTGAAAATTTTCTTCGGATTATTTTTATTCTTTTCATTTTGCTGGAAGACAAACTACATGTTTTCATCCATCCATTATCTTTACCTGCTTCTTCCTTTTCGTATCGCGGGGGTCACTGGTGCCCATGTCCATCCAGGTCTCCAGTCCATCACAGGGACACTTAGAGACAAACAGCCTCACTCACACTCACACCTAGGATCAATTTAGAGTTACCAATCAGCCTAACATGCATGTTTTTGGTCTGTGGGAGGAAACGGGAGCACCCGGAGAAAGCCCACGCATGCACGGAGAGAACATGCAAACTCCACCCAGAAAGGTCCCAGGCCGGGATTTGAACTGGCAAACTTCTCGCCGAGAGGCAGCAGCTCTACCAACTCCACCACCCGTGTTTTCAGAGTAATTAAAAGTTGTGGGATGTTTACTGAAAATGTTTCCGTATCATATTGGAATGAGGACACAACCAAAGCAACTGAGTGACAGATTCTGGGGAGAGATCACAGAAAATATAGTTTATAATTTTGTCTAATTTGAACTTGTTGAGTTAATTTTTTGCAGGTAAATCCTGTGGCTGTTTGAAGGACGATTCTTTGATAAGTGAGATGAAAATGATTTGTCAGAAGCCAGACATTTTGCCAAATCACGTCCTCTCCAGTTTGAAATGGCAGCCGGTACAGAGGGAACCTCCTTCTCAAAGAGTGATCTAATTGTTTAGTTATTGTTGCAAAAAAGAAAGTTAAGACATATTTTCCTACAGGGGAGTGGTACAAGTAAGAGTAGGAGCCTTCTGACCACAGACCCTTGGTGGAAGCTGTGCCTGTAGATGAGTAGATAAAGCCTGACTGTAAAAAAAACAACTTGTTGGGGGATTTCTGTACATAAAAATTACAAGCAAGAAAAAAATTCAACCCACTCTGGTTAGAAAACGTTTAAAGAGGAATGGTGCTCCACATGTTGGCACAGTTTTTCAAAGAAGTGACAAATCCAGTTTAAGACTTATTATTTTTCTGATCCTTTGTGATGTTATGCTTAAATAACGGACCTGATTTTTGATTGGTATGCCTAAAAGTTCTGGATCAGCCTTTATTAGACATAAGTTTGCATTGATTTGGGGTTTAGCTGGAGTCCAGATGAGCTGGACATGATATTAATTCATTTGATACCCAGTGAATGAATTTTGATCCTCATCTTTTAGGAACAATGGGGTATCATCAGCCAAATGCAATAAAGCAAGTTGTTTTCCAGTAACAGTTATCCGTTTCAGTGGACTGGTTTTCATGTGATCAGCCAGAAGCGGAGCCACTAAAGGAAGAGCGATAAAGGGAGATGGGACACCCCCTGTCTAACTCTTCTACAGAGTCCTTCTAGAAGGATTTGTTCATTTTGACATGTGGTGACATCATTCAGAATTTCTTCTGTCGCACAGTTGTTGTTCAGAACTGGAAATTGGTTGAAGTGTCAGAGTGTTCAAAAGGGCATCGATCGACGTTTGGCAGAAGTTGGAGGCTGCTCGTCACAAACTTCATTTGCACAGGCGCTTTCTTACGTATTTAATGGAAGTAGTTGGATTAAAATATTTTCACAAGACAACTCACCGAGTTGAACTATTTTAATGAGCGGTGTGTGTTTTAATTTGCTTGTAGTGAAAATACATTGCAGAATTGTTCTCTGACCCATTAAGTATGTGATACAAGAGGCTGCACATGTTTTTCAAAGCTGGTCCATGACTGTCACTGTAACAAAATCTGACTCTAATGTGCATTTAATCAAACTGTCAGAGCTTTACTAAAACATTATAACTTAGTGTTGTTCAAAAACACAGGCCCCATTTTAAAGTAAGAGCCTGCATTCTTTGAAGGAATGCATATCACCCGCTGCCTTTCAGGCCAAAGTTTCACTGAGTTGGAGATCAGACTTTCAAAATAAAGTGTTGTGCACAATCTCTTGCCATAGTGCCCAAAATTTACGTTGCGATTCACTCTCAGCTACTACCACACCAAGTCACTGCAAAATTATTACATGTCATTTTGTGTTTTCAAACGTCACTTGGCTGTGACAGCCGACTTAAATTGGATCGGCTCCAGAAATTAATCAAATTGTGATGATAATTCAGTTCAATTCAAAAATACTTTATTAATCCCAGAGGGAAATTATTTGTTGTTGTAACTCATTATCCTCATTTCATTAAGCGATGTTATAGATACTGATGGCTGTAGACAGGAAGGATCTCTTGTAAAGGTCCATCCCACAGTGGATCCTAAGAAACTGGCTGCAGATGCCGTCTGATCCGTCCACCCAGACTCGGCTGGCCTCTTGGTTCCCCCGGGCTGTAGGACCACCCGAATGCCGGGCAGAACTCCTCCCAGAGCGATGGCCACTCCTCCCAGCAGTCTGCTGAGCTCCTCGTCGCTGCGGACAGCCAACTGTAGGTGACGAGGGATGATCCTGTCCCTCCACTGTCACGAGCCGTGTTTCCTGCTAGTTCCAGGATCTCAGCGGTCAGGCACTCAAGCACAGCTGGCAGGTAGATGAGAATGCGTCCACAGAACATCCTTTTCAACTCATTTGAGATTTGTTGCTGTAGTTGAGATATTATTTGAGCTTTTGAGACGTTAATCAGCTGCTGTTGGTTGTAGAAAACTGCCTTGTTGCCATGGTTACGCGTCATAACAAGTGTCCAAAACTAAAAAAGTTTCAGTAAAAATCCTTCCAGCTGCACAGCATCTGATACCAGAGGAAAGAATCATCCAAAAAAATGTGATTTACATCCAGAAAAAGAGGAAATAAAGTTTCCAAAAGCAAAATCTCAGAATGAAAGTAACAGAGCTGCTCCAACATGCAGCCACCTTGAGCGGCGCAATTCTAGAACAATGTGCTGTACTTTTTTTGCCATTAACTTTTTGGAGTCAACTCTTGTCTGCCTGTTAGCAAAATAGCTGATGAACCACTGGATGGATTTTGAAGGAAACTTTTAGGGAATAACCACTGGATGTGCATCTAGAACTGACCACTTTATGAAGCATGGCCACCACAACCAACTCAACTTAAAAACACAAAAATGTCCAAATCTGTCAATTTTACAGATGTTCTGCTTCAGTCTTATGTGCTTACAGCTGTGAGTCATTAACACGCTCAGTGTGGGACGTCTCTTGTTGCACAGCGTTATTTTCAAGGTTTGACAATAACGGCTCCAGCTCCAGCATTTTACACCATGAGATGATGTTAGATTCAACTCTGGCACA
Organism: Nematolebias whitei; assembly: GCF_014905685.2. Taxonomy (NCBI): domain Eukaryota; kingdom Metazoa; phylum Chordata; class Actinopteri; order Cyprinodontiformes; family Rivulidae; genus Nematolebias; species Nematolebias whitei. Next base: position 20,635,207 of record NC_056500.1, read on the forward strand.
ACATTAACACAAGCCTAGCGTAAGCAAAGGCTTAATTTCTTGCATTTGTACGTACACTGTCTGAGTTAGACAAAATCAAGCATGAAACACTCTGAAAACAAAGTTAATGTTTAAAGAAACTGGGATGGTTTTCTGTGCGTGTCTTTATCAGGTCTAAAGAAATGCTGAAGAAAAGTAATCTGATTTTCATCACTGCTTTAAACACCTATTCATCCTGCTTGTGCATTTTGGAGCTTATCCATAGTTTATTCAGACTGAGGCTGCAGAGGACGGAGACATATGTTAGGCAAACACCGATATGTTTTGTAACACATGGCTGTGTTCGTGTCGTGAAGGTTTTCTCCCTCTAACAAGGTCTGTGTGGGAATGAATGGCCCCTCTGTTGCAGATGGGGCTCTGGCAGGTAGTGCCACACATTATCATGCACAGCCCCGACAGACGTGTCAAATGAATTATGGACTGGGGTTTTAGATTCTGGGTTGGACTTGCTCCTTGCATTAGCCGTGTCAGTGGTGAAATGATGTAGCATTTTTCGACTTGCTCTCTTTTAGTTACCAGGAGGTCTGTTTGTGTCTTTGCGGTTGGCAGCAATATGTAAAGAGCAGAAGCAGATAAAACAAATAGCTTTTTGTTTGCGTGGATAGGTTTGTTAAATTCACATACCGTATTTTCTGCCGTACATGTCGCTCTGCCCTATAAGTCGCATCAGTCCAAATATGTCTAAAAAAGTGGAAAAATCCATAAATATGTCACTTCACCGCATACGTCGCATCTATTATGTGTCACCGCTGACGTGTCGCGTTTCTTACGCGTCACCGCTGACAACCCCGAAATGTGGGTTGAACCCTGAAATATGGGCTGGTGTTGTGACAAAAATCGATGCGCTGCTAAGTGGTGGCCGCGGGAGCATGCACAGGAGGACTTTAACAAGAATTTAAAAAGATTAAACCTAAAAACAATTATTTGTTTGCTCAAAATTATAAAAATAATAAAATAAAGGTGTGTCTCAGTCTAACGTCTGCTTAATAAAAGGACTTTAATGGTCAAATCAGCTGTATTTCAAATGTATTCTCTGCCTCGTGCTCCGGGAGCGTGAAGAGGGATGGGGAAAAAAAAAAAGGAGCAACGCAGTCTGTTTCTTTGAAATTTAACAAGAAAAGTTCAAAAAGCGTTCAATACAATGCATCCTGGATGACTGAGAATCTTCACCAGCATTTAACAAGAAAAGCACCTAAAACAATTTTGTTTGCTCAAAATTATAGCAAAGGTGTGTCTCAGTTGAACTTTTACTTAATAAATGCACTTTATTGGTCAAATCAGCTGTTTTTCGCCGGGACGGTGCAGCTGGTTTGACAGTTACAAACAGCAATCAGAATGAATTTGAGGGGTATGGCAAGCCGATTGTGTCATTAATAGCTGGTGAAGATTCTCAGTCATCTAGGACGTGGCAAATTCAAATAAGTTCAAGAAAAAAAACTAAGTATAAAGTAAAGTATAATAAATAAAGTCCAGTTGTTTTTGTATTGAACTTTTTTGAATTTGTCATTATAACGTTTACCTATTACATGATACAACGGTGTGCCAAATTGCTACTACTACTCTGCTGCCACCTAGTGGCTGACAGTGGTACTGCTCAATTTTATTTATTTTTTTCAGTCAGAATGAATGAAAACGGTCATATCTAGGCCAAAAATTGGTTTATAAATATGGGAGAAAATCCATAAATATGTAGCTTCGGCCTATAAGTCGCAGGGCGTGCAAATTATGCAAAAAAAAAACTGACTTATAAGGTGAAAATGATGGTACTTAGATTTAAATATCTTTGTCACAGGAGCTTGGATAGGCTAAAACCACCCCATTGACTGACTGGAAACCATTTCCAAGAGATTAACAGTTTAAAAGATCATTTAGTTAATTAGTATTATATTATATAATGTAATGTGATAAATTATCTGATGATTTCCAAACAAATGAAGATGTCCTTTTCTTGCTTTGGATTGCATTTAGAATCTTAGAGAACTAAAACATCTTGCTTTCTTCTAATTAGTGGAAGCTTTGTGCATCACAACTGCTCCGTCACTGAGCTCTGTATGATCTTGAAAAGCATTAAATAATACAATAATAGTTGTAGGGCAGGATTAACCCGAGGCTACCAAGTCTCATCTGTATATGTATGCGTCAGCGTATCGGCACAGATCCCCTCTGAGCGTGTTTTGGAGGAGGACAACGCAGTCACGTTGTGCGACATTCCTCACGCAGTGTTATTAAAAGCAAAGCTCAAGTTGCTGCAGTGATCCCAGAGACTTTGTTGCACCGACCGAGTCAAATCCATGGTAACTCATTATCAAGACAAGAGAGGTTTCTGACCTTCTTCTACTAGGCAACGAGGTTCAACCGAGCACACCGTGACCCCTGGAAACACAAAACACTGTGGATTTGCGTCCTGGTCTGAAAGCGTCAGGCAGCCTGACAGTTTGGTAGCGTGATGACTGTTTGAAATAACAAGAGTGCCTTTTAATAGACTGAACTTATTTCAGGTTCTGCTTTAGTCATCTGTTGATTTACATCATCCTCACATTGGTCCCCCTTCATTTTTACTGATCACCTTCCCCGCTGCTCGTGCTGCCAAGCACACTTATAATCGTGAGTCTATTAAACAGCAGGTTAACAAATGATGTCCTCCGTGCTGGAGATGAGAGAAAATTAGTCATAATGTGTCCTGCTCTTATGGTGGCCTTAATTAAAACGTCAGAGGCCTCGACATCAGTCACAGCTCAAGCACTGCTTAGCCCGTTGATTATTTCTCACATCAGTCGAGCGCTGTTATGACGCTAATTGTGTTGTAAATAGTATATAATTAAAACTCAGACACGCCAATTAAAGTGAAGAGACACAAAAATGAGCCGCTATTTGATTCGTTATTCTTTCACTTTTCCTTCCAAATTAGCCTAGTTGTTGCCATTAAATAGCAATCTACTTATGCATTTTAATGCAAGAACAAATGTTGTCAGTGTGCGCTGTTCTGGCCTCGGGCAGCGCAGCAGCCACTGTATTCCCAGCCTTATTACACATGCCTAACACTGACTGATGTTCCAAAATTAATGCCAGCAGCTCACAGCCACTCTTTCTTTATGTGCTGAGTCCAGCCTTTATCCTGGTTTCACATCTTTTCCTCTCAACCTGTTGCGCCACAGCAGCCTCCTCTTAGCCTCCAGTCTATTTTAGTTCAAATTGGCAGGCTGAATTATTAAAATCCGATCCATTATGTGTCCATGCGTTAATTATTAATTGTTCAGGGGGCTCTGGCAGATCAGAGAAAACCAGAAAATAAAAAGAAGGGCTTAGTTTTTGATAGCCTATTCACTGCAGGAGTCATTTTAAACAGTTACTGGGCAGGAGCATGAAACAGTGACAGTCCATAACCACAGAGCAAGGATCCTATTCCAGCCAAGGCATGCATATTGTATTGGCCCATGTGTATGTTGCAACTGCTCTGCATGCATTTTGTTACTCTCGAGCCAGAGCTGCTGAGCTAGACGAGTGCTCAAAGAGATCATTACAGACTCGTACGCCTGCTGGAGCCACTTGTTAACGTATGCAATGTTTCTAGCTTAGTGTGTCCATTAGTAGTCGGCACCACCTCTGTTACGCAACATCACAGGAGGAGAGGGAGACAAATCCTGCAAAACTCAATGAAAGATGAAACTATACAAGGTGCTCGTCCTGATATCCTGTCACTGATTTGCTCAGCAGTGAAGTGGTTCCAGTTTGAGTGGTTCCTTATTATTTTCAGAGCACAACGCTCAGTTCTTTAGAGAACAACCAGGATTTTTTTCATTGTCTTCTGTCAGTGGAAGTGGATTATATTACAAAACTGGGGAGAATTTGTAAAGAAGAAAAAGTAATTTGAGCCATATTTGCCTTTGGTTACAATCAAAACACTCTTTTACGATGGAGTATTAGGGTCACACTAAGAAAAAATACATTATGAATGAGAATAAAGTTGTAATATTGCCAGAATAAAATCATAATATTATGAGAATAAAGTTGTAATATTACCAGAATAAAATCATAATATTATGAGAATAAAGTTAATATTACCAGAATAAAATCATATGAGAATAAAGTTGTAATATTACCAGAATAAAATCATAATATTAT
>NC_056500.1:20639377-20641332 GCF_014905685.2 Nematolebias whitei
GTTGTAATATTACCAGAATAAAATCATAATATTATGAGAATAAAGTTGTAATATTACCTGAATAAAATCATAATATTATGAGAATAAAGTTGTAACATTACCAGAATAAAGTCGTAATATTATGAGAATAAAGTCGTAATATTATGAGAATTAAGTCGTAATATTATCAGAACTCTGACATGAAAATCAGTCTTACAACTGTGGTAAAATGATGAATGTTGATGTCGGCGGTACAATAGCGGGATCCAACACACTGTGGCTTATGGATTCTTATGATAAACTAAAACCATATGGCATTGCAATTAATGGCTGCATTGATGGATTTAGTCGTGACATAATGTGGATGGAGACATATTTCACAAACAGTGACCCAAAAGTGATCGCGGACTACTTCATAAGACTCACATTGGAGGCTGTCCACACCAGGTGCGAGCTGACCCAGGATGTATTACGAGTTTATTCTCGTAATATTATGACTTTATTCTCGTAATATTATGACTTTATTCTCATAATACTACGACTTCATTCTCATAATGTTATGACTTGAATCTCATAATACTAAGATTTTATTTATTTTTATTACTTTTTTCTTGTAATGTAATTTTTTTTGTTAGCGTGGCCCTAATACTGCGTCGTATCGCATAACTAGCAGTCTTGTTAGTTGTATTTGCAGCTTTGTAGAAAAGTGACCCTCTTTCCACACATTTTCACATTCTTTTTTCTCTGTTTATCTTTTCTCATGGAAAGGCAAACAAAATGGCTGAAAAGCAAATGTTATACGTCCAAAGTGTGTGCATAGTGTGATATCGCACAGCACTGTTTACCAGCACCACAATAAATGGAACTTTTTGTAATATGTGTCTTATTAAGCTTTATTTTGTTTGGAGTGGTGAACTGTATTGGAAGGTTTTACATTATTATTATTATTATTATTATTATTGTTATTGTTATTGTTATTATTATTATTATTATTATTATTATTATTATTATTATTATTATTATTTTAAACAAATGTATATGTCAACCCCTGAAAAGAGTTAGGAAAAAAAATTGCCCAGTTCAATAGAAAATCTCCCATAATTTTTCCAAACACAAAGGTCACTCGATAACTTTGAACCTTTCAGCCAATAAAGCAATAAACAAACATCTCCCGTCTTCCTGTAAACAGAGGAGTTTTAATAAAGGGTGTAACTGAATTAGGACCTGACAGGATGTCTCTAATGTAGCCTTTTATTGGTTGTTATTGCACATTTACACTGAGATACACATTTGTTTTTCCAATCTAGTGGCAATTAAAAGTGTTTGTGTAATATTTTAAATACTCCCATGATGCCTTTTTGATACATTTTACTACAAAAATCTGACTAAACAATGTAAAATGTTAAGTCTTTTTCTGAATCTGAACCACTGAATCTCAACCACAGTTTTAAGTAGGTTCTGTTCAGAGATTTTGGATTAATCTGGTTGTTTTAACAGTTTTTCGGATAATAGCCAGCTGCAGCACCTTTCACAGCGCCTGAGCTAAACAAACAACAAAATGTTGGTTGAGCATCAGCTGAAGGATTTTCTTTCTGCCCGATTACGTACAGATTTTCCAAAGCTCCCATCCACCACAGTCCTGTTGAACACAAAGTGCACTTATTTTCACGGTGACATGACACGTAGTTAATAGAAACCTGTAACACTGGAAGGGTTTAGTTTTGCGAAGTGTTGTGGCTTGTAGTCTGACAGCAGACAGTTACAGTAAAGAACTGTGCTCTCAAGTGAAACCCAAGATTTTTTTTTTTAACACAACTACACTGTTAATATAGTGGAAGTAGGGCTAGAATCACATCCTCTGCAGTTCTATTTTTCAACTAAATGCTCATTTTATATTTGTACACTAATTTTAATTTGTTGATCTGGTTTTATATATATATATATATATATATATATATATATATATATATATATAT
>NC_056500.1:20641342-20684805 GCF_014905685.2 Nematolebias whitei
TATATATATATATATATATATATATATATATATATATATATATATATATATAAAAATTTAGAAAACTATATACACCATATTTAGGACTTATTAAAGTTATATTCAGTTTATTTGAATGACATATATTGCACACAGCTTGTCCATTTTATCAACACATTTGTAAAAATGAAAGTGTAGGGTACATTAAACCAAACATGACCATTTTGTGAGTAATCATATGCTTTACTTTAGCATGTCTGAAAAATAATATGCTCATCCTGGTCCAATTTTATTGGTTCAGAGCTATGAGTTAATTCAAGATGCAAACACAAGAATATAGTATTATAGATCAAAAAGATTTAAAAGATGAGAACAACTAGGACTCAGGTGTTTGTGTTTGTGCATGAATATGGGAACTAAAAGTTTGCCTTCAAGTGCCACTATTGTTGTGAGATGCTATGGTTCTGTTGGGCCCAGCTGGGAACAGGATATCTGTTCATATGCAGCCACGTCAGCTGTTGCATTATGTTGCTCAGTGATTAATGGGAAGCAAACTTCCACTGTTGGATGAGCAATATCCTTCCAACCTGTTATAGTTGCAACCCATTCAGAGTATATATAGCAGGAATTGTGTTTCAAGGTAGCCGGGCCCCCCAGCAAAACCAAACAGATGCAAACCGGGGGATTTCCTGACCAACATTTCTCTGAAGACAATTAATATTTTTCTCATCCAAAGTCATGCTTTTTTTTTTTTTTTTTTTTTAACTCCAATAAAATTTAGAATAAAAGCCAGTAATAATAACTCAATAGATGATCCAAAAACTTGTAAGAGTTTTCACCCATTTTCTTCCCGAGTACAAAGCTTGTTTTCTGTAAAGGATCTCAAAGAGAACGTGGTGGATTATGGCATATAATCTATTTATCCATCCATTTCTTTACCTGCTGTTCCTTTCAGGGGGCTGATGCATATTTCCAGTTGTCATTGGGTATCCAGAGTGTACATGTCCTACACTGTACAGATCATAGCAGGGATTGTGCTCATTGATTAAATCATCAATTCACAGATTAACTTAAAAGTTGGTTTGTTGCATTATTAGTGTGTAAAATCCCTTAAGAGAAATTTGGAAGAGTTGCAGTCCAGTTTCGTGCAGAGATTAAAATCCCCTCAAACACCTGTGGTTCCGTTATTGCCTCTCAAATTAATAATTATAAGAATTACAATAATTCTTGTTTGTTTTTTTTGGTGTTCTATCACTGAAAAGCTTTGTTCAAACCCTTTCCCCTGCTCTATCCTAAAGCAGAGAGGGTTTTCTCAAATGGAGTTGTCTCTTAGGGTCACAGCGCTCCAATCCACACGACTACAAATCCCCCAGAGTATAAAAGTTGTGACATTTTCTGCTACCATCAGCCAATCAGTTGTTAAATTAACTGTCACAGGAAGATGTGCAGTCTCAGCCAAAGACTTCAGGATCTTGTAGCGCCAAAGCACATAAAAACGTATTTTTGTTGGTGTTTTCCTAACGTTGTTATCAGCATCCTCAAAGACGTCTTTTTCCCAGTTTCCCACCTTTTCTCACCCGTCCTCCCCCAGCTTCACTGTGACTGACAGGTGAGAAAAGTTGATGCAGTGGCTTCAGTCATGATTCGTCAGGGCTAGACTTATCCTTAGTCTGGTTCATATCTGCTGGCTGTTGAATTGATCCAAATCATTAAAACTTGTTGTGGACCGTTAAGTTTGATGTAAACCTCAAAAACAAAAATGGAAACGTGGCCAATCAATCAATCAATATAAGCACATTTCAGCAGGAGTAATGAAACTGGTTCAGAATATTGTAGAAGATTAGGATTCATTGTTTTCCTTCGTTTTCAATTCCACTAACTGCATCTCATTGGTGTATTTTGGTCTGCAGACCTGTCTGGGTAATTTACACTATACTCGCATCACTAAACCAACCTTTGTTAATAACACCAGTGACGTGAATAGAACAGTATGACTTAAAGTTACCATACATTTGGGAGGAAATCCAGGTAATTGTTGTAGAAGAAGAATAAAAATGACACTCTTCTTTTTAATCTCCATTGGATATGATGTTAAGAAATAAGAAGAACTCGTTGGATCTTTGGGTGGAAAAACTGCTTTTACATGAAAATCCGATTATTTGCATGAATAAGTGAAGTGGGTTTGCAACAGCAGAAAATCTTTAAAATCTAAAATAAGCATTAAAGACCTTGCCTTATGTGTTCATAGTTTGGTTTAAATGCACTATATCTTCAACTAATCCATAATTTAAGGGTAGGCTCTGTGAGTGATGGACGAGTTCTGTGTCTTCTTCCTAATGGACTTTCACACTTTTTATTGAATTCTCAGTTTCATTCCTTCCTCCTTACTTCTGTCTCATGACCCAATGTGGCAACAACTGCATCACAAATAAGATATTTTCTTATCTGTTTCAACACATATCTTTTTTTTTTACTTTTTTTCTGTTGTATATAATGTAATTGGGATTTTATTTTTTTAGCTTTGGAAGATTTTCAGAGTTTTTTTCTTCCAGTTTCTCCCACAGTTGTCATTTTAAGATGCATCATTTTAGATTAGAGAAATGATGTGTAATGTTTTAAGTCAAAGAGCGTATTCCACCTGACTGACTGTTTTATCCTGAGCATCACTTGGACGTTTTTGAAAGTTTTGTTCATAGAAAATTGGTGCTGGTGTTATCTGTCTTTTTTTAAATAATGTTTTGCTGTTATACAGACAACAGAGATGTTACCTTGAATTTTTATATGTATTTGTTTTCTTTTTAGATTTGACTGCTTAGTGATGTCAAAGTCCTGGTACCTGTACTCGCAGCATCCCTTTTTAGGCCAAGAAATGGCTGCAACATGGAAGAGTTAAATGTGACAGCAGATTGGAGTTGTCATCCAATACAAACATCAGCTTTACCTGCTGAAACCCAAAAAGGCTAATTGAATTATTTATGGACAACAAGATGCCAATCCAGCTTATTATTATTTAGAGTCAGTATCCTCCAGGGGTCGCTGAAAAAAGGCAGAGATCCTTATTTTTTTGTCCTTGCAGACTCTCTTGAGCTTGAATTCTCAGCCAGCCTGTCATACTGGTTTGACAGGGCTGTCTGTACTTGCAGAAGGTTGAGAGTCCCTGCTTCCATTACCCAGGATCCTCCACTGTCACCAGACATCCGTCATACATTGTGTGGGGTCTGGTTTCATTTCCATGAGTCACCTCTGCTGAGCTTCTGTCTTTGTGAATGAGTGTATGTCGGCTTGTTCTGAGTGACTTCCATGAGTCTGCAGCTCGTCAAACGGCTCTAATTATAAGCGCCGAGCTCTCGGCCGTCAGGCTGAGCTCTTGGATAGTGAAGCCTATCAGTAATGTGTGTGTGAGCGTACAGATGTTTGTTCGTGTGAACTATGGGCACTGATTGGTTGCTGTTCGTACATTTTGTCACAATACTGAGCAGTGTTTTCTCCTGTCATGTCTTGTTTCACTTTAAATCTGTAACATTTGTGCCTCTATAAATGCTACACACCGTGTGTTAGGGTCTGCTGCCACTTCACTTCACGGCCATTTAAGATTCAGTGCTTTCTTATTACTCGCCTTCTTCAAAATCATCCAAAACATCTTCATCACTCTCAGCTTGTGTTTTCATGAAGCTTTAGGTATCTGTTCCCTTGGAAAAATTTAGAAATTTCCAGCGTGCTTTGTAAATGATCAAATTTGGACCAAACATTGACCTACAGCATTACATTTTGAGTCTTATTATACCAAACAAAATGCTCAAAACAGTCCAAGTTAGATGTTTTAATAGTCGCCGTGTCATTTAAACATTTTTTGATGCACAAATGACCATGGAATACATTTGATTTTCTTTGGTTGTACAGCTTTTTGCTCTTCAATGGAAAACTCTCTTTGAACGCGCATTTAGCCCTACCTCGTCACCTTTCCCCTACACCAGCGGTGCCCAATACGTCGATCGCAACCTACCGGTTGATCATAAATGTAGTATGAGTAGATTGTAAGGTATTAAAAAATAGACGTCAGCCTATCATCCATCCTCACTATGAAATATGCCACTTGATTGACATACAGAGCAGCCAGTCTGAGACTTGCCCTTTTCTGACACATAGGTCACCACTCGTGCATACAACCATGCCAAAACTAGTAAGCTACAGAGTTGCTTATTTAGCCTCCAATTTCTTCTAAACTCAAGAAAGGGTAGAAAATGAGTGGGTGAGCTGGACCAATTAAAAAGCAAAAACTCTACCATTTCCATACAGAATGGGAGGAGGACTTTTATCCACAATGTTATATTTGAAGTGCGTTAACTTCATCTGCCAGTCTACCATTGTTATTCCGAAGATGGGAAATGTGGAGCAGCATTTTCAGACTGTTCATAAAAACTATGACACTGACTTCCTTCCGAAAAGTGAGCTGAGAAAGAACAAGGTGAAAGAATTAAAATCCCAGTTATCTGGACAGCAGTCATTTTTCATGCAGCTGACCACAAAAGCTAAGGTAACTACTGAAGCATCATACCAGGTGAGTCACTTCATTGTTAAACGCAAGAAGTCCTTCCAAGATGGAGAGGTGGTAAAAGAGGCATTTGTTGAAGCAGCTGACTCGTTGTTCCAAGATATTAAAAACAACCAATGGCTGCTAGACTTAGCGTTTTTAACCGGTCTGACCAACAAGTTGAATGACCTTAATGTAGCGCTGCGGGGATATTTTTATCATAGGTAGATTGCTTTGACTTCATCATTTTAAAAGTGGCTCGCATGCTGACAAAGTGTGTGCACCCTGCCCTACACCATAAAAAAACATTAGGAAGCCCCATTCCTCTGCATTAATGAACAAACCCTAACCGTAGGGTCTCGATGTAGGGTCAAGGGGTAAAACTAGACTCTCTTATGGTTAAACCTTTATTTTGCACCATTTAAAGTAAAGTATTATTGCTGTGGTCACGTAGACGAACGGCCAAAAGGCTACAGAAATGTTCCTGTTTCACTTAAAACCACATCATGTATGGTCAAAGGGGCCACAGAAGCTCATTAGGTCCTAAATGTTTGACCTTTCAACATCTCAGATTTCTTGGAGTGACTGAACCTTTTCATGGTTCTTCTTAATTCTACTTCTAGAAAAAAGTCAATTTTTAAACAGTGTTTCCTTTTTTTTACTTAAGTGTCTTGTTGTTGCCTGGTCTCCCACTGAGCTAATCCTACCAACAGAAGTTTTTGGTAATGGCTAGGCAAAGGTTGGCATGCCCTTGTGCCTTACTTTTGAGTGAAATCACATGTACACAATCCTCAGTTCTTTGGACGGTTTGTATACTTGATCATGACAGGGAAACCACCTTCTCTTTGTCTTTTCTCCTCATCCTCTTTAAACAATTTTTTTTCTGTTGCGCAGTGGCAGGGTACGTGGTTGACAGCTATGATGACTCTGGTCCCTGACGAGAGTGGAACTTAATGAGCATCACGAAATCTCTCTCCAATTGGAGAAAGAGGTCTGCCTATTATCTATCATCACTTCTCATAACTGCAACACCTCTATCAGAGACAAGAGAGTGGTGGTAAAGCAAACTTTTGATCAGAGATTTTCCTCTGGAGGCCGACCAGAAGCTCCAAGGGACTAATATTCTCGTAGAAATAAAGATTTCAAACTGAATTTTTTGTCTAGTCGAATCACAAGTGTTTCTGTCTTTCTTATACATTTCACACAGGTTGCGTCAGAGGAGGATTATGGTTCAGTAAGTTTGTTACAACTTTGTTGAAACGGTCGATGGGGATCTGCCTGCGATCCTTAATCTGTAAAGCCAGAGGCACGATTATACGTCCAAGCAGCTGCCGCAAGAGAAGTCAAACACTAGATTCAACATGAGACGCTGCTTTGTTGAGCTCTCATTCCACACATATATTTTCTTGATATTTGAGTATTTATACCTCCACCCTCTTTTTTTTATTTCCCATCTTTCTGTCTCAGTATTTGCTCACGCTCTCCTCATGTGTCTCCTCTCTGGAAGGCTTCCTGCTGACGGTCTCCAAGGAGTCTTATTGATATGCTTAGAGAGGCATTGCAGACGGGGAGAAAGAGAGGAATGAAAGTCACACACTGCAGCAGTAGATTCACTGCCTTCCTTCTAGTACAATCAACAGTAAAAATCACAACTCCCCCAGCAGGGAAGTCTCGCAGCTCCTTTTGTCGGCTGCACTGATACTCACTGTAATTACCCTCTTCCACGAGGATAGCTGTTTGCCTTTTGAACTAATTTGAGGTCATCTTTGGGGCTTCTTTTATGAGGGGACATATTATATAACAATATCCCACTATTTTGATGGTTAAATAACATTTTCTTAATATTTAGTTTTTATTGCGGCAGTCATATTTTATTTGTCTGAAGTTCAGAAAGAGGAAATTCAATCCAATGGTTGAGTCTGTTTGTATATTTCTGTTTTCCCCCAAGACACAGAAGTTTTTCCCTTTTGTAATGTGTTTCATCACAAATGTTTTACTCTCAGGCATTGATTAATATGTATTGAACACAGGAAGTGATGCATTGTGAGTCTCCGCTGCAGAGCTGAAAACAACACAAGTCTAATTAACCCACTAACATGTTTTAAGACAAAAAGATAAGTGCATTAATGAGTAATAATTTGATAGGAAAATGTCTTGAATTATGGTTTATGTCAGTAATTTGATCACAGTAGGTTTTTTCCTATTTTATAGTTATTTTCTTCAGCCGTTGAGTGTGAACATTTTTTTTTTGCTTCAAGACTGTCAGTCACAGAAAATCATCTGAAGATGTCACTTTTTCCTGTGGGAAATCATAGCCGACCGTATTGTCACTAGTTATTAAAATCACACCAACAAATCAGCAAGAGACATGGATACTAAATTTATAGAGCAAATCCCGATACCAGCTCAACAATGGAGATGGAGTTGCTTTTTTCCTGCTTTATGTCCTGTGTAAAATGATGTTTGCATATTAACACTACAACATGAACATAACACATTGTTAGACTACAGTGTTGACGGCGAAAGGATCCCTTAGCTGGAGATCAGATTCTTTTGCCTTTAGTTAAAGCAGTTTGGACAAAGATTAATACATTCTTTAAAAATGTTTAGCAGAGTGCTGCTGGCCTTCGGGTTTGACATGGGCTGCTCTGATTGGTCAGTTTAGTAGGCCTGAGCACCACCATTTACCAACAGTTCATCCATGTTGTGGGGGTCACTGGTGCCCATGTCCAGCCATCACTGTGCGAGAGGCGGAGGACACCCTAGACCCATCTCCAGTCTATCACAAACAAGACAAACAATCATTCACTCTCTCACTCACACCTAGGGACAATTTAGAGTTACCAATCAGCCTAACATGCATGTTTTTGGTCTGTGGGAGGAAACTAGAGTTCCTGGAGAAAACCCACACATGCACAGAGAGAACATGCAAACTCCACCCAGAAAGGCCCCTGGACCGGGATTTGAACCAGGGCAACCTGCTCGCGGAGAGGCAGCAGCTCTACCAACTGCGCCCCCGTGCTGCCCTACCAATAGTTCTGCTGGTCAATTGTTTTTGAATTTTGCACAATATATCTACCGGTAATATTTATTGTTATCACAGTATCAATATCACAGAGAACTGCATTAAGTCTAGGTCATTATACCAAATACCACAAGAGTACACAAGAAAGTTGGGACGATATTTTGACAAAATCATTTAAGAAAAAAGGTTTTGCCTCAAACTGTATTGACGGATTTTTCGAGTCATTTCAGACCTTAGAACGGTGCTTCAGCTACTGTTTACACAAATTTCTAACATGAGTAACTTTTTAACTCAGGGGGTCCAACTCAGTTTCACAATGGACCAAATTAAAAACTTGATCAAGGAACAACCCTTATTGCTTTTTCTTGAAAAAATAAATTTGCCATGATTATTTATTATTTTCTCATGTTAACACTTTTATACCAAAACTGTATTATTTTTTATTAATATCCTATATATCATTCAGTGGTGGCATGGTTAAACTGTAGAGCTGCCACCTTTCAACGAGAAGGTTGCCAGTTCAAATCCTGGCCCGGCACCTTTCTGGATGGACTTTGCATGTTCTCTCCGTGCATGCGTGGGTTTGCTCTGGGTACTCCGGTTTCCTCCCACAGACTAAAAACATGCATGTTAGACTGATTTGGTAACTCTAAATTGTTCCTAGGTGTGAGTGATAGAGTGAATGATTGTCTCATTTGTCTCCATGTGTCCCTGTGATGGACTGGAGACCTGTCCAGGGTGTCCCCCGCTCCTCGCACAGTTACTGCTGGATCATCAATGAACCCCACGATCCAGAAAGGAAAAAAGGGGGTAAAGATAATGGATGTATATCAGTCAGAACAGAGTTTACTAGAATCTTTATCATTTAAATACTTTCATACATTTCCTGTCTTCCTTTTGAATAACTTTTTTTTGATTGCTTATGAAAACATTTTAGCAAAGACTGTCAAACAAATGTAACTCGATGAGAATGTAAACGGTTACAAACATTTCAACATTTCTTCCACAGAACGACGCCGTCACATTCACCATGTACATGTCACCATGTTTGATCGATTCTTTTCCTGTCAAAACAGATTAATAAGATGTTCAGACTTCATTTTCTCCACAACATTTGTGAACTCAACATTTAGTTTATTCTGTTTTGAATAAATGCACAAGACAAACTCTTCCTCTCAATACATAGCTGCAGGAGATGTGAGGAAAGCTGCGCATGACATTGACCTTTTTACACTTCCAAGCCTATAATCGGGCAACAAACTCTTCAGTAGTATCGTAGCTATTTCAGCCGACCTTGCACCTACTTTTTTAAATTGTCTTTTATATACAAATATGTTTCAAATTTAGTTTTATTAGTATTTGACGTTGTGAGCACAATGTGCCATAATGCTGCCGGGTGACTACAGAGCACGAAACAGAGTTTGAGATTGAACACAGTTTAGACTGAGTGTATTTGAACAAAACAAAAGTAGTCACAATACTATTTAGACCACAATGCATCACAAAATACTGACTTTTCGCACATGCATTCGTAACTGTGAAGGGTGTGCCGTGTGGCCCTAGTGCCTGACGAGTTGAGTCAACTGCGACAGAAAAGGTTTTAATGGTGAAAACGTCTTTAGTGATAATTTCATCTGACAAAATCTCATGATATAAAATCTACCAAGGTGGACACAAATCTGTAGGAACTTGGTTTTAGCTGAACCGAACCGGGACATTTCCCAATTTTCCAGTGCTCCTGATGGCTAGTCCGCCCCTTGGCGCCGATAGGCTCAGTGAAGGCCCCCGCATACGTACTTTAGTGTACTTCACTTCACGGAGGTCCATGCATACTCGAGGCGGACTCAACGCAGACTCGATGCAGACATCCGCTGGCCATGTTCGTGCAAAGATACATTTTTATGACTGCGTACTTATACTCTGTGTCGCACAATAAACTGCCTGGCAAGACACAGTGTTCACATCGAACTGTTTTGTATGCGACACCAATCGCAGTGCGGATGCGCAGCACGACTGCTGCTCTCAGTGCAGCGCTGACAGGTGTGCGTTGGCTGCCCTGGTGGTAAAGAAACGGGGCTAAGTGCCCAACTAGCTCATCGAACTTCCTAGAATTCTTTTAAACATATTCAAAATGTTTCTCACTGTCCTTTGTCTTCATGTCCATCACCAGTGTATTAACTTCCCCTTCTTCATCCCTGGTCTGGTTCAATGGCTTTATGTACCATCACCTTTTTTTTTTTTTTTTAAAAAGCTCATAAGAGGCAAGAGATCTCTTCCTCCTCGTCTGTTGACGCCATGACTGAAATTGTGAGAAATGAAGGAATTTGTCACGAGAGAATTTTAGGCAATCTGTACACTCGAGTATGAAGTCTCATCCGTCTGCGGACAGTACGCGCAGAGTCCGCTTGGCTCACGGAGTATGCACAGAACGCCAGAGTAAGTGGGGACCTTAACCATAGCATCAGTCTGTCTGCTGTCTTTTGCTGTGCTGTTTAAGAGCATTTAGAACATTGTTAAGAACATTGCAAGAGTGTGGGAAGGGTTTATAAAGCCTTAAAATATATAAATACTAAGATAAATAGGGCGTCCCTACTTGGCAGATTTTCACCTTTCGCAGGGGTATCTGGAATGCAGTGGTGGGATGTAACTAAGTACAAGTACTGTACATTTTTTCATGTATCTGTACTTTACTTAAGTAGAGTTAAACATAGTACCTTTGACTTTTACTCCACTACATTTTACATTAATTATCTGTACTTTCTACTACACCGCATTTCTATAATGTATTGTGTTACACGTTACATTCACGTTGCAGCTTTTTGATTTGTTTGTTAGTTTGAAAGTATCCAACGATGAGAGGGGAGTTGGTCCACTGAATCACTGCAAAGTGGGCAGGTAACATTAGACCCACCTTCAAGAAGAGCTGGGCCAATGACGTATATTCTAGTTTATATGTCATTGAGCTGGGCACACTGGCAGCACCACAAACACACCCAAAATGGATTCAACCATGGAGAGTCACCCAGAAGATACGCACCACCCATGGCCTCATTGAAAGACTATTCAGTACCGCAAAACAGATTATCTCTCCCAAAGGAGCCAGACTGGACTCGAAAAACTTTGAAAAACAACTTCTTCTGAACTTGAACAATAAATTGTTGCCTCAATATTAAAATATGTCAGTTCATGGGTTGTTGGGACAGGAGACGAGATTCTCCAAATGGCTCAACACTCGGGTCCAAGTTTTGAAAATGGTGTCAGGAAGTTAAAATATTGTTCACTATTGACCCATTACAAAGTTGACTAGACAGGATTTTAACTAGAATTGATGACAAACTGGAGTTAAAATGATCAGAGCCTGTTCCTTTCTAAGTTGAGTCTAATGCTCCTTTTGTTCAGGCAGACAACTTTTACTTAAATGTTTTAACTGTAGTTAAAATGACACATAGATTTTTCTTTGTGTTAAATAAAAACTTTCAAATGTATAATCATTCCTTTCTTATTTTGATTAATGTCATTTAACTCTGCATGTCATCCCTGAAATTCTGACGCACAAAATCACAAGTCCAAGTGTGAACTGTGTCACAGAGTAAACACAATAAAAACATGTATTATCTGCAGCATTGATCATTAAAATGACACAACACTATTAATGTATTACAGAAAATATACATACTGTAGGCACACTTAATGATACTGTAGACCATTGCATTAGGTAATACATTCAGCAAGTACTTTTACTTTTAATACTTTAAGTATTTTTAAACGCAGTTACTTATTTACTTTTACTTAAGTAAAAAATGTTAATGTGGTACTTCTACTTTTACTAGAGTACATTTTTGTCTGTTTATTTGTACTTTTACTTAAGTACAGTGTTTGAGTACTTTCTCCACCACTGCTGGAATGTAACTACTGTATACTGGATATTTGCCTTAAAATTTACCCGTTATAGGTAATTAGGTTTTCATTTTAGTCAGATGTAAATTATCCCAAATTTAGTCAAGTAACGTTGAGACGTCCACGGATTATCCTTGAGTAGTTCATCAGGTTAGAAATGTTTCATCCGAGGCTCATTAAAAACAACTTGGAGTAGATTTGCTTCCTGTTGAGAGAACAAGCAAACTCAAAAAGACGCCACTAAAACCCTCCCATGGTTTAATAGAGTGGGTGTTCTCTCTGTAGGTCTGAACATTTGGGTTTTAATGCACTAAAATATGTACACCTTTACTCTAGGGCAATAAACACTGCGCTTCATTTTTCTATAATTTTGTAAAACTACATATTTGAAACCGTGAACCTGCCCTATAGGAGATCAAAAAAGCTGCTCATTATCCATTTCCCTCCCTCTGAATGCTCACTCGTTTTCCTGCGCTAGAACTAAAAGGCGAGCTGTTGTAGAAAATAACTTTTAGTAGCTTGCTTTTGTTTGTGTACTCTCAGGAGATCCCTGGAGGTTTGTGAAGGTTAGAGGAGGAGTGTGCAGGAAAACAGATCTGTTTTATCTTCTTTCTTTTTTTTTAAGACGAATGTATAAACCTGCTGTGAAAGATGGCAGCCCCCCATGACCTCCCACTATTCATGAGCTTTTATCACGGCTGCAGCCTGTCACTGAGTCACCTCATTTGGCACGCACAAAGGATTGTACATACAATCAAGCCACACACGTCTCCTGATTACTTTAACACAAGCCAGCATACCTTGTCCTCTGGATAGATTCAGCCGATGAGACGTCCAGATTACAATGGCTGTTTTGCTTGGTCAAACTGTAACTGATTTTTCCTACTGACAATGATTCTTCTTGTTCTCTAACTACCAAGCCAGAGGGGTGCTAGGACTAATTTGACAGCTGCCACGGCTCATTATCAGATAAAAGCGACACTTCTTGGCCCTGCAGTTAAAGCAGTGTAGCTGTTATTTGTAATAACCTCTCACATTGCACGCTGTCATAGTCGGGATTCCTTTCATTTCTAATTTTATGTTAAATAGAGCCCCATTTTGAAAGTCATCACCTGTATGAGAATACATCTGCTGCTGAGTTTCACCTTTAACTAGGCTGCCGGCCTTTTTGTTTTCTCCCTCCGTCTCATCAGACTTGACAATGGACTCCTTCAGCACCAAGAGCTTGGCCCTCCAGGCGCAGAAGAAGCTGATGAGCAAGATGGCCACCAAGAGCATGGCCAACCTGTTCATAGACGACACCAGCAGCGAAGTGCTGGACGAGCTCTACCGCGTCACTAAAGAGTACACACGCAACCGCAAAGAGTCCCAGAAGATCATCAAGAACCTGATCAAGATGGTGGTGAAGCTGGGAGTGCTTTACAGGAACAACCAGTTCAACAGCGAGGAGCTGATCCTGGTGGAGAACTTCAGGTGGGCAGGAGGTCTCAGAAAGACTTTTATTCTCTTTTAACTCGTTTTCACTCTTTCACGTCAGCCCAGATGCTCCGCTGTTGGTTTTACAGGTTCTTTCACATTTGGGATTTTTATAAAGCTCTGTTTCAATTTTAGACAATTTCAGTGTCTCTAAGAACCAAACTTGACAACAAAAAAGTTTTTTTTATTATCATCATTTTTGGTTGAATTGCAAATTTAGTCTTACAAAACAACATTTACAGTTTTTTACTAATTGCATTTTCTTTAAATCAGCATATTTGTAAGTAACGGTACTATCCAAAGGGTTATTGAACCAAAGTATTTGTATATATTAAACAACTAAAAATTACAATCAAAGTTCATGCTCAGGAATCCAGGTACAAATCCACCAATGTTCAGTCAGGTCATCTGGATGGTTTCTTTTCTTGCTGAGACATTTTGTCCTTCATCCAAAGGACTTCTTCAGTCCGAGGAGCCACAAACAAACTGGAATCTCACAAGCACCACACTCTCGTAGTGGGGAAAAAACTTTGCTTTGATAAGACAGTTTCTGGGGCCCACCCTTTCCCCCATCATCTCCTCTAAGGCAGCCATGCCAAAATGGCTAATAATTTGCCTTTTTATTGTTTCTTCTAATTTATGTAACTATCTGTTTTTACACTTTAAAATATAAAAGTGCACAAAATAACTGGACAAAACCCATCCATCTATTATCTTTACGCATTTCCTTTGTTTGGGTCGCGGGGGTCACTGGTGCCCATTTCCAGCCATCACTGTGTGGAAGGTATGGGACACCCTGGACTGGTCTTCAGTCCATCACAGGGACGGAGACAAACGAGACAACCAGCCATTCACTGTCTCACCTAATTTAGAGTTGCCAATCAGCCTAACATGCATGTTTTTGGTCTGTGGGAGAAAACTGGAGTACCCGGAGAAAACCCACGCATGCACTGAGAGAACATGCAGACTCCATCTAGAAAGGCCCCCGGACCGGGATTTGAACCAGGGTAACCTGATAGCTGAGAGACAGCAGCTCTACCAACTGCACCACCGTGCTGCCCTTGACAAAACCTTAAAAAAAGGGAAACAATCAAACATCCATTTTAAGTAAATTTGTGCCACCTAATGGGAGGAGAAAAACTCAGTCTTGCTGTTAGAGGTGTTTATTTTCTTAAATCTTAACATCCTGATAACTAGCATTTAAAGCGTTTAATTATTATTAAATCTGTTTTTTCATTTGTCTCCTGCTTTCAACAAAGTGAGCAGGCCTTTAAACCTCAGCCTGTATTTTACTGTTCGCAGCAGATGTACAACAATCGTATTAACGTTCAGTTTTCTTTCTGTAGCTCTTTACTAGGCCTGTCACGATAAACGATAAATCAATTAATCGCATGATAAATTAAAATTATCAACCTCATTTTCATTTATCGGCTTTATCGTTTCTTTGTGTCTCTTTCTTTCTACTGAAGACACTGGATGACAAAAGGCTCAACTCTGGTGCTCTTCACTGACCCCTCCCTTTCTCTTTTCTCTTTAAAATCAATTTTAACCGTCCAAATTCGCGTTTTTGGATTGTTAAAAGTAGCTAAGCTGAGAAGCTAAGCTACGAGCTAAGCTAACAGACTGACCTCGGGAATAAAACCTCCGTCTTGTCGAAGCTCCAAAGTTCACGGTTGAAACTCGCACCTTCATGTAAACATTTGTTTTTCTCTGCAAAAAGAAGCTGAGTTTTTGTTTACTGTTTTTTTTACATTTATTATTAAAAGCTTTGTGTGAAAAACCACACCGAGTGTCCACTATTTTGAGAACCGAAAAAAAACCAAAGAGAGACAGCCCATGTCAGTCAAGGGGCCTCCCTCCTATTTTTCCTAGAGACACGCTGCTCTCTCCCTCACTATCCATCCTTTGGTTCAAACAGTCTTATAATGCCATCCGGTGGTCAAAAAAAGGTACTACACACAAAATTAACTAACATTTCCAATCAAATTTGACAATAATTACTAATTATTGTCAAATTTCAAACAATATTATTGTTTATCGCAATAATTTCTGAGACAATTAATCGCCCAGCAAAATTTGTTATCGTGACAGGCCTACTCTTTACACCTCTTTTTCTTCCTCTAAATTTATTTTTAAACACCTGACAGGTATGTCTTATTTTAGCTTCCAGGTGAAAACATTGATACTATAAGGCGCAAATTAGTTACTTTGCTATGATGAACGCGTTCATAGGCCAGAAAAATTAAAAAAAATTAATTGCCAGTCACAGGTCAAGGTGGTAAAGTTAAAAATCAGCCAGTTTCTTCTGCGCAATGCATTTTTGATATTCTGTTTCTGATTTGAACTAAAGTTTATTGTTCAGGTTCATGTTTAATTACTTCCCACAGCAGAATCTCAAACTCGCATCATAACTATAAATTGTCTTCCGTTTCTCTCCAGCATTGCTGACTAAAATTTGACAGCCCTGAGGAATAAGGCTGTAGTATTTTATTTTTTAATAATAAAAAAAAAATGCAGGAACAGTGGTTTTTGTGTGCTGATGGAAGCAGCTTAATGGAATTGACTTTTCTGTTTATATGTAACTTTTTTCCCTGCTAAAACAGTCAAATTCATCTTGGAGGCATGTGATATAAGTGCACGGTGTGGAGAATCTGGATTATATTAGCATGGAGATGTGTGGCTGTGCAGGGCAGCGCTGCAGCAACTGCATTAGAGCTGTGAAACTTTTCTTAAAAAAAAAAAAAAAAAATCACAAGACAGCAGTTTCTATTTTTACTTACTGTTGGCTGCTCTGGTCAGAGTTAGAAAGTGACGTCCTCTTTTCTTTCTCTCCTTCTCTCCGTTTCTCTCTCGCAGGAAGAAAGTTCACACTCTGGCCATGACGGCGGTCAGTTTCCACCAGATCGAGTTCACCTTCGACCGTCGCGTCATGAGCACCATTTTGAACGACTGCCGCGAACTCCTGCATCAGGCCATCAAGCGCCACCTGACGGCCAAGAGCCACTCACGGGTCAACCACGTCTTCAATCACTTCGCCGACTGCGACTTCCTGGCTGCTTTGTACGGGCCCTCCGAGGTGTATCGAGCCCACCTGCAGAAGATCTGCAACGGGGTCAATAAGATGCTTGATGATGGGAACCTCTGACCTTATTCTTCACACGAGGCACTTTTCCCGTCACTCTTCTTGTTGGAGTTTCTATTTCTTTTTTTTTAAAGATGACAATCATACATGTTTTTTTACATTAGCTGCTTTGTGCCTTCCAGACATTCAGAAAATCTGGCATGCTCCTCTAAAGTTTGTCCAAAGGCTTTTTTTTATTGTTTTTTTTTATCAGCTTCTTTTATTACTTTATGCATAAAAGTCCAGCTATCTTCTTTTATAAAAACGAATGTAAACCTTTACGGTTTTATGAGTACATTCTGGAGTCGGAGCCGTGATAACTGCCTTTTAAGATCGTGTTTTATTCGTTTTCCAAGGACTTTTGTGTTCCTTTACTTCAGACATAAATCGAGACGTGAGCCTTCGGTTTGATCTGTTTTGTGACTTTAGGGGTCGTGCACCTAGAAAGGGGGGGGGGGAAGGTTTTTGAAGAATTTAAAAACCTGATTTCATTTTTGTGTTTTTGTCTAAAAGTAGTGTTGCACTTAATCCTGAATAAGCGCTGTACCGTACCTCCCTGCAGTATTGACACCATGTGAAGCACAGCTGCTGGGTAATCCTGCTTAGCCTGCATTTTACTGCTCTCACCAGCATGCACTGAAGTCTGCGCTCGAAAAAGAAGCCAGGCATTTATTCAGAGGGTCAGTTCAAACTTTAAAAGTCTGGTTTATACGTTTTTGAATAAGTAAGACAAAAAAGAAACACGAAAGTATTTGTGTTGTTGGTGGCGTTGAATGATTGAATATCTCCCCGTGATATAATGAGGCCAGAGGAAGCAGCTCTGTAGCAACAGGTGCACCGTGCACAGCTTACTCGAGCCTTTTTTTTTACTGCAGGAAATGAATTTTTTTTTAAAAACTGAAACTACTCGTCATAATTGATGTTTGAGCCCAGGTTTCGTTTTAGCTTCATTGCCTCGGGTTGCTCCTGAAAGCACTAAATCTCTGGTTCCAGTTCTGTCACATCTGATTCAAAACGACTTCTTGTGAGCAGTCAGATGAAAGACCGGTGGAGAAGTGCAGCTCGTTGTCTGCGTGGAGGGCCCGGCCACGTGTCAAAATTAGAGCGGAGACAAACACAGCACCTGATTGTGCTCTTCCACTGCAATTATAGCTCCCCTCGCCGAGGCGATATAATGGTCGCCGCTGTCGAGCAGCCACTCGATTTCACACTGCAGCCTCGTGTGACGCAGATAACCGTCTCCGTTTGCATCCTGCAGGTCTCTAATAAAGTGAAAGACGCGTTTCTTTTAAGGGACATATGAATCAAGTAGCCCTCTGTGACATCCCATAATGACTGTTTTTTTTCCCTTTTTGTCTACGTGTTTTTTGACTTTGTCTAGATTATTTGGTGCCTCTGCCTCATTTTGTATTCTGTGTGTGTGTGCGCGTGTGTGTGTACCTGTGAGAGAATTGGAAATTGAGCCGTGTAATAAGTGCTGTGCTTTCCCAGATAGGATTGCTGAAACTAACTTCTTCCGCATCAGCTCAGCCAAAGAAAATAGGACTGATGTTCCTCCAAATGCAGTCTTCTCTCAGAGTAATAATCAACATTATGCACTTGCTAAACATAATCTTGCTACTGATGATTGAGAAGTGGTATCGGCCTGTTTTTATTCACGTTTATATCGTTTAGAAGACGTCTTTGGCTGTTTTTATCATTCCATAGAGCTATTTGACTGCATTGGTTTTTTTTTAAAGGCTTTGAAGGAAATCCTTTTCCTCGAAAGAGTCCACTTTTAGTTGTATTCCTGTGCTATTTTCTCCAGTCTGTTCACATCTCAGGGGTAGTTTAAATCTACAATTTCAAAATCAGTTCACGAGCACCACGAGCCATTGCAACAGCCTCGCTTATTCTACTAACGCACCCACAATAAGTCTATTCATGTTGCATTTATACTTATGTGAAATGTTTTTTCTCTCTTATGTACATAAATTGTTATACTGTGTCTCTTATATTCCATCATGACAAATATATTACATGCTACTTTTTTAAACAAATAAACTTTGTCCTTGTGTCTGTTTTTTACATTTTTGTCCCTGATCTTGTGCGGTCTTCTCCAATCAGTGCGTTGCATGTCAGAGTTTTCTGGCCAGATTGGGACTGACTAATCTGACTGTGTGTCTGACCTGAATTTAGTCGGCCAAATCCCTTCCTCCTGCTCCCAGCATTGTTGGTAAAGCCATGAAAGAAAACACAAACCCATCTGACTGACAAACAATTCGAGCTCGGGTCATTTTTTTCCACTTGCATGCCTCTCGCTGCACGGTCAAAGGTAGAACAGGAAATGAGTAATCCGGAAAGACTTTGTGCTTCTGTTGGATGTTTAAACATTCGACTCGGCTGCAGTTTCATTTCGAGCCCTTTGTGTTTATTCACTCTGGGTTTAATGCATTGATGACCGATGCAGTTCTCCAAAGTGGAAATAATAATATGGTCAAAACACATCAGCGTACTTCAGAGCCTCATGCAGGACTAAGAGCTTGCTTGTTCTTTAATAAGGTCATTACCTCAACATGCATGTGATGCCTGAGTTCAGAGCACTGAACATGTATGCTCTTTTGTTGGTGAATAGGACAAAATTATTGTTTTAAGTTGAATTCTAGAGAAAGGTGTGGTAAAAATTTAGATTTACTGTGTGTGCGTGCGTGTGTGTGTGTGAGAGAGAGAGTGAAGCACTTTGTGGAATTTTAAAATTCTTAATGACAATCATGACTTGTGAGTGGATGTGAAGGAGGGCTCTGATACAGTTTTTTTGTTGGAGCTAGCTTCCACTGGGGCATAATTATCATTTCTACATAATGAAGTGACTACAAAGGAGCTGGTCTGCATTCTAAAAAAAGGAGCTGGATACAGGAAGCATGCAGAGCATCCATTACTCTGATACTCAGGCGCTTTGAGTTTAAATATATTCAAAGGGATAGTTCAGACCTTCTGGAGTGGGGTTTTGTGGAAATGTTATGAACAGTAAATATCTTACCTGTTGCAGAAAACACTTTGGACAACCTCCGTTTGGAGAATTTGTTTAATTCTGACTGGATTGATAAGCTGTCATTTACCAATAAATACATTTAATCTTATTTTCAATTTGCTAGTGGTCATTTTGAATTGGGCTGACTTCAAAACATTAAGTAGAGAAATTGAATTTCTTGCGAAAATGCAGTGTGAATGCTTATTGCAGAAGAACTTGCTTAAAAAAAAACTGAAATTGGCTTAAAAAAAAGCATGCTAAAATGTTGCTAAAATGGGAAAACATGCCAAAATTAGCAGAAGAAAGCAGAAAGAACACATAATTGCCAAATTAGGTTTAAGTAAGCAGAAATGACCACAAAAATACAAAATTAGCTTAAAAAAAAGCCGAAATTAGCAAAAAAACAAAAACCTGAAAAGGCAGAAAGAAGCTTACACTACCAGAAGGAAGTGGAAAAGCTGAAATTAGCTAAACAATTAAGTGGAATTACCTGAAAAGGCTAAATTTAGCATAAAACAGCTAAATACTAGCTGAAATAGCAGAAAAGGCTGAAACTAGCAGAAAAAAACACTAAAAGGACTATGACTAGCTGAAATTAGCAGAAAAAACCCCACTAAAAGGACCATGACAGAGAAGTTATTAGGCTAAAAGTAGCAGGAATTGCCACCAAAAATTTGAACTTATCTGAAAGCAGCTAAAACTGGCTAAACAATGCTTAAAAAAAAGGTAGCTGAAAAGGTAGAACAAGCTTAAATTAGCAGAAGAAAGCATAAAGAACAGGTTTGCCCTATTAGGTTGAAAGAAGCAGAAATGAGCACAAAAAAGTGGAAATTACCTGAAAAAAAGCCGAATTGAGAAAAAAAAAAAAAAAACTGCTGAAAAGTAGCTAAAAAAAAAAAAGCAAAAATAAGCTTAAGTTACTAAAAGGTCGTGGAGAGAGCACATTTTTGCTGAATTAGGCTGAAAAAAGTTTAAATGAATGCAAAATAATGTGAGATTGGATGAAAAAGCTAAAATTAGCCAAAAAAAACCCCAGTAGCCGAAATAGTATAAAAAGCTGAAATTTGCAGAAATAAGCTGAAAGGAGCAAAAGCTGAAATTTGCAGGGGAAAAGTTAGGAGAAGCACAAAACAGCTGAAAAAACAGCTGTAATTAGCTGAATTTTTTTTAAATTTGCACATAGAAGCTGAACCAAAACAACATGTGAAAGGAGCAGTAAAAGTTTGTAAACAGATCTAAAGATTTGAAGGATGTAAAATGAGCTCAATTCATTTTCTTCTAGAAAAAAAAAATGCCAGAAATGGCTAAATATGTCAAAAAGCTAAAGTTGCACCAACACCAAAAGTCATAGCAGGATTGTCCTGAAGGAGCTGAACATTTTGATAAATGATTGTTGAAATAGCACAAAAATTGTGGAATGAGAAAGATGCTGAAAAACGTATGGAAGAATTTAGCACTTGCAGTAGGATCACAGTGTGAATGCTTAGTAAGCGTTCACACTATTGGTTGTAGATGTACGTCCAATGATTACTTTCTGAGAGCTTCATTAGAATCTATCCTGTGGTTCTTGAGAAATTTTGCTAACAAAAAGACAGGCAGAAGCATCATCGCCTATGGAAAATGGTTCGGTTGCTCTGCGAGGTGATTGCACATCTCTCTGAGGAAGGACGGACCCAACAGGACTTGTCATGGTTCATCCCTGCGAGGGTTCAGTTAGTTTTGGCACAACTCTGCAGTCTGGCTGCAAATCAATGCAGGCGCCCAAATAATCTAATGTTTGAGCTGCGCAACAAAACAAACCGCAGGACGTTGTGTTCACACAGCGGGCAGCAGTCTGCTCGTTCACGGCAACTCTCATCCATACTTTCAGATTTTTCTTTTAGCATCAAGGCCAGAAAATAAAAGGCAGAAAGAAAGAAAGAAAACAGCCTTTTGGGGTTTAATGAGCATTGAAAAGGACTGGGAGCGCAGTCAAAAAAAACGAGCGGCACTAAAAGAGAAACCGCTAAATGATTCAACCGCCTGTTTCTTTAATGTTTTTCAAAGTCGACAAGCAAAGACTCATTGCCTGTTTGTGCTGCAGCTTGGAGTAAAAGCAGGTTTATATTTAGTCATCGTCTATTTTTTTTTTTATTTGTTCCTCATTTCTATGGAAATCAACGTGTCAGGGGCATCATCCCAAACTAACAACTGTATCCACACTTTCTAAATCTTATTACAGAACCTGTGCTGCTGTGAAAGAAGCATTTGGTGACATTTCGAGCGCCTCCAAAAAAATTTTTCTCCACCAATCTCGTGTAACTGGCAGCGTCTGTGCTGCTTATTATGTATTACTTTGCTTTTGTAGTCTCTCCACATCCTTACTCATCCAGTATGCTTAAAGGTGCTCTCCCCTCTGGCAAGCACAACTATGACAGTCGGCTTGGAAGTTAGAAGTCTTTCAAAACTCTGCCTTCCTCCCCTTTTCTCTGTCTCTCCTCTACTCTTTTTCCATTGTTCCCCACGCCTCTCTTTTTCTTCCGCGCTCTGTAGTCCTCAGAGAACACCTGACTGACGTGTTGTTCAAGGATGAAAAGCACAGCGGAGGGGAATCCAAAAGCAAACAAGTCAAAAAAAAAAAAAAAATCTACATGAGAAGATGTGAAACAGGCTGCTCAGACACATTCGCACATTCCTGCACTTGAACCCCCTCAGGATTCATCACCAGCACCACCGGACACTCAAGGGAAAACAGCATCTGCTCACATCCATTTTTATTAACAGAAAACAAAATATGTTCTCCAGGAACTTTTCACTTTGTGTAAAGGCCGAGCTATACATATAATCCTCGCAGTTCTGCTGTCCAAGGCGGCTATTGAAAGTTCCCAAGTGCCCAGAGGCATCTTCACTGTGACTAAACGCCTTTTTGCACAGCAAATTCTGACAGACTCGATGCCTTTGAGTTTCAAAGAGCTCCTTTTCAGATATGACATTTCCAGTGAGTTATGTAAGCTTCTCACTGGCCCTGCTCTCTGTTTTTGTGGAAAAGATATTCGACCTGAAAACTGTCCCTGCAGTGACAGCAAAGTTCAGCGAGCACAGGTTACCGGTGCAGGGCTCCGACGCACGCTCCGCTGCTTCTCGATGGGCAGTCAGTTTGTCGCAGCGCTCCAAAGAAGAAAAAGGAGCGCCACAGGAGGCCGTGGAAAAGGTTACAAGGGGACCATATGCTGCGTCTGTCTTCTGCTCCAAGCCAGTACAAGATGGTGACAAAAAGGCCACCTGTTTGAAAAACAGAATCAACGCAACATAAATCTTAAAAAAAAAATTTAAAAACAAGTTTACCAAGGCCTGTCTTTTTGCATTTGTCCTTTAGTCACACAAACATATTGAACTTAAGGTCCTACACTCATAATTTTTTCATATGATAGACACAAAGCAGACAGAACTGTGAGAGTCATGTTCTTTGATTTCTCCAGTGCATTTAACACAATCCAGCCTGATCTGCTTTGTCAGAAACTCCAGAAGACTCAGGTGGAGGCCTCAACAATCGCCTGGATCAAAGACTACCTGACAGACAGACCACAGTTTGTGAGCCTGAAGCGTTGTGTGTCTAACCAGGTGGTCAGTAGCTCAGGAGCACCACAGGGTACTGTACTCTCACCATTCCTTTTCACTCTGTACACCTCAGATTTCCAGTATAAAACAGACTCCTGTCACCTGCAGAAATATTCAGATGACTCTGCAGTGGTCGGGTGTATCAGAGATGGACAAGAAGCTGAGTACAGGGAACTGGTGGACTGCTTTGTGGCATTGTGTGGAAACAATCATCTCATCTGGAATGTGAACAAAACAAAGGAGATGACTGTAGATTTCAGGAGAAACAGGAACAGGTCCAACACTATTTCCATCATGGGAGAAGAAGTGGAGGTGGTGGAGAAGTATAAATACCTTGGAGTTCACCTGGACAACAGACTGGACTGGAAATGCTACAGTGAAGCTGTCTTCAAGAAGGGACAGAGCAGACTGTACTTCTTGAGGAAGCTGAAGTCCTTCAGTGTTTGCAGCAAGATGCTGCATATCTTCTATAAGTCTGTTGTAGAGAGCGCTATCTCTTCTGCCATCATCTGCTGGGGTAGCAGCACCAGAGCAAGTGACTTAAAAAAGATCAACAAGCTCTTAAAGAAGGCTGGCTCAGTTCTGGGGCTCCTCCAGAACCTTTGGAGATGATTGTTCAAAGAAGGATTCTTCATAAAATGAAGAACATTATAGACAACCCTCAGCATCCTCTTCATCAGACTGTCATACAACAACAAAGTGTCTTCAGTCAGAGGATTCTTCAGATCTGCTGTAGGACAGACGAGATCCTTCCTGCCCACAGCCATCAGCATCTAGAACAACTCTCTAATGAAACCAGGATGATGAGTAACAACATTTAATTTCCCTCTGGGATTAATAAAGTATTTTTGAATTTGAATTTGAATACTTGTTCTCTGGCAAACGTTGAAAAGTAACAAACTGGTTTTAAAAACATAGTTGTGACATTTTCAAGGCAATGTTATTGTGTGTTGCATGAGTTTAATGTCCAATATTATTTTTGATAATACTGAATTTTGAAAATATGGTATGCTTCATTAAACAGATACTATGTCATCAACTGTGTGTCAACTGAACAGTTCAAGCTGTTGGAATCAGCTAAAATACTAGTTTATGTGCTAAAGTGTTATCTTTGGTATTTTTTTATGGAGTGATTCCCAACTAGAGTTGCATTTAGGCCCAAAAAATCCGACCCGACCCAGCCCGTAGCCATCATTTCCACACCCCCCCCAGCCCGACGAATGAACATTAATTGTCGGCCCCCCCCCCCCCCCCCCCCCCCCCCCAACATTTTTAATTAAGCTTTGATTGCTTACATAGTTATTAACGGTTGGAGGACGCACGCGGCTGAATAAAAGGGGCAGCTGAGGGGTTGTTTGTCCTTTCATGGCCGTCCTTCTGCCTGCATTCTGCATTATTCAGACACAGACCCTGCTCTGACATGTCTACTTTGGGATCTCACCTGTTTGGGTCATCGGCCGCGCGCGTCCGCTGAGTGCAGCGGCTGAATGAACGTCCATTTGGGAGATGGATTGCTACCTGGCAGTATAGTCCCATTTGAAGCTTAAATTAACTTTTTACCTCTTTCAAGGTCGGTCAGTTCATGGTGAAATGGCCGCATGCAGCTGGTGATTGGATGGCAAGCCATGTTGCCATATAATTGGATCACGGCTGATCCGCTGACGCAATCAAAAGCCCGACACCGACCCGGCCCGCCCATCCAGCATATTATAACAGCCTGGCCCAAATTCAAGCTGGACCGGGCCGGCTTCGGGCCCAGGTTAGAAATGACAGCTCTATTCCAAAGATAAGCAATGTTCATGCTCAGGCTGCTGTTTAATACACCATATTATGTCACATTATTATTGTTTGGCGTTAATCTTAGAACCTTATATACTGTTTCTTTTTGATACTTTATATTTTTGCTATTTTTGGATGTAACTGGGACATTGTGTACACAATTTTGTTCCACCTCATGTACATGTGATGTGACTGACAATAAAGTATCTTGAAACTTGAAGACATACTTCAAGAACTAATCAATCAGGTGACATCTTTGTTTAAAACTTTGGCATGCAAGTTGGCAGGTAATAAGTATTTTTTCGAGGACTGCTACTTTCAATAATGATTATTTTAATATTATCAATTATATTAAAGACATTTAGGTCCAGACCTAAAAAGAGTGTTTGCTAATCCATCCATCATCTTTACCCACTTCTTCCTTTGAAAGTTGTGGGGGTCACTGGTGCCATTGTCCTGTAGTCACTGTATGAGAGGCGGGGGACACCCTGGACAGGTCTCCAGTCCATCACAGGGACACATAGAGGCAAACAACCATTCACTCTCTCACTCACACCTAGGGACAATTTAGTTATCAGTCAGCCTAGCATTCATGTTTTTGGTCTGGGGAGGAAACCAGGGTTCACCGAGAATACCCACACATGCACGGAGAGAACATACAAACTCAACCCAGAGAGGCCCCTGGCTGGGATTTGATCCTGCAACCTTCTCGCTGAGAGACAGCAGCTCTACCAAGTGTGCCTGTTTGCTAATCCCTTTCTTTTTATTTTGATATTTAAAAAAGACTGATAAAGTTAAATAGTCTCTGCTTCTCATTTAATTTGAAAAAACATTAACCTAAATGATTCACAATTATTTACAGAACAATTCAATTTTAAATCAATACGTGTGTGTATTTTCATAAAACACAACACTTTTAGAGCTGCATTTTAAACACAAAGGCAAGTTCCTGCTGTGACACTGAAACAGACTTGATTGTGTGACGCAGCACACAGCTCAAAGGGAATAATAGAGGGTGCTTTTTATGCTTCCACCCTGAGTTGGTATGTTTTTATATCTTCTTCTAATCCAGACTAATGGTCACCGCAGGCAGATAGCAGTCTGTCGACGTGCAGGCAGGATTCTTCATATCCTGCAGACTACACCAAACCTATGTCTAAATCTTCTCTCCTGCCATGTATAATGTGTCAGCGAATGAATCTGATGAGCAGATTGCTCTGCTGAGTAACAGCATGGCAGATGCTTTGAGTGTCTCAGTGCTGAGTGACAGCAAACTGTCAGAGCTTTTTGTGTGGCTCTGCTAGGGTTTTTCATCTAAGATGCTGCCAGAAAGGGAGGTACACCCACCAATGCAGCAGCAGCTGAGTGAAAAAAGCACCTAAGATGCATATTTCACGTGTGAAATCTGATCCAAGCAGTCAAGAAAACTAGAAAATTTGAATTTTCTGTGACAATGCGGCGTGAATTCTGAGTGCTGAGTGAATTTGCTGAAACTTGCTAAAGAAGCTGAAATTGAATTGTTAATAATAATAATAATAATAATAATAATAATAGTAATGTGTTATGTGTTGTCATCATTGTATGTTCCCATACATTGAGGAAATTGGCTCTCTGCATTTAATCCATCCACCACCAGGTGGAGCAGTGGGCAGCTATTGAAAGTGCCCGGGGAGCAATTAGGGATAGGGTGTGCTGCTCAGAGACACCACGAGATGTGCAATGACTGGGGATCAAACCTGGGACTATTGGGTTCTGAGTCGGCTGCCCTGCCTCTACCCAAAGCACTAGATAAATGCTTAAAGTAACAAAAGGTTAGCTGAAGATAGCAAAATGGTAACTAGAAGCTATAAGTGTCAAAATGCTAAGTAAATGTACCTAATCTATCTAAATGTAGCAAAATGCTACTTAAATGTTGCAAAACACTAGCCAGAAATAGCTAAATACTACCTAAATGTATCCAAAAACTAGCTAGAAGCTAAAAGTAGTTAAAGGAAAAAATCATAAAATGGGAGCTTAAGGCAAAAAATAGCATAATGTTAAAAGTTGCAATTTTCTAGCTAAAAGCAGTAAAATACTTCTAAAGTTAAAATAACAAAAGACTGTCTTCAGGTAAAAATAGAGAATGGTAGCTAAAAGAGAATAAAAAGACAAAAACAGAGCAAGTATCTTGAAGCAGTTTTTGAAAAGAGCAATGTTTTTTGGGAAAAGAGCTCAACGTACTTATATGAAAAAAAATATTAATGAAGTTAAATATTTCAAAAGTATGATCAAAACTACCTGACAGACAGACCACAGTTTGTGAGACTGAAGGGTTGTGTGTCTAACCAGGTGGTCAGTAGCTCAGGAGCACCACAAGGTACTGTACTCTCACCATTCCTTTTCACTCTGTACACCTCAGATTTCCAGTACAAAACAGACTCCTGTCACCTGTGTAATGAGAGATAATATGCGTCTGATATTATCCTTTATTTAAACGGATTCTTTAATTTTTCTGGACTGAGTAATATCGTGTTTTGAATATTAAATGTGGACGGAAACGTGTTTAAATTTCTGGCTCACCAACAACAGTGAGCCGTTTAATTAAAAACGATTTAAAACACATCACACATTTACATTAATTGGCAGATTGATTACAATTAACACAGCTTGATTAATGAGCTTTACAATGAGAAATCATACGGCCATGATATCTCACTTGCAACTTAAAACAACAGACATTTCTGAAAATATCTGGATTAATTACTGGCAGATAGAAGAGTTTTAAAGATAGGAAAAATGAAGTTTAAATGGAGAAAAATGGATGAGGAAAAAGTGTCTGTATAACCAGAAACAACACGCTCCTTTGGACGCAGCTTAACCCACGGTACACTAGCAAGTGAAGATCGACTCTTTTACCTTTGCAGACGATAGTTTCGGCTTCGGTGTAGAGTTTTCTTTCAACTCTTTTCAGCGTCTCCGTAAGAACAGCTGTGACCTCAGGAGTCGTGAGATCATCACAGAACAGACTTCCTCATTGTTCAGAGCGTTCGTCGGGTAGAGCCACAGCGAGACGTCGTGGCATCGACGGACTCTCGACACTCCATTAGAAACTGCTCGGAACTTCTGTTCCTCTGAGCTTCTCTTGTTCAGGAACTTCTCGTTCGAGGTTCTCCCTGGAACTCTGGTTCTCTCTGGAACATTGTTCTCCTTTGGAACTCTTGTTCTGCTTGGAACTAGGAAGTGTCGACCCTTTTAAAGAGGTCACTTCCGTTTCCTCTGAGAACTTCCTGATTGGTTGAACGAACCAACCGGGGTGTGGTTTTAGTGACGTCAGAGGGTCATTACATGTCAAGGAGACAGAGTAGATGTTTTAAGAACAGACAGAAAGATGTTTTGAAGAAACAGAGACATTTAGGAGCCAGTCTTCCTTCTATCTGTCTGAGAGAGTTAAACATGACATTTCGTTCCGATAAACATGTTTTTGACCGTTCCTTGACTTTTGACCGACTCACTCCTTCTCATTTCAGACAGAAAATCAAAAATGCATCATTACTTTGTAACAGACATCTAACTTGATTTCTACTTTGAATGAGGATCAAAAATCATTAATACTGTTTCACAGTTGATTTAAAATGAGTGGTTCAACTTCAACATTTAAAATGGTTTGAACTAAACACACTTTTGATTATCAAGACATTTGTAAAATAGTAATGATAATATGAAAGAGAGTGCTCTTTCAATTGATTAGTGCAGGACACCCTTAGAAAGTCTCTGGATGAGCTTAATTTGTGTTTCTGGACTCAAATCAATGAAATAATAGTTCCTGTCCCAGGAAGGCCCTCAGGGTCAGGTTTTTGACCTGAGGCTTAGTTCACTACACCTGCAGAAATATTCAGATGACTCTGAAGTGGTCGGGTGTATCAGAGATGGACAAGAAGCTGAGTACAGGGAACTGGTGGACCGCTTTGTGGCATGGTGTGGAAACAATCATCTCATCTGGAATGTGAACAAAACAAAGGAGATGACTGTAGATTTCAGGAGAAACAGGAACAGGTCCAACACTATTTCCATCATGGGAGAAGAAGTGGAGGTGGTGGAGAAGTATAAATACCTTGGGGTTCACCTGGACAACAGACTGGACTGGAAATGCAACAGTGAAGCGTCTACAAGAAGGGACAGAGCAGACTGTACTTCTTGAGGAAGCTGAAGTCCTTCATCGTTTGCAGCAAGATGCTGCATATCTTCTATAAGTCTGTTGTAGAGAGTGCTATCTCTATGAAAGTTTCAAAACACTGAATTCATAGCTCCCATCTCCTGAATGAGCTGAATGTTTTTATACATGAATAAATAAAACAGCACAAACTATGCAGAAGTAGTTAAAATATGTACAGCAAAAGGGAAAACAAATGCTGAATCAATGGTCACACAATAAATAAATTTTAAAAAATCTGAATTCAAAAGAAAAAGTTAAAAAATGGCAGCTGTTTTGAGCAAACAGCTGGATGTGAGAGAAAATCAAAACGAGGAAACAACAAGAGGGACGCCACAGGCTGGCTGGCTGTTGCTTGTAGTTTCTACTTTCTGTCAAGCTGGTGCTGATCCCTCATCTTAAAGGTCACAATTATGTGCTCCCGTCCATTTCTCCTCCATCCCTTCCTGCTGCCACCCTCCTCCCCTCTGAGCAGCATTTAATTGTGAGGGGCTGAGCTGTGGGAAAGGAGTAATCAAATGAGAGCAGAGGTGGGGGGGAGTCACGTGGGTACACACTCACTATCTGGGGATTAATAATTCTGCCGACTTGATTGAACTTCAGATGTTTTCCCTGGTAAATTGGAGGTGGGGAGTGGAGGTGGGGGCAAAAACAGTGACACAGACAGAGGGGGAGGGACAGAAATGAGAGAGTTGCAAGGAAGATAAGGGCTTCTCAGATAAGAACAGAGAGGAGGCAGAGATAGGGAGAGAGAAACAGCAGTGAGAGAGAGAGAGAGTGGGAGGAAGAAAGAGTGAGGAAAGAAGGCAGCGCAGTGCAGTTCAGGAGGGGAGGGGGGAGAGAGAGAGAGAGGGAAGGAGAGAGAGGGAAGGAGAGAGAGGAAGCCTCTGCTGCTACTCTGTGCCAGTGAGATGCAGGCAGGCGGAGAGGGAGGATGGAGTGAAAGGGGTCCTTGGCATCTCCGAAACTGAACTCAGGGCGGGGGTGAGGGGGCTCGGGAGCAAAAAAACAACAGAGGGACCAGTGGGAAGAGAAGCTGAAATGTAGGGAGGGAGAAAGAGGCAGGGCGATGAAACCATAAACAGAAACAGGGGAGTGGGTGGGACCAAACTGAGGAGAGAGGGGAAAACAGGGAAAAAGTTTTTGCTGGAGAAACAAGAGGAGCAGCAGATAAAGCTTCTGTTAATGGCAAAGGTAGGAGGAGATTCATGGAAGAGGAGGAGGAAGCTGTCTGCGTCTCAGGAGTCCTCCGGCTCCTCTTCGTTTTCTGAGGCTGCTGGACGTCATCCATCAACATGTTCTCCAACAGACGCACCACAACACCTGAGGAGCAGAGGGGCTTCAAGACGCACACGCCTCACTTCATCCCATGGCTGCGCAACAGCCTGAAGGCTCAGCACAGCAGCGGTGACCTGGGCCTCAACGGGCCATGCAAATCCAGCTCGGAGGCCCGCAATACCTTGACCCCGCTGGAGAGAGCCAAAGGAATCGGGTTCTTCTCCATCCAGGGGAAGGAGCGGGCAAAGAAGGGGGAACTCAGATGTAATGGCATTGGGATGCTGCCAGTGGTGTTGAAGGGACACCACATCCTGCCAGGAAGTCTGGGGAAGCAGAAGGAGAGTTGTCCTGCCAGGTGGGGCAAGACTAAAGACCAGGAACCCAGCACACAGCTTGGCCCAGAGGAGGGTCAGTGGGACAGTTCTTCCACCACTTTGGACAACCACAACTTTGCAAAGAACCAAAGCAACAAACTGAGCCTCCGTCAGGTAAAGAACGACACAAACTCAGTCAGGAAGTACGGGCCTTTGGTGGGACCCCCTCCAACTCCAGTCCCTGTGGTGCTGGCTGAGAGGCCCAGCTGTGAGGTGCCTGTTGTGGTATGCATGGAAGACGGGGAAAGAAAGGTGTGGGACTACAGCAGCCACACCACCTACCGGCAGAGAGACCTCCATTCATCCAGCTGGCTGAGCTCAGACACTCAGGGGCTCATGGAGAGGCAGCATGGGTTCAGCTCCAGCTTCAGCTACGTCAACAAGCACGGCAGAAGCTCACAGAGTCAAAGGGATCTGAGGGAGGCCCCAGCGGAGGCCTTAAACGGGCCCCTGAATGGACTCATCTTCTCCACCGAGATCCCCCACAGAGGCCTGAGCTGTACCACATCTCTGAGAGGCCTGAGGAAATCCAGACCGATCTCGGAGCGCATCACAGTCCTGGGTCAGAACCAAACGTGGGTGCAGCACAGACCAAACGCTGAAGAGGGACCGCAGAGGAAGGAAGCAGGGTGTACGAGAAAAGTGGTCCGAAACCAGATCAAACGAGTGATGGACAACCTGGAGCAGGTCCTCACAGCTTTGAAGGACATCCAGCAGGAAATGAAAGAGGTAAACACAACAGATCTGGGCTGATTCGACAACAGCACATCAGACAATGTATCCATGTGAGCTGCAGAGTCTTCTCGTTTCTTTCCAGGAACTGAAATGTAAAAACAACAAAGCGGTTAAAACAGACAGATAGAAGAGAGCTTTCTGCATCCTCCCTCGTTAATTTAGACGAGTTTTCTTCTTGCAGAAAATGTTCAAGCTCTCAAATACATGGAGAGCTGTTACTTTTACAGATAACAAGCCCAACTACAAACACCCATCCTCAGTAGAATTAAACGTGCGCATACAAAGTCAGCAGCAGGGTAACATGAATCCAAAACTACCGGCTGTTTTTGTTTCCTCTAACCCTCTCTTGTTCTCAGACATGGAGACATCAACACTTTGTGCTCAAGTTGCTCGTGCATGGGCGTTTTCTTGGCGGTGGATGAGGGAATAGTTCTGCCCCATTTGCCTCGGTGCATTCAGAGGCTGTTTTATACGATGCTATGTGACATTAGGAAACCTAAAACCAAAACCTCCTCCTCAAGCATCCTCTCTCTTTTCCTCCCCTCTCCGCTCCTGTGGACAGCTGCTGCTCCAGGCACAGCTGGATAGCGTCCGACTCCTTTTTTTTTTATAATCCATTTAAGTCCAGATATTTCGGCCTCATATTCTGCCTCATGCAGTAAAAGTGACACGCAAATCTTGCCTCTCGGCGTCTGATCTAAATCTGCCAGTTCACAGCCGAACCCTCGGTAGTAACCTCATCATCTTGGCTGTAAGGTTTTTATGTGACACCATTAATATAACAGTGTTGAAAGTCCATATCAGCTACACCAAAAGAGGAGGAGGAAGGGCTAGAAACAGGGAAAGGAAGAGAAAACTGTAAATGTTCACAACAGATATGACAAATCTAAGGACAGTAGGATACAGGGCAAATATATTTCAGGATGTGCTGTTGCATGAGCTGCAATCACTGGTATGGAAAATAAATAAAGTGTGTGTGTGAGTGGGGCCTGTCAGGGCCTTACTATTTTTTTTTTACAGGAGGCTGTTCATATGCTGAAGCATTTAAAAAATATAACTGAGAACTTCAAGAGATGCAACAACTTGAAGAGTTAAATAACCGAGCTTAAAGACAAGCATTTTTCAGTTTGTGTAGCGAGTGCCCATGTGGACCTAAGGGGTAACAAAATAAAATAAAATCATTAATTCATTAATTCATTCATTCATTCATTCATTCATTCATTCATTCATTCATTCATTCATTCATTTAATAAAAAGCAGCAGATGAAAAGCAAAGTTCTCAGCTCTTTCATCTTGTCTGAATCCTGACATTAACAAGCAGTACCTGCCCAGAGTCGCTTGATGCACAGACGCATGCAGCGACACTTCAAAGTAATCTGAAATGCTCTGCTAACGAAAGAAAGGAAGAAAGAATGAATGAGCGAAAAGAAAGAAAGAATGAAAGAAAAAGAACGAATGAAAGAACGAAAGCAAGAAAACAAGAAAGAGAAAGAACGAAAAAAGAACGAAAAAAGAACAAAAGAGAAAGAACGAAAGAGAAAGAACAAAAGAAAGAAAGAATGAATGAAAGAATGCATGAAAGAAAGAACGAAAGAAAGAACAAAAGAAAAAGAATGAAAGAAAGAAAGAACAAAAACGAAAGGAAGAAATAACATAAGAAAGAAAGACAGAAAGAACGTAAGTAAGAAAGACAGAGAGAAACAGAGAGACAAATAAGGTCATCTTTTGACATCAGCAAGGATGTTGTTGAACAGAGGACAAAACTCATCCGGCATGGCAGAGGATTTATCTGTGCACACAGAGCAGGTGGCGAGCTGGGTCAAACATCTTCCCCAGCGTAATTTTCTCCAATCTCTCTGTCATCATACAGCTGTGTGTGTGTGTGTGTCTCTCTTTGTGTGTGTGTGTGTGTGTGTGTGTGTTAGGCTTTTACATGTGCATGGGTGCTAAGCTCATTCTCATGCACGCATGCTGCATTTGGACATGTAGGCCTTTTAAAAAGAAAATATACTATATGTTTTGGTGTTTTATTTTACCAACCAGTAAGATGCATTAGCTGGGAGGCATGTCTAAATTTAGCAAACGTATCTCTGTAACAATACTCTCATTCTGTCTTGGCTGAGCTAAACTCGTTTACGTTGTGAGAAATATTTCAAGGGGTGCGTAAAAGTCCTCTGGAATCATCACACTAACTTTTCACTCCCTAAGCTGCAGAGCTAAAATTAGTTTGAGCTGTTTTTAGATGTTTTGGTGGCAAAAACTCGATCTGCAAGAAACCTCCTGGTGGCTCAGGGATTTAAGTTGCTGACCGTGTGAAAGCAATGTACTGAGTCCAAAATCAGCTGAGGAGTTTCTGTGGAATATTTTCTTTATTTTATGGCTGTCTCAGAGGAGTCAACAAGGGAGAGGACAGGCCCCAGAAACCATCTTATCACCAGCAAACTGGTTGACCCACTATGTGAGTGTGCTGCTTATGAGACTCAGCTTGTTGTGGCTCCTCGGACTGATGAAGTCCTTTGGATGAAGGACGAAACGTCTTACAAAAAAAAAAAAAGAAACCATCCAGATGACCTGAATGAACTTTGTTGGATTTTCTACTTTGATTATTGAGCATGTATATAAATAAGGTTTTAGTGACAACACTGGGTGACTTAAAAAGCCAACCAGGTTTCATTACAAGCTGGAGCGGACGATAATGATTTTGTGTGTGTCTGTTATCAAAATTTCTAATAAACCACTGAACAGTTTTAGTAAAGCTTTCATGGAGGGATCATTAGATTCACAGTTGAAATACTTTTAAAATCAACTCAATTTAAAATAGTACCCACAACCAATTGATCTTAAAAACACAAAAATCACTGTAAATTTACAGATTTTGAGCTGGATTTAAGTTTGATAGTAGCAGAGAGTCATCCCAAACACAAACTCTGAGCATGAGAAGTTGCAGAATCACGAGATCGTGGGTAACTTTACTTTCAAGGTTGGATCAAAATGGCTACAACTCCATTATTTCTGAAGATAAGACAGTTTTAGTTTAAAACAGTGGCACGAAACGGGTGATATGCATTGCTTTAATTATTGTAAAGCTAATTATTGACTAAAATATGAATCAAAACACAAAGTCCCTATTGAATAGAGGTTGTGATGTATTTAGTTTATAACATCGTGCATTAAATTCATCCCATCTGACAACAAAACTGATGATAAACTGCCTCTAAGCTCAGAGACCCTCATGACGTCACTTTGCCATCGTTTGCTTTCAGCTGCTCAGCGGAGCTCCTAAAAGGAGGAAGATTGATTGTTGTGTGTAAAAACCAGTGATCTGCTGTGAGTCATCACGCTGAAGAAAGACGAACTTTCACTTGGGCAGAATGAACCAAGCGGCTGCAGAAGGCCCAGATTTATTGCACTAATTTTTCTCAACATCAATCAATACACTTTCCAGATTTTTGTACCTGAAACTTTTAACAGCTCCTCCATCTGCGTTTTAAGGCATAAAACATTACAATAAGATAAAGCTGCCATTAGATTAAAAGCAACATGCTAATTATCTAAAATACTCAAACTTCCTCAGTTTTTTGACCTCATGGCTCCACTACCCTCATTAGATGAAATGGAAAAAATAAATAAAAATCATGTTTAAGACAGTGTGGTCAGACTGTCAGTTCTTACAAACAAATGTTTATCTAATTTCAAAAGTTTATTTTAAACAAATTGTTTTGAACAGATATATTTTTCCTTCCACATATTTAGAGTCAAAGTGATGCCATATTGAACATTTCTTGGCATTTGTTCCTTAGTCCTCCCACTTGAGTGTTCAAATGACCTAAAGTGGATTAGGTACCTTGATTATAAATCTTCTCTGTCATATTTGCTAATGTTGTCTCTTCACTGTCACAGAATCATAAATACATCTGTAAACACATCAGATTTTTCTTTCTCTACTGCAATCTGTGTTTCAGTAAAAAGGACCAGTCATGGCCTGGTGTCATCCAGCGCTTGCTTTTTAGTTACCGTGGTTACGAACATGCTATGAGTCCTCTGCAACAAAGACAGATTATGTTATAGACCAAGTATCCCTGCCTTCTCTCATTGTTGGTATCTGATGCAATCATGACCCATTACAAGAGGCGCCATGTTGTATTTTTGTAACCAGGGTCTGTGCACTACTGATGTAGGGCTTTAAGCTCCGCCTACTTCCCCTCCCACAATTATGTTGTCACATGAGCTTTCTTTTAAGCATGACGTACAGCTAAATGCATGAGAAAAACATCTGAGCATGCAGCACTGTGAGATATTTGTGAATCAACAAGAGTCAACATCTGAAAATAATCATAGAAAGGTTTGTTTCCAAGGAAACGGTTTTGTTTGGCAGGGCTTACGATTTGAATTGCCGACAGGGATGCTGCTCTTATTCCAGCTTCAACTTCCGGGATTTGGTCAGAGGTCTAGATACAAACAGCCTATCTTTTGCATTAAGGAGATGAAACACACAGGAAGTTCCTTTTAAAGTAATCAGTTCAGCGCATGTTGGTTTCTGCAGCTGAAAATGGGAAAGTGATGAGTGCAAAGAGGAGCAGTTCAAGTAAAAACAAAGATTTGAGCGAATGTTCTTAGTTTTGAAGGAGTGTGATTTCATTAAAAAGTGAATGTGTTGCACAGCTGTTAGCATTTTTTTTTTTAATTTATTTACCCTTTATTTATACTGGTAGTCTCATTGAGCCACAAGAACTCATTTTCAAGAGAGACCTGTTTAGGGAGCAGATGGTGGGGGTTAAGGGCCTTGCTCGGGGGCCCAGAGTGGGGCAAATGAGGGTAGAGGGAGGTGTGGGTGTTCCACCTTTTCCACTCACATTTTGATGTTGACGGTACCGGGAGTTGAACCTGCGACTTTCCGATCACAAGCCCATTTTATAATCTCTGCGCCACCACTCCCCCATACTTACCACTTCATGTGGGAACTTGATTTGACTTTGTCAAGAATTTTAAGGAGATACTTTAATGAGAACAATTCTGTTGTCAATGCGTTTTTTTCTATGTGTTTTCTAGGTGGTACAGCAGATTGATTATCTAACCTCCTCTATTGATCTGGATGAGGAGGAGCAGCAAACTGGAGGAGACGCTAAGCCTCCAAGTGACAGGAGCTACAGTTCAGGTTCTAGCTCTGCCGATGTAACAACGGGTAGGACCCATCGGAGGCCTCCAGAAGCTGAAAACCAGCCAGGACCCATGGAGCCGTGTGGCTTCAGCAGAAGAGATCATGGCAGCAGATGCCAGTCTCCACAGAATGCACAGCTGACCTCGATTAGCTCAGGCTTTTTGTCAGAAAGAAGTCCGACTCTTCGTTTAACCTGTGGTTCCGTGTCCTCGCTGAGAAAAGGCGGGCCGCAGCTTCATGTGAACAACTTCCCCCCTTTAGATTCACCTCATATTCAAAACCTTCCCACTTATAATCACATTCTGTCCCCCAGAAGAAGCATCCCCGCCCGTCCTCCCACTCCTGGTCTTTCTCCCCTAACAGTGAACCTGCATCACCCCTGCAGTCCTGGCTCGCAGCCTTGCTCCCCAGGAGGGTCCTCTTCCATCAGAATCAGTGTCGTCTCCCCTCCGTCTCCGAAGCTTCATCCACCCCCTCCACTCAGCTCGTCTGTCATCATAGAGACCAAAGTTGGGTCTAATCAGACCCCACAAGGCGGTCTCCCATCTGCTGGTCTGCTGTCACCGTCTCTGAGCCCCCCTCAGTCTAAAAGCTGCCCACCCACCAACATAGAGACTCAAACCTCGACCCTGGATGACAGAGAGTGGCGAGCATCCTCAGCAGGACCCTCACGTGTTTGCACCACCTCCGCAGGCGCAACTAAGCCCCCCACCTCACAAGGCCGCAGGGGTCGCAAGCCTCCACCATACCCCCATAGCAGACTCTCCGAACCCACAAAGAAAATAAAGGAGCCCTGCAAAGCTCCTCCGTACCCTGAGAAGAGAAGGCTGCAGTCAACCACTGTGTGAGACAACACAGCAGAAGGGGGAGGCCGATTGAACAATCATACAGCACCAGCCACATGTCTGCAGGGGGGGGGGGGGGGTGATTTAATGTGATTTAAGGCTCGCCAAGTTGAGCTGAGCTCAAGTTTCCAAGGTGACAGGATGCAGACGCAACCTGGGGTGAGTAAGTCAAGAATAAGAGCCTGGTTCTGACATTTTCTCTCTC
Source organism: Nematolebias whitei (assembly GCF_014905685.2). NCBI lineage: Eukaryota > Metazoa > Chordata > Actinopteri > Cyprinodontiformes > Rivulidae > Nematolebias > Nematolebias whitei. Next base: position 20,678,542 of record NC_056500.1, read on the forward strand.
TTTATCTCAAATATCTTGGTCTCATACACCGAACACGCACAAGCTATGAGGCCATCTGTCTGGGTTACAACTCAGGTAACAAGAGCCTTTGTACAGATGCTCAATTTGCACCCATGCTCTCTGACTCCCACAGATCGCACAGTTAAAGGCCAAAGGAGCAGGCATTATTAGGCAGAAACCTGAAGGAACCTGCAATCATTTCTAAATGGCAAGACAAAGAAAGAAGTGATTACTTTATTGCACTTTAGCTCATGCATCCAGACACATCCACTCACATGTATTAGCATTGCCTGCAATTGCTGTCAGAAGTGGTGGTAATGAGAGCGCGGCGCAGCTCGGACCACTTCGGCCCAGCGGTGTGAAAACACATACAGAGGAGGCAAGGTCAGTGATCCGTGGTAGATCTGCAGGCAAGAAAAGCTTTCAGAAAAGGAGAAACTTGGCAAGGCCACAGAAGGATTGAACAGAGTATCATCAGGGGTGTGTGTCACAGGAGACTGGGGGCAGCTGGCCACATGCGGCCCCCCTCTTGGTGTTACAAAAATCCCATCTCCTTCGCTGCCTCTGGCTTGACCGGCCTGGCAACAATCTCCATCTGTTCCCCTCTAAATGTCAGGAGATGCAGCAAAAGAGAGGGAGAGAAAAGGAGCTGGCTTGTTGGAGAGGAAAGAGAGAAATTCAGATAGTGGAACGCCAGCCAGATTGATTACATAAAAACAACTCAACAAATCAATGGCGGTTTCATTTAGGTCATCCAGTGTTGTGTTATCCAAAATGCTACATTAGTTTATGGCAAAGTCTCCTTGAGGCTCTTTTTAAAAAAAAGAAAAGGTTTTTTTTTTATATGTTATGTTATTGTCAACAAGTTTATATAGAACCCAGTTTTAAATGGTTATCATAGATTGATAGTTTATCCCTAAACTAAAGAGAGAGATGCTTTTTTCAGATACAGATTAACGGATGCTCTACAAACATTTCCAGCGCCGAGACGTGAAACTGACTCAAATGAATCAGACGTTTAAAGTCCTTTAAGAGGCTGCTCACAGTAAGCGCACATAAAACATGACTTCTGGTTCCATTAAACCAGAGATAAAGTCACTTATGAGTCTTTTACTTGAGTGTCTGTTAAAAAGCAGTTGTTTTTAGAAAAAGGTAGTAACACAAGCCTGTTAAACACCAGTACGCAGACGTTGAAAACAATTTGGTTTCACATTATAAGTCAGAGTCAGAGATTCTTTATTGTCGTTCGCACCACATGTGGTACATGTGGTGGAGCGAAATTATGTACACAGGGTCCCAGTTACATCCAACAATAAAAGTGTTAAAGAAAAACAATGATAACATCTAAGATATGAACTAAGAAAAACATCAACTAAAAATACACTACGCACTAATAACATAAAAACATTATGTCGAACATCAGCACGAACATGAGTCTGTGTGAGCAGATGAGCACGCATGAACACATCATCATGAAACAGATCAGCAGCAACATTGAAACAGATCAGCAGCAACATGATGTGATTTTTTCACAGTGATTATAGAGATTTGTGAGTCTAACAGCTTCAGGGTAGAAGCTGTTCCTCAGTCTAGTGGTTCTACACTTAATGCTCCTCAACCTCCTTCCTGAGGGGAGCGGGGCAAAAAGTGTGTGTGCTGGGTGAGTGGGGTCCTTCATGATGCAGGTGGCTCTCTTCCTACATCTGGAGGTGTAAATGTCTGTGATGGTGGGGAGACTGACTCCAACAGTCTTCTGTGCAGCTTTCACCACTCTCTGCAAAGCTTTTCTTTCTGCAGCTGTGCAGCCTCCATGCCACATATTGATGCTGGAGCACAGGATGCTCTCCACTGCACACCTGTAGAAGGAGGTGAGGACTGAGCTTCCCTGTCCAGCTCGTCTTAGCCGCCTGAGGAAGTAGAGTCTCTGATGAGCTTTCTTGATCAGGCTGGTGGTGTTGTTGCTCCAGCTGAGATTGTCATTCAGGTGTACACCCAAGTACTTGTAGCTGGAGACCACTTCCACCGCAGATCCTCTTATGTTCAGGGGGTATAGGTGTTTGTTCCTTCTGAAGTCCACAATCATCTCCTTTGTCTTCTTCACATTGATGTGAAGGTTATTCTCTTTGCACCAGCTCTCCAGGTGTTCCACCTCCTGCATGTAGTTGGACTCATCGTTGCTTGTGATGCATCCCACCACCGCTGTATCATCTGCAAACTTTACAATTTGACAGCCTGGAGGGGTAGCTGCACAGTCATACATGAGCAGAGTAAACAGGAACGGGCTCAACACACATCCCTGAGGAGAGCCAGTGCTGAGGGTTATGGTGGAGGAGGAGAAGTTAAGCAAAGATAAGTTACGCAAAATATCTCATGAACTTGTGAATAAATTTTCAGAACATAAATGGATGTGCATTTACAGCTGATTGACTTTTGGAGTCAACCCAATTCAAGATGGCCGCCACAGCCAACTGACCTTAAAAACACAAAATGGTTTTAAGTCAGTTATTTGTACAACTATTCTGCTACAGTTTGTTGTGGTAAAAGCTGTCATTCACAACACATGAGCCAAGCGCTTCTCATTCTGTGACATTTTTGCCTAAACCTATTGCAATAAGTTCAAGTTCAAGGTTCTTTATTGTCATTCGTATCACATGTGGTACAAGAGGTGTTACGAAATTGTGTACTCAACGTCCCATTTACACCCAAAAATAGCAAAAATATGAAGTATAAAAGAAGCAGTACCTAAAGATCTAAGACAGGGGTGTCAAGCCCACATACAAAAGGGGGTCAAAATTAAAACCTTTTTCAAACTAAGGGCTGGTTTCAGAATCTACATTAACTCGATACCAATAATTAAATACCCAACATCTTTTCTTGGTTGCAGCTTCCTCAGCAAAGAGTTTGATTGGTCTCATTTAACATTCTCTGTTCCACTTTTGACATCATTATCAAAGATTGCTGAAAAAAATTAAAGGGATTAAAGTATTTTACATTTAAAAGAATATCTTGGGGGCCAGATAAGATGTCAAAGAGGGCCACATTTGCCCCTGGGCCTTGAGTTTGACACATGTGAGAGCAGAGACGAGTTTGCAGATGTTCTGTGTGAAAGTGATTTTGAAAGCATGCTGTTGTAGCTCAGCCTGCAGCGTGTGTGTGATGGTTTCACAGTGAGGAAGGAGCTGAAGGTAAACATTTCTGTTGGTGTCAGGTGGTAAACAGCAGTGATGTGTGTTCAGGATCTGGATGACAGCTCTGAGCCTCACACACTGAGCAAACTGATGGGCAAACAAAGAACTTTTGTGCTGCAGACTTATAAACTCAACAGAAGAATCAACTTGTAAAAAAAAAAAGTGACAAATCGTTTCCACAAGGCAACAAAACAAGAAATCAGAGCCCAGACTTTATTATCAAGACGCTTTAGTAACAAAGTGTTTGTGCAGTTAAACGATGCTGTAATTGAGCTTCTCCAAACGAGATTTCTTGAGTTGAAATTCAGATTTTCAATCAAAAAGTGCTGCTAAATGGTGGGCTTTCAGCTCTATGTAACTCTTGCATCAAACAAACTGATGCCAGTCTGAGGACAATCTAGATTACGGACTTCCTCTTGGCTTAACGTAACGATGAATAAATCCCTCCTGACTTTATATCTCTGTAAGCCCACAAAGATCAGCACACCATGCATTCCCATATGTGCCTCTGGATTTATTAGATCCTCCCAGCAAAAAGCTTTTTCTCCCCCAGAAATTAAAGGGGAAACAATGAGAGCTTTTTATCTCCTGGAAACATTTATTCGAGGACAATATATGTTAATTGACTACACTTACGGAATACATTTTCAAGCTAATTTTTCATTGCTCTGGTAAAAAGTGTCACGTAACGTCTCAACTGGAAGCTTTGAAGCTGGCTCCTCTTCCTACGTTGCTTTTAAACTAATTCAAATTAGGAATGCATTAGTGTGGCGCTTCGAAAATTGCTGTTATTTTGAATGGATGAGATGGGGCATAAAAATGCAATCCTTCGTATTCACCGAGGCCCGGCTCTCACAGTCGCTCCGAATATTTAAAGCGTCGGCACAGGCAATCAAATTCCTCCCTTCTTTTCATGTTTACTCTCTGACAAGGCGATGGGGAGGTTCAATCAGATCGTGACTGATGTAACCCAACAAAAAAAACACGAGAGTTATCTCCACCGCAGTGACGACGTGTCTTTATTGAAACACCCATCGATATTTCATCATAAATCAGAACATTTAACTAAGAGACAAAATAAAGTGTCTTTTCTTCTTTCCTCTAAGTCAGGTCAGGATCTGGATGTGAGCATGTCCTGTTCTGACCCCTGAGAGAGCCCAGATGGTGACAGAAGTGGACAAACGCTCCTGCTGAGCATCTCCTCAAGTCCAGAGGATCACCACGAGACAAGAGGCACCCAAAAGGTACACGCACACCCAGAGAATCAAATCAGCAAAACCCTGAACTCGATCCTTGGACACTCGTGTTGTTTGAGGTCTAGATCAGTGCCGAGAGGATAAAGCAGCAGTAACATAAGAAAGAAGGGAGAGCGGAGGGGGGAGAACGTGATAATGAAGCACTTCTGAGACCTGTGTGATATTCTCACTGATCCCCACATGCGACAGAGATGAAAGCAACAAGTTGAAGAGAGACTCGTGATTATGTGCTGGCATTTCTTTGCCTTATGTGGCTTTACAAAGAGTAAAGAAATTAGTGTTTAGTTGATTTTATTTTTGTTGCAACGATGCTTCTTGTCAATAAATCGTATACCATTAGAAAGCCCATTTTATTTCCCTTTGATGGTGTCACATTTGTTAAAAAAAACACATTTGTGAGTTGAACAGCAGAGTATGTGGGTTGCACCAGTGGAATAAACTTGCCAAATAATCCTCTCTGTCAACGTGAAACATCTCGTTCAGTTAATGACTCTTGATTTGAGCTTCTGGAACGTCAGTGTGCAACTAGAGGCAATCCCAGATCTCAACTGTCTGGGACAAAACTCTACGCTCCATGTACCGTCGAACCCCACACACTGTTCTTAGAATTGAGAAAGCTCCTTGCATGAGAAGCGAAACGTCTTCTGTTACAGATAAAGTTCAGTTTTTGTCTTGAACTTTTTTGAATTTACCATGTCCTGGCTGACTGAGAATCTTCACCAGCATCTACCCTCCAAGATCACAACGCTCACCCCCACACACACCGGTTTTTATCAGACTATCACCAGAATTTGGGGTTGGAGAGTATGAAATGGCCTGTTTTCAGTCAAAGACTCAACCCCATTAAATACCTGTGGGATCAGCTTGGGCATGCTGTTCACTCCAGTGACCAACACAACCACACTGGCCAACTTACACCAAACGCTAGCCGAACAATGGGATACCATTAAAGACCAGTAAAGGCTCCCACAACCTTGTGTACTCCGTGAGCCATGCAGACACTGCACAGATGGTTGAGACTACATACTCGAGCATACACCCTGATGGGCTGCAGTCAGCTCCGCAGGCAAGGGGCGTTTACCTTCAGGATAAATTGAGGTTGCCGATTGGTCATTTGCTGACACGCCTACTGGACTGATTGACAGGTTGCAGCCCAGGAGCAGCAGCAGCGGTGTTCTGTGTTTGTGTTGATAAAAAGTTCTAAAACAAAACAAAAGGGAAAAAAAAACAGGGAGCGCTGGTCCTGCAGCCCACACTTAAGACTAACCCACCAGGAAATTTCCAGACCCTCCCGCAGCCACGCTGGGCCTGATTTTTATTCTCTCATGACAAATTCCCTCATTTCTCACAATCTCCGTTGTGGCATTAATGGATGAGGAGGAAGAGATCGCTTGCCTCTTGGCAAAAAACAAAAGAAAAGAAAAGGAAGAAAAGGTCATTAAACCAGACCAGGAATGAAGAAGGGGAATTTAATACATTGGTGTCGCATAAAAAAACAGTCCGTCGCCGGGCAGTTGATTGTGTGACACCAAGTATGCGTAAGTAAAAATTTATTATTTGCGCAGACATGGCTTGTGGGCATCTGCTTCGAGTCCGCAATGAGTCTAATCTGGTACACGCGGACCTCCATGGAGTTAAGTACGCCCGAGTATGTGGAAGCATTTAGTGCCCAAGCTGGTGAGCAGCATGAGGTGGTACCAATCTGTAGTGGCTGTGTATGGTTCTTCTACATGCTACTAGGATAAAGGTCCCTGTTTGAAGAAACAATGTTTGTGTTCATTTGACCAATAAATGACATCAAACATGAGGCAGTAGCAGAA
>NC_056500.1:20685205-20726324 GCF_014905685.2 Nematolebias whitei
TGTCTTGACTGTTTTAATTTATTTTTTTTTTTTAATGGGTGCAACCCAAAAACTCAACTCTGCAGTTCAACCCATAAATGTTTGTTTTCCTTACAAATGAGGCAGAAGTTAAGCAGGCATTCCAACAGTAAAGGATTTATTTATTTATTTGCCAAAAAGCATCGTTACAAGAAAGCAATTATCAGCTAAACACAAATGTCTTTGTGTTTTGTGCCAAGTTTATTTCAGTGTATTGAGTTGAATCTACTGATGAAAGCTAAAACTAATGTTTTCAATTATAAAGACATTTTTTGTGAGCATTTACACCGTAACATTCAAAATCCCCCAAAGAAGCTCCTATCTGATCCGTTACAAATATAGCTTCTGGCAACAACAAACAAACAAAAAAAAAAAAATCCACAAAACAAAAAGTAATCTGAAGAGGAGGTCGAAGGGGATCAGATGTGGTGCTTACAGTTATCCTGAACAGATGTAGATGAACGGAAAGAGATGAAGACCAGTGCTGAGGTGCTTCTTTCAACAGCAGCACACATCAGAACGACAACCGGGAACTTGTTTGTGTGTGCGCCGCAATGATATTGAGGATTACTCACTTTCCTCTCAGGATTACACAAGACTCACAAATCCCCTGCTAGTCTAAATGTGCCATCTACACTGAACACCAATCCTCCATACGTCCATGTACGTACCCAATGGATCAGAGCAGAATTATTTTCCTAAAGCCTCAGAAAATAAAAAGAACTCATGGCAGATTTTAGTTTTTTTTTAATATCCAAGACTAAAATCTGCTTCGCTGTAGTTTTTTGTTGTGGTTGTTCTTTCCCTCCACATGTATTCTAAAGCAGAGTAAATATACTATAAGAAAGTATAAGAAAATCAGTCTTTGCACAAAAACATCATCATCCCACTTCAGTTTTGGTCGTCCCTCAGGAAGAAGCGCATCATTCGATGATTTAAACAGCCGATGCACACAGTTCACTGAGGTGCCGACAAACTTCTGGCCAATCACAGCTCGTCGTGTCGTGTCCGTCCAATGGCGGTCAGTTTGGAGAGCTGAGCGCTGAACTTTCCTTCATTGTGGGTCACTGGAAGTCAGAACAGAAAAATACCATCAAAAACAAGCAAACAAATAAACATGTTGGATATAGTGTATGTGCATGCATTTGCTTTTTGTAGTGGTATAAAAAACACTTAATATCGTGCAGTTTACAAGCCTTGATAATAAACTAATTTGTAGTAGCAGAACATTTTTTATTGGAATTACCACAGTTACTTTTCTTTGTTGTATTTACTGTGTGTGAAAGAGATTTAATAGAGATTTAGGTATTTTTACCAGAGACTTAACAGTGTTACCTGCAGGCTAAACATTTTAAAGACCTAAATGACGATGCTGATGTGCTTCATCAGGAGTGTCAAACTCGACTACATAAAGGGGCCAAAATTTTAAACTTTTTCCAAGTCATGAGCTAATTTCAGTCCATGCAGTAACCCAAATCAGATACCAGACATCTTTCCTTCCAGGTTCATAAGCAGGAGTTAAATTGGTCCCATTTGATGTCTCCTCCACGTCAAAATTAAATATTACTGAAAAATCCAACCTTTTTTTCTGGCATCAACGTTAGCCAGCTCTCATGAGAAACCTGCATTAAATCTTTTTTTTTTAAAGCAAAACGAGAAGCAATAAACACATTTTTCATTTAAATTATAGTTTTGGGGGCCATATAAGATGTTAACAAGTGCCAGATTTGACCCACGGGCCTCGAGTTTGACACGTAACTCATCTATTGGATCATAAAATTTAAGGTTCCTTATTGTCATTCGCATCACATGTGGTACAAGAGGTGGAATGAAATTGTGTACTCAAGGTCCCAGTTACAACCAAAAATAGCAAAAATACAAAGTATAAAAAGAAACTGTATACAAAGATCCAACGCTAAACACTAATAATGTATAGCAAGGTACATTAAACGGTATATTAAATATTAAACCAGATATTTACACCAGAAACTAAAAACAAACAAAAACATCTAATTTTAAAAAGTTTTACAGTACAAATAAAAAATGTCAACTTATTCATTTGTTTTCAGAGTTATAAGCTTGTGTTTGACATCATGAATGCATTCAATAATATATAAACAACAGAACATTAGTTTTATCTAGAGTTAATTAAAGGAAGAACCATTGAGACCGATTCAGCCTGAGAAAGGCTGAGAGTCGGTTTCAGACCGATCAAGTCTCAGGACTCAGTTTAATCCAACATAAATTGGTAAATTAAAACATCAGATTTATTAAACAAGCCTATTTTATCTCTAATGCGTTTGTGGTTGCTTTTAAATAATATTTTAAATGTCAAGGTACAGTGTTTTTTCGCAGTGTTTTCCATCCTTCAGTAAAACGTGGGTGGGTGCCTTGGCCCGTCAGATACCCACTCCCTGAGGCCAAAAGTGGTCCCACGGGCCGCCACTTGGCAATACTCTGTAGAACAACAAATACTTGTGTGTAATTACCATTATTATTATCATTATTTTAATCTGTAGGTGATAAAAGTTCAAGTTAAGTTCATGCATGGAACGCCTGCTTTGTCCTTACTGCCCCCCTCACACAAACGGAGTTTATCGTTTTTATTTTAAGTTTATTTTAAGAAAACTAAATACATAAAGAAAATGTTTAGATGATTTTCTTTAAACATCAATAAAAGTATCTGTTGAAGATCCGCAAGTCAGCCTGTCAGAAGTAGGCACTTTAATAAATTATCGTATTTTTCGCTGTACAAGTCACACTTTTTTTGCATAAATTAGCATGCCCGCGACTTATACAGCGAAGCGGCTTATTTATGTTTTTTACCCCATATTTATAAACCAATTTTTGGCTGAGATTTGACGATTTCATTCATTCTGACAAGGAAAATATTGAACACTACCATTTTCAGCCACTAGAGGGCCCTTGAGCAATAATGCAAGCCAAGTGTCTCATTACTAGGTAAAAGTGGCTATTAATGAGACACTTTGCTTGCCATAAAAGCCACCTTCATTTCGCTCTGGAACTCCTGGAGCAAACGTCAAATCGGCCACATTTTGCCGCACCGCCCCGGCAAAATGCGGCCGATTTGACCATTAAAGTACATTTATTAAGGAAAAGTTCAACTGAGACACGCCTTTACTATAATGTCAAGCAAACAAATAATTGTTTTTAGATGGTTATCTTGTTTAATTTAGAAGAAATGTACAGAGAGTCCTCCCGCGTTTTTGCGAACCGATTTTTGAAATGCAGCTGATTTGACCGTCAAAGTGCATTTATTAAGGAAAAGTTAGACTGAGACAATCCTTTACTATAATTTTTAGTAAACAAATAATTGTTTTTAAGTGTTAACCTTGTTAAGTTCTTGTTAAAGTCCTCCCATGCACGCACGCTCCCGCGGCCATCATTTGGCAGCCAAATCGATTTTTTGCACAACACGCCCACGTTTCTGGGTGGTCAGCGGTGACACGTAACAAAAGCGAAACATCAGCGGTGACGCATAATAGATGTGACTTATATGGTGAAATGACGTATTTATGTTTTATTTCCACTTTATTAGACATATTTGGGCTGACGTGACTTATATGACGGTGCGACATTTGTATCTTGTACTTATTTATGAAAAACATGAGAATATTTGTCTCTTCTTTTAATCAAAGGTGGGCTGGAGATAATCCCAGTTTAAATTGGAGCAGTGTACACTGTCACAGTGACAGAGCTAAATCATGCAAACACATAGAAAACCTTTTATATACACAGATGAATTAGATTCACCAAGTAAACCAAAATACATGCATTTGAACTGTGGCTTGTTGTTGCATACACTATACAGAATGCAAAAGTGCATAAAATTAAACAGAGAAAACTTATTTTTATAATTTTGGAGGGAGATATCTGGGCTTAATTTTCATTTTCTTTTGAGAAAAGCTCATAGATTATTCCAGAATTAAAAAAAAACAGATTTATAGCAAAAAATGAATTGTCTGTTTATTTAGGAAAAAAATGTTCATGAATGAGTTTATAAACTGATCTCTTCTGGTGATGACCTGAACAGCTCCCTCCTGTGGAGCGTCTCAAGCATGAACAGAAAAGCTTTTCTTAAGTGAGTTTTTTTTTTAAATTTTTTAAAGGGAAAGAATTTTGCATATTGTACTACGCTCAGATAAGCAATCTATCCCTGGAAATGATGGTTGCAAGTGTTTCCCCGTGATGGGATTATGCTTAAGTCTGCCATCGCCGCTGACTTCGGAGCCTGTAAGCCTGTGTACTTTAGTGTCTAATCTGCTGAAAATGACAGCTGAAGTAAATTGCTGGTTGGGATGAATTGTCAAATCCTGCTAATCACAGTCTGGAACTGAAGCTGCGATGGGGATTTGTGCAGAAGCTGAACAACAAGTAACGCTGCAGGGACAAATGAAAGCCCACTCACAACTGGAGCATATGTTTAGGAGGGAAGTCTGCAGGGAACTTGCAACATAGAGAGAACTTGGGGGGGGGGGGGGGGGGAGAGAGGGAGATCGATGTGACAAGCAGAGGGAGTTGATTGAACACTTGGAGACACAATCAATTTCTCACCTGTTGATTCTCCTACGATAAATTCCTCTGGTTTCAAAGGTACGTCACTCTGTCCTCCTGCTGCTGTCTGAGACTGAGGAGGGAAAAGAGAGGAAGAGAAATCAGAACAAACAAGGGAACAATATATATTTGTGCAAGAGACAGAGCGGTAAAATAAGGCAATTCAACAGCAAGGTCGAGGAGACGCCGCTCTCTCTGTGTGGGCAGGTGTGCTTGTTCATTTTTTGTCCTGTTGTTTTAGTGACGTGACTTTGTGTTTGTCTTTTTGTGCTTTCAGGGCACAGAGCCAGTGCAGGAGGAGGAAACATGGGCTCCCACTAATGACGTGAATTTCAGCACTGTCCTTGCTGGGGGAAAGGAGGCGTGTCAAGGTGTACTTTGCTTCAGACGACCGCATCGGAGTGACTGAGCTCAGACGGAGTCCGGACATGAACCTTTCCACCAAACATCCTGTGCAACAAGACAACTTCACGTTCCACTCAAGGAACAAAAACAAAGGCTTGATGTCTCTCCGGCTTGCATTAAATTGATACCAGCTGGGGCGTAGCTATGGCCTTTGTTGGAGGATAAATAATCTAAAAGTGCAGAAAAACATCCAATAATAGGTTTCCATAGCGACAATGACGTGGTATTATTACCATTAGGGGAGAGGATGTGAAGTAAAGCCAATAAAGTGCAAGAGGCAGCGTCGTTTATTATGTGGTCAGAAACACTGTGGTAAAGATGTGAAATGAAAAAAAACATTTACTACAAAATATTATTTTAAACTACAGAAATTTAGTAGCAGAAACTATATTGGCACTTTGTCAGAGAATAACATGAATACTTGTGAAAATGATCTCTTGTTGCTTTTTTGGGGGGAAAAAAAAAAAAAGAAGTTGATGTTTTTATATTTTTGTGAGAATATTTTCAAGTTGTGAAATAATAATCGAGAAAAAAAAAGAAACTATGTTGTTTAAAGACTAAAAGTTATATGTTTTGATAAATGAATACATTTTTAAAGAGATGCGTTAAAGATCATAAGTTGAGATTTCTAAGGACGGTGTTAAAAAAGGCTGTTACAAAAATAAAAACAGTCACAAAACCAACTCTAAAAAAGTTTGATGGACTTAAAGTCTTCCTTCAGACCATGTGTCCAGTTGAATGGACATTCATGATCTGCATCATTACTCACCCAGGAGGGGTTCATCAAATGAGGTACGAAGAGCAAAGCGAGTAAATGTAGTCGTCTGACAGCAGTGGTGATGGGAGTATTATGGTTTGGGCCCATTCTGCCACTATCCCTGATAGGACTGAAGGTTCTGAGTTATATAAGTAACAAAGAGTCAGACTTGTGATTGTTATAAAGTGGTACTAATTTTGTGTCCAGGCCTTGAACTCACTATGAAAGTGCAGCGTACTTAAGAAAATGAGGAAAATGGACAAGTGGGAGACTCACAGGAGCTGAGGGATGCAGACCTTCCATAGCTTGTTGGTACCAAAAAACTATTTCATGTCTACCAAACCGATCATTGATGCATTCTTTTAAGTCAACTAAAATAATGGAACAACAAGTTCTGTCTTTGTGACAGGCTGCTGGTAAATAAAGTGCCTACAGATGCAGTTTAGTTCTTCTCTAAAGTTGTCTTTTGTGCATTGATACGACACAGATTCATCCTTTGAGAGGTTTTATGTCTGAACGATTTATAGATCAGCATTAAGTGGCTTAAAAAAAGAAACAAAGAAAAAATAATCTGACAATACTCTGGTTAGACTGAACATGAGAGAAAAAGCAGCCAAAAAAAAAAAAAAAAAAGAATAAAAACTTCAGAAAGCCTGCATGCTGCTGATTAATCTCTTTAAAAATAAACTTTAAAACAGGGAGCAAAATGTGAAGAAATAAGGAATGACTCAAGACTTTTGCACAGTCTAGTAAATCTGCAGGAAAATATCTTGAAATGTGACAAGATTAAAGTTAAAGCTGTTTTTTTTTTTTTAAAGAACTAAAATTATTCCAATCTGAAAAATGTCAAACCACATCCATGTTTCATTTAGTAACGCTAAATGTTGAGACTTTTCCTGCTCACATGAATCATATCAGATCATTTTCTTTCTAAATGTCATCTTTTGTAAAAGAGCCAAAGATATTTAGGTCACGGAGATTCAGCCACTACTGCCTGAATAAAGTCAATAATAAACTAGAGAAATTGCATATCCTGATGCATGTTCAATAATCCAGGTATAAAAATCTAAAAAAGTTAAATTTTGTCCTAGACATTAAAAAAAAAAAAAAAAAAAAAAAATTGTAGAAAAGTTTCGTCTTTCATCCGAAAGACTTACTCAGTCTGAGGAGCTGTATTCAGCTCAGTCTCTTAAATAGCACCTTCTCAGAGTGGATAAACCAGTTTTGCTGCTGACAACCAAAACCAGCTGATCACATGGTCAAGAAGGACCATCAGCCTAACAATGGATCATTAGCATGCTGATGGCTGTTTACTACTCACAGGGGGTTGAGTGATACTAGCAATCACAGCATTGTAAGAGGGGGACAGTTGAACCCGGAGGCCTCCACCCCTGTTTAATGATGGACGATTTCTTTTCACAAAGATGGCCTCCTTTACTCCTCTCTCAAACCATCGTTCCTCTCTATCCAGGATGTGAACATCTTCATCCCTGAAAGAGTGACCGCTGGCCTGGAGATGAGTGTAGACCGCAGAGTCCTGGCCTGATGATGTTGATCTTCTGTGCTGGTCCATCCTTTTGGCCAGTGGCTGTTTAGTTTCCCCGATGTAAGACTGATCACAGCCCTCCTGACACTGAACAGCATACACAACATTGCTCTGTTTGTGCCGGGGGACTGGATCTTTGGGATGAACCAGTCTTTGCCGTAATGTATTTTGGGGTTTAAAAGCCACTGGGACGTTATGTTTAGAAAATAAACGTCTCAGTTTCTCTGATACCCCCTCAACATACGGAATGACCACTGGTCTGGGTTCCTCTTTTCACCTGATGGCTGACTGGAGTCCTGTTTGGGTTTCTTCTCTGCTTTCAGGAAGGCCCAGTTAGGATATCCACATTGCTCTAGAGCCTGTCTTGTGTGGGATTTCTCCTTCTGCCTGGCTCCTGAGTTAGTGGGGACGCTGTCTGCTCTGTGATACAGAGTCCTGATGACTCCTAACTTGTGCTCCAAAGGGTGATGGGAGTCAAACTGCAAATACTGGTCTGTGTGGGTGGGTTTGCGGTACACCTCAGTTTGCAAATGTCCTCTATCAGAGACTGAGACCTCACAGTCCAAGAAAACCAACCTGCCATTTTTTACATTTTCTCGTGTGAACTTGATGTATTTATCCACAGAGTTGATGTGGTCAGTAAAATGTTGGACTTCCTGAGATTTAATTTTAACCCAGGTGTCGTCAACATACCTGAACCAATGACTTGGTGGTGTCCCTGAAAAGGACGTCAAGGCTCTCTTTTCTACCTCCTCCATGTACAGGTTGGCAACAATAGGAGAAACTGGAGACCCCATAGCACACCCATGTTTCTGCCTATAATATTGCTCCCCATATGTGAAGTAGGTTGACTGCAGGCACAGTTTCAAGAGTTGACACAGTTGTTCTGTGGAAAGCGTGGTCCTGCTGCTCAGGGTAGTGTCTGATTTTAATCTTAACCTGACCACCTCTACTGCATCATCAACAGGAATGCACGTAAAGAGTGATGTGACATCAAAAGAGACCATTGTTTCATCAGTCTCCATGATGACATCCCTCACCTTATCCACAAAGTCCATGGTGTTCTGTATGTGGTGTTCTGAGCTGCCAACTAAAGGGATGAGTACAGACGCCAGATATTTGGAAACATTGTAAGTGACAGAGTTAATCATGCTAACAATAGGTCTTAAAGGTACACCTTGTTTGTGGATTTTAGGTAAACCATACAGACTAGGTGTGGCCTCCCCTGGGTACAGTCTGTGGTACAGAAAACGGTCAATAGCCTTATCCTGCTCCTTGCCTGAAAAATTTGGAGCACTGTACCACAGACTGTAATTCATCATTCCAACTGTAATGCTATATGCACAAGTTTATCTCAAAAAGAGGTCGCTCACGTTAAATTCTGTCATTAAATGTCTACGTTGTCACAGAAGATGAGATTAAAGAGCAGATGATGACATATATTTTAATTTAATACTAAATGCGCTTTATAGAAAAAGAAGAAAAAAAGACAAACTGCAGAACAAACAAAAATAAAAACAGCCTCGAGTCTCATTCCTGAAACTGAAATGCTGCTGGTTCTCTGCTGAAACATTCATTATTTGCAGGCTAAGCAAAACAAACAGGATTTCGCCCTGGTTTTCTGTAATGAAAGGCTTTTTATCTCTACACTGACAAAGCGACATAAAGAAAATATCAAACAGAATTGCTTTATTGCTGTTTGTTTCTTCTCCTCAGCCTGAAGAGCTCTGGATGAGTGTTAGAGCAGCACTTTAAGGTTGTCATCTATTTTGGTCTCCAGTTACCGCACTGAGGTTAATAACTAAATAGTGGTGAATTAAAGAGTGGTGGCACAGAGCTTAGAAGATGGGCCTGTGATTGGAAAGTCGCAGGTTCAACTCCCGATACAGTCAACATCAAAATGAGGGTGGAAAAGGTGGAACACCCACACCTCCCTCCACCCTCATTCACCCCACCCTGGGCCCCTGAGCAAGGCCCCTAACCCCCACCCATCTGCTCCCTAAAACAGGTCTCTCTTGAAAATGAGTTCTCGTGGCTCAATGAGACTATCTGTATAAATAAAGGGTAAATGAAAATTAAAAAAAAAAGAAATCATAAAGGTTTTTTTAATATTAATATCAGCTACACATTTCAAGTGTTACATAAAGATTTACCTCAATTTAAAATAAAAAAGATCCACATGTGGTGTAGAAGTTGTTTAAATGGGAGTATAAATGAAGGCTGCCACTTCTCATTTTGTTATATTTGACTTGCTGCTCATAAATCAGAATCATCTCACAATTTCACATAAACAGAAATAAAATTATTAGTGTTTTTTTTTAATACTTACATATGCATTAGCATATTCGATTTTGGTTCCCTTCAGCTCAGCTTTGAACTGAGTAAAAAACAGGTATGATTTCCCCTGAGGCCTGGCAGGAATGAAACAAGAAATATTAATCAGCATTAAGCATTCACTGGCACGAGTACATGAAACCACAGCATTAGAAGTTTAGTTGTTTTTTTTTTTTTTTGCCACAGCTGAATAAATCAATATTGTGACTCAGAAGAGATGCAGACGGGACGCCAGGCCCGCTGCACACAGCTCTGCACGGTGCGAGTCAGAGCGTGGGCAGGAATCATTACTCTTAAGGACAAACATCAAGTTGAGGAGTTCTCTGATTGACCGTGGCTCACCTCCACAAAGAGCAAGAAAACAGTTTGTCATCATCACTCAGGCCCACGCTCATCAACCATTGCTGTTTGACAAGAAACAAGAATCATTTTACTGTTAAACCTGCTGACAATAATCCGAGCAATAAAGAGGCGAGAGACACAAACCTCATTGGTTCCCCCTTGTGAGGCGTAAGTGAACGTGCACTCGTACTCCCTCTGAAAGCAGATACAACACATTGTTACATTGCTAGTATATAGATTATTTATGGTACTTTGACATAACTGGAGTTACTTTTTCTTTTGTTCATAACTTTAAGAATGAAAATCTAACATTTCATAACCACAAGTGAAGCTTGTTTCTTTCTTTTTTTTGCTCTTTTGATCTAAAATTATTAAAGAATTATAATCGTCTGCTCTATTGCTCACAGATTTTTCATTTGCTTTGTGCTGTACAAATATATTGCTGTAGTTCTTGGTTTTGCACCAACGCTTTGTTCAGATCAGACAAAAAGGCAGATAATTTTCTTTCTTCTTTACAAACTCCTTTATGAAAACAGAATAAAAAGTATCCACTCAAGTGCTGCCTTTAACACTTTTTTAGAGTCGGTGAGATTGATCAGTAGCCCATAATCAAATTAATTCATAATACACAGTGGTGCTTGAAAGTTTGTGACCGCTTTGGAATTTTCTATATTTGATGACATAAAACATCATCAGATTTCCACACAAGTCCTAAAAGGTAGATAAAGAGAACCCAGTTAAACAAATGGGACAAAAATATTAAACTTGGTCATTTATTTATTGAGGAAAATGATCCAATATGACATATTTATGGTGGTAAAAGTATGTGAACCTTTTCTATCAGTATCTGGTGTGACCCCCCTGTGCAGCAATAACTGCAACTAAATATTTCCAGTAACTGTTCATCAGTCCTGCTCACCTGCTTGAAGGAATTTTAGCCCATTCCTCTGTACAGAACAGCTTCAACTCTGGGATGTTGGTGGTTTCCTCACATTAACTGCTCACTTCAGGTCCTTCCACAACATCTGGATTGGATTAAGGTCAGGACTTTGACTTGGTCATTCCAAGACATGAACTTTATTCTTCTTGAACCATTCTTTGGTAGAACCACTTGTGTGCTGAGGATCACTGTGTTGCTGCATGACCCACCTTCTCTTGAGATTCAGTTCATGGACAGATGTTCTAACATTTTCCTTTACAAATCTCTGATATAATTCTGAATTCATTGTTCCATCAATGATGGTGAGCCGTCCTGGCCCAGATGCGGCAAAACAGGCCCAAACCATGATGCTACCACCACCATGTTTCACAGATGGAAGAAGGTTCTTATGCAGGAATGCAGTGGTTTCCTTTCTCCAAACAAAACACTTTTTATTTAAAACAAAAAGTTTTATTTTGGTCTCATCCGTCCACAAAACATTCTTCCAACAGTCTTCTGGTTTGTCCACATGATCATCAAACTGCAGACGAGCAGCAATGTTCTTTTAGAAGAGCAGTGGCTTTCTCCTTACAACCCTGCCATGCACACCATTGTTGTTCAGTGTTCTCCTGACGGTGGACTCATGAACATTAACATTAATGTGAGAGAGACCTTCAGTTGCTTAGAAGATTCTCTGGGGTCCTTTGTGACCTCGCTGACTATTACACTCCTTGCTCTTGAAGTGATCTTTGTTGGTCGACCACTCCTGGGGACGGTAACAACGGTCTTAAATGTCCTTCTTTTGTACACAGTCTGTCTGACTGTGGATTGGTGGAGTCCAAACTCTTTACAGATGTTTTGTAATCTTTTCCAGCCTGATGAGCATCAACAACTCTTTTCCTGAGGTCCTCAGAAATCTCCTTTGTTCCTGCCATGATCCACTTCTACAAACATGTTGTGACGCGCAGACTTTGATAGATCCCTGTTAGAGTGCCTATTCACACCTGATCATCATCCCATTGACTAAAAACACCTGACTCTAAAAAATCTCAGTCTTATAAATAGTACCTTCTTGTTAAGAAGGTGCTATTTATAATTAATTATTATTAATTTTCAGATGAAAGACGAAATGTTTCTACAATTAACTTTCTTTTTTTTTTTACCCATCCAAAGGACCTGACAACTTTTTTAGATTTTTCTTCCTGGATTATTAAGCATGCATCACCTGACTCTAATTTCACCTTCAAATTAAATGTTAAGCTTAGAGGTTCACATACTTTTGCCACTCTCAAATTCAATTAAATTCAACTTCAGTTCAGTTTATTTCTATATAGCCCCAGTCACAACAGAAGTCATCTCAGGGCACTGAACAGAAACATTCATATACATAAAAAGTAAGTTATTAACGTTCTTTAACTGAGTAGCAGACTGCTTTGAGTCTTAACTTCATTGCAATATTGGATCATTTTCCTGAATAAATAAATGACCAAGAATAATATTTTTGTCTCATTTGTTTATCTGGGTTCCCTTTTTCATTGTACTTGCGTATAATGACAATAAAGGCATTCTGATTCTGATCTACTTTTAGGACTTGTATGAAAATCTGATGATGTTTTAGGTCATATTTATGCAGAAATATAGAAAATTCTAAAGGGTTCACAAACTTTCAAGCACCACCGTGTATACAGTTAACAATGTGCATGTGTTAATATTTTCTGTCATTGCTATAAACATCTTGACATGTTAAGGGATTCAATGTGCTATTGATAAGATCTCAGCTTTTTCATTCTTACATTCCCAAATCACACTCTCACCTTCACTGTGAAAAAATAAATTAACATTCCTGTAAACTTGAAAACTAAACAAATTTATTGTGCCCTCCAGCTCGCTTCAAGTTTCTTTAATAGTTCTGCAGCATCACTTGAGCTTATCCTGAAAGCAGTGCGTACAGGTTGATGTTATGCAGAATCTCTCAGACACTCAAAACAACATACAGGCAATCAGCGAGACTCGACTTTGCTTTACAGATTGTGAGTTTCATCAGTGAAATTTAGAATATTATGATTACAGGTGATTTTACTTTAGGTCCTGTACCTTCAATGTACCAGTAATCTTTTCAGGGTGTTTATTTTTAACCTGTTAATAGTTTGATGTGCTTGTTTTTTTAATCAACTGAATACTGTGGATTAAATCAATTTATAGCTTAAATAAAACATCTGGTAAAATCCTAAAATATACAAACAAACAAAAAGTTACAGTATACGTTTTAGATTATTCCACAATAATTTAATCAGATTATCAATTTTTTGAGTATGTATAAAATATTGACTAAAGATGCATGTGATCAGGAATTAGAAATAGAAAATAACAATAATGAGTTCACAAGTTTTATGTGGTGTAAATGTGGAAGTTACAGGAACTGTATTATTTATATAGAAGACATTTGTCATAAAATGCAGCAGAGTAAGAGTTCATCAGCTGAGCTTTTTCTCTAGTTTCCTGCTAACCTTTAAAGTACATCTTATATAAATTTACAAATACTTTTAACTAATAAATTACTTCATTATATATACAATTTTAAAGTAATAAATAGCAGTTCTTTGTATGTGTATCAATACGTTCAACTCTCGTCCAATCAGAGTCGTCGTTGTGGCAGCTGGGCAGCGACGTGTCAACGTTTTACAGGTTGTGTCGTCATCAAACCGCGACAAAAATAGACAAACGGAATGTAGTTTTTCCACTTATGTTGTTGAAAATGTGACCATTTGATACGATTTAATCAAATACAGACAGCTGTTTTACTTACAAAAATATCAAGTTTTACTGTTATCCTCTAACGGAATGTTAATCATCTACAAACACAGAGAAAAGCGTTTACTAACAGCAAATTTTCATTCATTCAAAGCTGCAGGAGAGAAGAAATGTTTACATTTCAATACAGCTGGAGATTGTTGTTTTAATGGCAACTCGCGTCTTTTTTAAAAAGTAATTCACATACAAAGAAAGCTAAATGTAGCGACTTACGATCCCTTCCGTGAAGGTGTGCACCATTCCTCCAGGTTTCACGTTAAACTCCACCGTTTTTGTGTTTTCAGGTGATGCTCCAGTCGGGACGCACACTGATATTAACGTACAGAAAAGCAAAAGCGTCACTTTGACAGCAAGTAAGTTTTTTTGGTTAGCCATCTCGTTTGCTCCGGTCTGTCTGTGTGTTGGTGGTGTTTGGCTATAAGCGGCTGCCCCGAGTTTCTTAAGGTCCCGTCGACTGTAAATGACGTCAACATCTCAAGTTCCTTGACAAACCAACAAAAATAAAGAATTGTAAAAATAGTAATTTTAAAAAGGAAATAAAAAAGAATTATATTACCGCATATGTTTTTGTTTTTTTTTATCCAACTTCTGGTGTTTTTTTTAAGAAGCTGACGCGTTTATTTTGACTACTCTTTCTGACCACAAGGTCTTGCACTTAATTAATAAAACCATGTTGTTTTAGGATGACAAATGAACAAGAAATTATTATTATTATTATTATTATTATTATTTTTATTATTATTATATTTGAGTACTCTATCACAAGTTAGTCATGAAATCATACTCAAGAATGTCTAAGGTTCAAATTAATTTCACTAAAGTTATTACAAATAAATTACACAATTTACAAGATGAAATTTTGCTGAGACACAGAGTACTCAAAGTAAATGTAAGTGTGAGTGTAATTAACATTTTAGCTATATGGTGAACAATCAGAGTGAGGCAGACGCGTAACATGAACAGAATATACATTTGGCTGAGCTCTTAAGGGCGAGATGGGGAAAAATGAGGAAATGTTTGGTTCAAACAAACTGGGAAGTGAATTTTGAATTGATAAAGTAAAGATAACTCTCTAGGGTCCTTATTGCTACACAGTTTATAAGACCTGGGTTCCTTTGTCTGTTTGTCTACAGTCTGTCTAGTAATTGGACAGACTTTTGGAAAGTTGAGGTATTTGATCTACGTTAAAAAATGAGCTACAATGTCAAAATTTTATAGAGTTTAATCTGCTGCTTTTCGGTTTTTATTATAAAGGATAAAAGAAGAGAAAACAAAACCAGTGCTGAAATGTCAGAAGAGTTAGGCTAACATGTACGTCTTTGTTCATGTTTCCAGAGATTTCATTTTCAGGTGTGACATTAAGAGAGCCGATTTCTCCCAAACATTGAGGCCTCTTCTCACACCACTGACATGCATACAGCCCCATCCAGTCATTTCTGACAATATGTTTGATACTTAATGTCCCTCATGGATGAGTGATATGAACACATATAGTTTGCTATGATCACCGAACGTCTGATGAACTCAAGTGCTTCTCTTACAGCGTTTTTCAGACACAAACACCTATGGATCTGCCTAAAACATATAACACGTTTCTGTAACAGATGCTTCTTGTGTACATTCTCCTTACTGAGTACTTGTACAGGAGACAGTACTTACGTCTGCTCCTGCATGTCTGCACAAATGTGTGTTTTAAAGCCCACAAAGCATCCTCCATGTGTTGTAATCACTCATGTTTGGTTGGAGAAGAGACACCCCAACATTGTCTGGCACTCATGTGTAAAACCCACAAACCAACAGGAACCTTTAGAGCAACATTCAGGCACAAAACAGCTGGAGGGTTTTTAGCTTGACAGCCTGCCTGACCTCAACTTCCCCTCTGTCTGTGCCCCATCACCTCCTCCTCAAGCCAAGTTACACTTTCCATCCCAAGAATAATACACCTAAAGACAGGATGTGTTCACTCAGGCAGCCAGCTGGGTGTACTATTTACACAGCTCCAGAAAGACAAGCATCACCATCATCAGATGGATTTTCTTGCAAACAGAAAACCGCCACTGCTGAGCCTAATGATTTGTAAAATGTTCTTGTTCTTCCCAGGTAAACCTTGTTTGTACTCGGTGCGTCAGAGAACTCCGGGAGAGGAAAAAAAAATGTGTGTGACAGTCGTTTCCTCGCTGCTGGCACAAATAACTTCCACTCTTCCACTCGTCTCTGCCGTAGACAAACAGCTCCCTCAAAAGTAAACACGAGCCTCAGACAGAGAAACAGAACATTTGCATTAAGTGGGCGCCAAATGGTTTCACTAACGATGCAAGCTCATTTTCCAGACTTTACACACACAGTAGGCAGCAGTAAAACCAGCACTCCAGTCCCTTAACGGTTATATGTTACACTGTAAGTGTGTTTGTGTTGAGTTATTGTAGACTAGTCCTTAATTGCTGCAAAACTTCACTGTTTTGTTGGTTAATTGAAAAAAAAAATCTAAATACCTTCCAGCTTAATTTGAATAAAATCTTAAAATGTATTATTGCATGATAAGCTTCACACCACAGGCTCATCATACTGCAGTTATTCTATTCATTGCATTAAGTTGACGTCTAAATTAAACTGGAAAATTAACTTTAAGCGTTTATTATTGTGGAAAATATTGTTGATTACTGTGTCATTTGTCAAAGTGTAATTATAGATGGAGTCTTTGAAGTTGCATTTGTTTGTCAGATTATCCAACATGTCAGTGTCATCTCATAAAACTTGAAGCGTGTGTTCTTGATATGATTGGATCAGATCGCTTCATATGTGTAGCATCCTATCGCATCATATAAGCGTTTTTGTTTTTAATATTGCTGTGTAATCCTTGTAAAAACCAAGTTTTATTCTTAGTGCAAGACTGTCACTCCAAGGTTTATTGTGTTTTTTTATTTTTTTTACTTCTTGTGTCGTGTGGAATTAGCAAAGAATCTTCTTGTAATATGTATAAAAGTAATATGTAATGTGAGAAGAAATGGTTTCTGGCGTTGACTGTATAAATGTGTGTGTGTGTTTAATATGAAGACCTATGATTCAGTCACTAAAATAAAGTGTGCACCTGTCTTAGTGTCATATTTGTGGGAAAAAATGCAATTGCATAGGTGATATTCAGTAATGAGAGGCCACTATTTATTAATATGTTGCTAAGGTCATTAAATACACGGCCTAAATGAAAGTAAAACAAACCCATGCTTCATAAAGCATCCCACTGCAAAGACTGATTAGTGTTGACAGTGATGTCAGTAAACATCTGCTTCTGTATGCGTGCATTACTAAGATGGTGTGATGATTTAATCATCAGGCTGCAATGCCTCATGAAGCTGTGACAACAAGTTATTCATCAAGAAGCCACACAGCGAACTGCTTGTGGTTATTCAACCATATTTCTCTGGGCAAGGGAGACCCAGCAGACGTGGGAACATTACATTTGTGCTGATGCTTTTCGTGTTTAACACAGGCATAAAGGCACATTTTATTTTAATGACCTTTGTAAAGTGGCTCTCAAGGCTTGTGCAGTCAGTTTTGTTGCCTTCATTGAAAATTGTTTAAAGCAAGCAAAGAGTCTGGGTTCAGGAAGAATATTTTACTTTGTGTTGAAGGAACAAATTGGCATTCCTCATGCGTCACTGCAGTCTGGCCTGTTGGCTCTGACACGTGTTGACTGGGATCCTCGCTCCTTTGGGCCCGGCCTCTCAGACGGTCAGCCTATGGTAAGAATGGCTCCGTCCAGGAGCCGCTGAGGTCAGCGGTTTGCAGTCGGATTTTCCTGGCCGCCTGCGAATCTGTGGAATTTCTCTCCACCTTGCCATCTTGAGCAGGGACAGTTCTGCCCATCCTTTTGCCTCACAGGCTCAGCACGCCTGAGCAAACAGCCCCAGGGGTTTGCTCTGACCCACCATCAGGTTGAGATTCACATCAGCAGCTTGCAATGCTCTGACCAAACACCTGCGCTCAACAGAAAAGCCATATTTGGCTCACAACACCAGTCAAGTAAATCTGATGTCATTTGAATCCTGGATTATTATTTGGGCTTCATATTTATATTTCAGGTACACCTGCACCTACATCTGGACCTGCCATTCTGTGTTCATGTGCCTCTCCTTCCTGTCCTCTCAAACCCAGCCGGTCAAAGCAGATGGCTGCTTGTCCTCCTGAGCCTGGTTCTGCTGGAGGTTTCTTCCTTGTCAAAGGGAGTTTTTCCTTTCCACTGTTGCCACTGTGCTTGCTCAAGATGGGGAAACTGCAACAAAGTGAATATTCATTGAGTCTGCTGGCTTCCTTAGATAGAGAACTTTACTAATTGGTTTTTCTATGTATGTGAATGTTCCTGCAAAGTGCCCTGAGCCAACTTTGTTGTGATTTGGTGCTATATAAATCAACTGAATTGAATTGAATATTTATCAGCGTACTGGTCTCTGTTGTGATTTCAAAAATGTCAGAAGACATTTTTGGTTTTAAAAGTCTCACAGATTTACTTTGTTGCTGTTATAAGCTGGTCTTGTTAAATAAAATGGTCTGTAATATGGCTAAACATAATTTTACAGAAGAAAAAGACCATTAAAACCTCATTTTTTAACCAGATTTACCATTGCAAGCCTGACATTTGTGGTGAAAAGCAACTCAACAGAGTGCTCGACTCACATGGAGTCACTGCCAGGTGATTGAATGTCTCAATCACTCACCTGCTGGAACCCAAATGACAAACACACATAAACAAGCTCATGGTGTGACGCACTGTTTATTTTCCTGCTGTTTCCAAAACTTAAGTATGCAAAGTGCAATAATTGCAGGTATTTCTCCGAGGTGCATTACCACAGAAGCAGTTGGGAAATGAGCCACTAAAATGCTCTAAATGAGCCTGACTTCATGTCGTATGGAAATTTACTCCAATTATCCCATCAGCAATGAGGATTTTGACACTGATTTTAACACTCTGTTTTTAAAAATCTAAATAAACTATTTAAAAATACATATTTATATAACTAGCAATACAAATAAACTCATTTCAATGAGTAAAACGTTACATTTGAGCAGTCACAACAGCAAATGTGGACATGACGCAGTTAGTTTTTTATTGTAAAATTTTCCACACTGTTACGTCAAGACATATTTATTATTATTCAACATATTTTAATGTTGTCATGATAAAAATGAATGCTTATAAATTAAATTAGAGAGGCAACATAAGCACTAGTCTCTTAACACTCTTTCCTATTGCACATACCATACAGTTTTGCATTTCAGTGAAACACACTCAGGTTTATTCTAACAAATAAAAAAATATATGACATGGCTTGCTTTAACTGCAGCCCATTATAAAATATGAACACAAAGACTGAGTAAAAGTCTGAGTAACAGTAAAACAGCATCAAACAGAGTAGCAGCTTTACATTAAGAGCATCAAAAGTTTATACTTCTGTGTGAACGGTTTAATCTTCAGCTGATCAGCTCCTGTAAAACATAAATATCCATGATTAACTATGTGCCTGTTTTTAACACATTATAGTTAATGAGAAAACTCCATGTGCTGCGCTTACACAACAATCCTGCAGTTTGCCGCCTGGACGTGGATTCCTGTGTACCTGATGTCGCACCGCACCTCGTTGTTGGAGAAATCTGACTCCTGGACCAGCTGGGAGGGGTTCACTGTCACCTGGAAAACGCCCAGAAAAACAGCATTTCAGCTGATTTCAGCTAAAAGATGCTGCAGGAGCATTTAAATTTGAAAAAAAAAAAGTGAGTCCTTTTAAATCAGCTCTACCTTGAGTATGTAGTTTCCTGGCTGCACGTCGGTGATGTCGATCCACTGGCAGTCAATGTTGGCGTGATATGTGTCGTAGCAGCCAGGGCCGAGCCCCTAAAAACAACCAAAGTTTTCTTCACCTCCATGTTCACTCGCATCTCAACTCACTGTGCATTATTGCGGTTCAAATCCAGGAGTAAATCCTAACCGAGTCTCGGCCCAGACTCACCTGTGTGTGAGCAGTGCACGCGTAGCGCCGTCGCACGCCGGGGTCGCAGGACGTGTCCTCCAGACAGAAACTGGCTTTGTGTCCCTCAGCAACCTTCTGTCCAGTGGAGACATCCAGCAGGTCGTAGTTACTGAAGGCCTCCATACTGTGGTAATGTCTGGAGGGAGATGTACACAGATTCATGGTACTCTGATTACTTAAAAATCCACACTAAAAACTGCCTGACATGATTTGTTGTTAATATTTAGGACAGTGTTTATCTGAGCACACACCACCTGTGTGTTTGTCTGAGGTGTTAGCAAAATATCTCATGAGCCAATGGACAACCTTTAATGAAACTCTCAGAATATATTCAATGAATATCGATTTAGAACTGATTACTTCTGGAGTCAGTCAACTCCATTAAGATGGCCACCACAGCTGTGATCTTAGAAAACATACAAATATCAGTCAGTGTTGCAGATATTGAGCTAAAATTTGGTGCACTAGTACAAAACTTCTTAAAAGTACAAAAGCAACAATTAAAATAGTGTTATTTCTAGTTCAGTAATCTTGTATTGAGACATTAGAAGGTAAAGGTCAGTATGCAGAGGCCAGAATGTTTTTTTAATATATAGTGAACTCACTGGTGACAGCTGTGCCATTCCCACTCGTGTCTGGGTTTTAATGGAAGGAAGTCTGCCGTTCCCTGGTTCTTGACTCGCTGTGGGAACCGCAGCAGAACTCTGTAGTCCAGGTCACTCACACCGGGTTGATAGGCAGACCTGAGAGGAGAGGAAACAGGAGTGGGCCAGCGTCACCTCCGTATCCTTCGTACAAGTCTGGGATTGATGTACCGCCTCGTCTTTACGTAGTTCTGCCATGCATGGGCAGGTTTTACTTTCAGCCCAGACTCTTTGCCTCTTTTGTCCTTCCAAGGTTTATTTTTCTTGGCTAAAGCTCTCCTTGGATCAAAGGAGAAAACACTGAGCAGGTTTACTCTGTCACTCAGCTGTGACATCCAAGTGGGCTAAAACACATTTCCTGAAGCTGCAGCCATTAGGATTCCTTTGATAAATTTACTCATATTTAAGCATTTTTATGACTCAGTGCACATATTTACCTCAGTAGAAAGCATGTGTCTATTAAAGAAAGGACTGGTGTGCACTTTCCTTTACCTGAATGGCATACATTTAGTAGAAAAAAGCAGCACCTGGAAAGGCAGTTCTCCTCTGCAGCACAGCGAAGCGCATACATCTGAACTCTCTGGATGTAGGAGGCAGCTTGGATGTAGTACGGGTCAGGTATCAGGTCTGGGAGACCTGTAGAGAAATAAAAAAAAAACATTTTGGTGCTTGGAGTCAAAGATGCACAAAATGAATAGAGACAGATATTTTAATATTGCATGTATTAATGTAATTAATCATAACGATCATAATCAATCATTTAGGTTATAAGCAAAAGATGTGGGCATAACTAGCTCACGTGAAGTGATTTTAATTCTGATACATGCTGCTATAAAGCATGCAAAAAAAGATGCACCAACCTTGCAGACAATCAAAAGTAATTTCTCCTCTTCCGGTTGTAAATCAGATAATTAAACCAATCCAGACAAACATATAATTTAACTAATGACTTAATATACATCTTATTAGTAAACAACTCTAAATAAGTCAGTTGTTGAAGTAATTTATAGTAAATAGTTTAAATATGGTATTTAATCCAATCTGTTTTTAATCCTGGCTGCTGTCTCTCAGTCTCTTCTCACCGTTGTGGAAGAATCTGGTTCCGTAGCCAGTACCGGCTAGATCCATCCCGTTCTGTCGGTTCCTGAGGTCCGGTGGGGAAACGTTGTAGAAAACTGAGTTCCTGTGATGGATGCTGTGTGGATCCCTGCGGTCATCTGTCGTCTCCGGTCTCCTGCGGGGAAAGTGAATCTCTACAGCGTTACTGGATGGAGGAGAGTCACTGGACTCCGGGCTGGCTCTGGTCAGGGACTGGGCTCTGGTCTGGTCTTCTGTCCAGGTGACCCAAACAGATGCAGGAGGCGAATCCGAGCTCTCGGACTCCAAAATGGGGACTCGCCTCTGCGTTAAATCGTGCGCTCTGGCCGGAGCCGGACTGGCCTGCTGTGCGTCCTCGGGCGCACTGCGGCCCCCTCTGGGAACTCCTCCGCCGGAGAACTCTTGGATAGAGGTTCCGTTAGATGGAGCTTGGTGGGTGAGGGTTCGACTGTGAGTACCAGGCCGTCCGGAGGTGAGCAGGTACTGACCCGAATCAGCAGTAAGAACTGACGCATCCATCTGCTCAGACTGATCCCCGGATGCGCCCCCGGATCTGGTCCTTGTGGATCCACTGAGAGCAGCGGGCGACTGAATCTGGTTCAAACTGTTCTTTGTCGTCAGGAAGAGCTGCGTGCGTCTCCTGCTCTGAGAGGGTGAACGGTACTCGGTCCCGGTGCTGAGTAAGCTGTACAGCTGGCCGTTGTTCTCCCACTGGATCCGGTGTCTCCACGGGCCGGTGTGCGCGCGTAAAGGCTCCTGGCCGGCACCAAAACACACCAGAACAGCAAGCAGCCAGATCAGGAGAAACCAGAGCCTCTCCATCATGGCTCATGGAAGTTCTGTTTGTGTCCTAGTGGAGCTGAAACATTTAAACCGGACACGAGGGGGGAGATGGGGCTTGAATGGAAAGCCCTTCATTTCGTCATGCTGCTGCGCGCAGGGGGTGGGGTGGGGGGGGGGGGGGGGGGGGGTGACACGACTTCCAGCAAAGTTAAGTCAGGTCCTCTGGACGGTTTATTTTTGTTGAAACGTTTCGTCTTTCATCCAAAAGACTTCATCAGTCTGAGGAGCCACAACAAACTCAGTTCCATAAGCACACTCACATAGTGGTCCAGCCATGGTGATAAGATGGTTTCTGGAGTCCACCCTGTCCCCCATCGACTCCTCTGAGGCAACCATGACCAAAGTGGTTCAAATCATCAAAGTTCATGCTTAATAATCCAGGTTATAAAAAATCCAACAAAGTTAAATCAGGTAAGGCAGCACAGTGGCACAACTGGTAGAATTGCTGCCTCTCAGAGAGCAGGTCCCCGGTTCAAATCCCGGTCCAGGGGCCTTTCTGGGTGGAGTTTGCATGTTCTCTCCGTGCATGCATGGGTTTTCTCCGGGTACTCCAGTTTCCTCCCACAGACCAAAAACATGCATGTTAGGCTGATTGGTAACTCTAAATTGTCCCTAGGTGTGAGTGAGAGTGAATGGTTGTTTGTCTCGTTTGTCTATATGTGGCCCTGTGGTGGACTGAAGACCTGTCCAGGGTGTACCCCGCCCCTCACACAGTGACATGGGCACCGGCGACCCTCGTGACCCAAAATGGAAGAAGCGGGTAAAAGATAATGGATGGATGGTTAAGTCAGGTCATCTGGACCTTTTTTTAAAAAAAACATTTCATCTTTAATCCAAAAAGCATTAGTGAGTCCTCCCCCTTCTTTATTATTTTCAGAACTTACCAGACTTCATCCTCACTAATCTTTCTCACTTCCTGGAACACAGTTTCTTTGACCTCTACTCTTCTTTCTCTTTCATTCTCTTCATTCATTAGCTCCTCAAAGTATTCCTTCCATCTTCCCATCACAGTCTCCTCACTTGTTAGAACATTACCATTCCTATCCTTAACAAGCCTAACCTGCTGCACATCCTTTCCAGCCTGATCCCTCTGTCTCACTAATCTGTACAAGTCCTTCTCACCTTTTTTAGTGTTCAGCCTCCCATACAACTCATCATACGACTTCGGTTTTGCTACCTCCCTCTTTGCTCTACATTGCATCTCCTTTAATTCCTGTCTCTCACTGTCATATTTCTTCTTGGCTAGCCTCGTTTTTAGACTAGCTTCCTGCACTTCACTATTCCACCACCAGGTTTCCATCCGTTATCTTTACCTGCTTCTTCCTTTTTGGGTCACGGGGGTCACAGGTGCCCATATCCAGCAATCACTGTGCGAGAGGTGGGGTACAACCTGGACAGGTCTATCACAGGGACAGATAGAGACAAACAACCATTCACTCTCTCACTCACACCTAGGGAAAATTTAAAGTTACCAATCAGCCTAACATGCATGGTTTGGTCTGTGGGAGGAAACCATAGTACCTGGAGAAAACCCACGCATGCACGGAGAGAACATGCAAACTCCACCCAGAAAGACCCCTGGACCGGGATTTGAACCGGGGACCTTCTCGTTGAGAGGCAGCAGCTCTACCAACTGTACCACCGTGCTGCCCACCACCAGGTTTCCTTATCATCTATTCTCTGTCCAGATGACACACCAAGTACCTTCCTACAGTCTTTAATTACTGTTGCTGTAGCCCTGTCATTTAATGCTCTTTACTCAGAGCCTTTAGCAGCTCCTCTCTGAATTTCTCACATCATTCTTCCTTCTTCAGTTTCCACCATTAACTTTTAGGCAAAGTAAACTTTTTACTCTATGTAAATAAAATGCAAACTACAAACTGATACACACATTTTATTGGTTAAATTTTATTGGTTTGTTTTTACAGTGCATAAACTGGTCATTTAAACTGATTCTAACTGATCATTATGGTCCATTTACAAACCCCTGGGACAAAAGTGAGTTTAAAGCGTAATTTATGAACATGCCAGTTTAGTTTGAGGCCCAGCTTGTCCCAGAAGATGAATGTTTGGGTCAGTCAGGGGACCAGGAAATAGACACCAGCATCAGTCAAGATATGTAGGCTACAAATATAACCAAATATTGAAGAAAAAAAATAAACATTTCTCCAGTTTAGCTGAAATGTTATAAAGCAGTTGAAACTAAGCGACAAACAGGATCCACTGACTTCTGTTCACCTCTTCACCACATGATGGCAGTGGATCCTCACCGACAACGTGCTCTGCTGCAGAACTGCTTTTTAAACAGACAAGACACTCAAATATAACATCACTTATCAGTCTAAACCTGAACTATATTCATTTTCATTGCAATCATTTATTTAAAACACTAGTAACTTCAAGAAATATAAAATACAACTACAAAATTAAATTGGACACCATCTGATCCTTATCATTTTGCATATTGCTTTGTGTGTTGCCTGTTTTTCTGTCTGTACAGCACTTTGGTTGGCCTTGTCGCTGTTTTAAGTGCTCTACAAATAAAATGGTAAGTATGGTATGGTATTAACATCTATACCAGAAGAAAATGAGCAACTTGTGGAGCAAACAAAGGCTGCAAAAACAGTGAAATAATTTTCACTCCAACTTTGTTCTTGTTCTATTTAGAAGCTTCTTTGTTTTTGCGAGTTCTTGTCAATTCTAATGCATATGGTAGTTTTACATTTAGTTAGAAGAACCTGAAATTACTTAGAAACAAGAGGATGTAGCTTTGTGTTTAAAGGAGCTCAAAGTCTAATACAAACCGGATTCCAAAAAAGTTGGGACACTAAACAAATTGTGAATAAAAACTGAATGCAATGATGTGGAGGTGCCAACATCTAATATTTTATTCAGAATAGAACACAAATCACAGATCAAAAGTTTAAACTGAGAGAATGTATCATTTTAAGGGAAAAATATGTTGTTTCCAAATTTCATGGCGTCAACAAATCCCAAAAAAGTTGGGACAAGTCCATTTTTACCACTGTGTGGCATCCCCCCTTCTTCTTACAACACTCAACAGACGTCTGGGGACAGAGGAGACCAGTTTCTCAAGTTTAGAAATAGGAATGCTCTCCCATTCATGTCTAATACAGGCCTCTAACTGTTCAATCGTCTTGGGCCTTCTTTGTCGCACCTTCCTCTTTATGATGCGCCAAATGTTCTCTCTAGGTGAAAGATCTGGACTGCAGGCTGGCCATTTCAGTACCCGGATCCTTCTCCTACGTAGCCATGATGTTGTGATTGCTGCAGAATGTGGTCTGGCATTATCGTGTTGAAAAATGCAGGGTCTTCCCTGAAAGAGATGATGTCTAGATGGGAGCATATGTTGTTCTAGAACCTGAACATAGTTCTCTGCATTAATGGTGCCTTTCCAGACATGCAAGCTGCCCATGCCACAAGCGCTCATGCAACCCCATACCATCAGTGATGCAGGCTTCTGAACGGAGCGTTGATAACAACTTGGGCTATCCTTGTCCTCTCTGGTCCGGATGACATGGTGTCCCAGTGTTCCATAAAGAACTTCAAATCGTGACTCATGTGACCACAGAACAGTCTTCCATTTTGCCACACTCCATTTTAAATGACCCCTGGCCCAGTGCAAACGTCTGAGCTTGTGGAGCTTGCTTAGAAATGGCTTCCTCTTTGCACTGTAGAGTTTCAGCTGGCAACGGCGGATGGCACGGTGGATTGTGTTCACTGACAATGCTTTCTGGAAGTATTACTGAGCCCATTCTGTTATTTCCTTGACAGTGGGATTCCTGTTTGAGGTGCAGTGACGTTTAAGGGCCCGGAGATCACGAGCATCCAGTAGAGTTTTACGGCCTTGACCCTTACGCACAGCGATTGTTCCAGATTCTCTGAATCTTTTGATGATGTTATGCACGGTTGATGATGATAACTTAAAAGTCTTTGCAATTTTATGCTAGGTAACACCATTCTGGTATTGCTGCACTATCTTTCTGCGCAACAATGGTGGAATTGGTAATCCTCTTACCATCTTGGCTTCTGAGAGACACTGACACTCTGAGAAGCTCTTTTTATACCCAATCATGTTGTCAACTGACCTTATTAGTGTTAATTGGTCTTCCAGCTGTTCGCTATATGCTCATTTTCATTTTTACAGCCACTTATTAATACTTGTCCCAACTTTTTTGGGATTTGTTGACACTGTGAAATTTTGAATCAACATATTTTGCCTTTAAAATGTTACATTTACTCAGATTAAACTTTTGATGTGTCATCTATGTTGTATTACGAATAAAATATTGACATTTGCCATCTCCACATCATTGCAGTCAGTTTTTATTCACAATTTGTTTAGTGTCCCAACATTTTTGGAATCCGGTTTGTACTAAAAATATGACAAAGTGGCTGATGGAGGAAGAAAGTTCACCCAAAGAGTTGGATTGATGCAAAACTACCAAATTAGCATTTGAATAGAATAAATGTCAGATTTGTATGGGGTGCCGTTTGTAAAGTTACACAGTCAAAAATTATCAGCAATATTTTGGTTTATTTAGCCTTTCATAAGAAAAAAAATACTCTTTTTTTTAAGTCATATTTTCCCCGTTTATAAATGTCATAGTTCCAAACTAAATATTTAATTTATAAGCTAAATATTTAGTTTACAAACTAATACTTAACTTGCAAGTTAAATATTTAATTAGCAAACTAAATATTTAGTTCCACACTAAATATTTAGTTTACAAACTAAACATTTAACTTGCAAGTTAAATATTTAGTTAGCAAATTAAAGATTTATTTTGGAAATTAAATGTTTAGTTTGGAAAATAAATATTTAGATCTGAGCTAAATATTTAGTTGTTTAGTTGTGTTTAGTTTTGAAAATAAATATATAGCTTGGAAATTTAATATTTAATTTACACCTAAATATTTAGTTCACTAATTAAATATTTAATTTGCAAGTTAAGTATTTAGTTTGTAAATGAAATGTTTAGCTTGCAAATTAATATTTAGTTTGGAACTATGACGTTTATAAATGTATGAATGACATGGTGAATTTATGACATTGAAAAAAAATCTTTTTTTCTTATGAAAGACTAAATAAACCAAAATATTGCTAATTTATACTGTGTAACTTTACAAACGGCACCCTATACATAATTTTGTTTCACCACATGTACCAGATGTGATGGTAATGACATTAAATTGACTTGAAGTTGAACTTGATCTTGAATTCATTGTTTTAGGTTTATCTGGATTAATTGTTTTGAACAGGTTCATGACAGCAACTCCAGCACAGATTTTAAAATGTCCTTCAAAGCTTTACATTTTAGAGACACATAAAAACTAATGTAAATTCTTGTATGTCGTGTCAGTAAAACCATTTTTAATGTTAGAACTGTCTTTCACAAGTGTCAAAACAGAAAACTGCCAGATCCTTTTGGGTTAAGTTTCATGTGTTAAAGTTGCTGATGGTCCTGAGCTCTCACCTTCACCTTTGTTTTATTCCTTTTCATCCTGGGCCGTGCCGCCTGCTCGGACGTGCAGACAGACAGGTGGCCTGCAGCCCTGAAGGAACAGTGGCAACAAGCAAGCCGAACAACAGAAGAGGTCAAAATATGAGTCAAATAGCTGCCACTGCTCCCCACTCCCCACAAGTATCTCAGTAATCTGATTGTAAAGCCATGAGAGGGTGTGACAAACACAAGGAAAGGCTTGTGTGTATGTATGCATGCTGTGAGACATAATTACAGGGCAGAGAGCCAACTGGCTCGAGCCGGCTATGACTAGATTAGTGTTATTATGCCCATAAAAACACACCTTTCCTGACGTAAATACACCCCGGATCCAACAAAATCATTTAGCATTAGGCCAATTCTTAATAGCTGAAAAACACATTTTACTACCAAAACACATAAAGTGAGAAACAAGCTAAAGTTCTTGAGATCTTTAATTCATACCAAGCTTGCATTTATATTTACACCCTGAACGTGCAGCCATGGCTGTACACTGTGTACGTTTTTTCTCTTTGTCACCATGTGGTGCAAACAGCCAGCCACAACTTCCTGTTCCAAGGAGGCATGCAACGCCTGCATGAATATGAATGAGGCAACCTCAAAGTGACACTCCTGTGTGCTGCAGGTACCAAATGAGGACACGGAAGATCAAACAAGACCATAAACACAAGGCCAAGCATTCCTTGGAGATAAAATTAACAGTATTACGGCTATTAACGTGTTAGCTTAAGTCGATGAGCTGCAGCAGCCATCTTGAATTGTGTTTTCTCCGGACGTAAATCAGTTTTTACCCAGTTTTCATTCGACCTTTATTGTTAGTCTCACTGAGTCACGAGGACTCATTTTCAAGAGAGACCTGTTTTAGACAAACCACAGATAAAACAGTGATTATTTTCCCTGAAAGTATGGTTCAAGAAATATTTTGTCAACAGACAGACGGAGGTGACACAGACCCCACACAGTCAGGGCTCTGAGTAAGTGTTGATAACGTTCAGCTACTGCCACGCCAAATTTTAGCTCAAAATCTATAAAACTGAGTTATATATATATATATCTTTGCCATGGGACTGACTCCAAATGTTTATCATTTTTGTAGACGCACGTTCATTGATTGCTTTCACATATTAGTTTCAATAAAATCTACATCATTCATAAGATATTTTGCTAACACTTCAAGCGTGCCCACACTCAGCCATGAGCAAACATATTATTGCCCTTTTTGCTTTTGGCGGTGGGCAGTAAACAAGTCTGTCCTCAGTGCTAAGGTTGTGTTTTTACCGTACGGTTTAAGATGTGGAGTAACAAGGTCAGGTTTGTCGTGAAGGAAAACAAAATGTTGAGACTGAGGTTGTTTTCACTGTAAAGCAGCTTAAGATCTCCTGGTCCTTGTTTCACCCTGGTCTGTGTTGGAGGTAAAATTCAGAAATAATTTGGTTTTATTGTCTGAGACATGGGTGGCACGGTGGTTTAGATGGTAGAGCTGTTGCCTCTCAGCGAGAAGGTCGCCAGATCAAATCCTAGGGGCCTTTGTGGGTGGAGCTTGCATGTTCTCTGTGCATGTGTGGATTTTCTTCAAAATTTAGATCAAAAACATGTGCTAGGCTGATTGGTTGGTAACTCTAAATTGTCCCTCGGTGTGAGTGACAGTGAATGTTGGTTTGTCTCGTTTGTTTCTATGTGTCCCTGTGTTGGACTGAGACCTGTCCAGGGTGTCCCCCGCCTCTCGCACAGTGACTACTGGATATGGGCACCAGTGACTCCCGCCACCCGTAAAGGAAGAAGCGAGCAAAGATGATGGATGGATGTCTGAGACACCTCTGCGAGCTGTTTTATTTTGTCTGGTGCGTTTGTCCTCGCACACACTGCTGTAATTTTTAGCACCTCTGGTCCAGGCCAGCGTGGTTCGGTCCTCGACCACCCGTTAGGGCGTCACATTATTCACCTTGTCACTCAGTTCTCCATATGACACGCGCATGACACATTATATTCACCTACCGCTGATGTCATGACAGATGGACCGAAGAGAACGGTTTCAGCTGAGTCACAGCCCATTTTCATGTGTCCCAGTCTCCATGAGGAAAATGAATACAGATAAAACCCAGACTGGTTTTAAAGCCGAAGCGTTAACAGGCTCTGGTATCACTGAACTTCTACCCACTTCAGGAAGAGGACGCTCAAATAAATGCACTTTCCGGACAAGTTCTATATTTATCGGTGGTGTTAGAAACTGAAGATCATTCCTACTCTGTGACACCGTGAGGCATCCCCTTCAGGCAAATGACAAATTATTCCAAGCTATTTATATACAATATGGAAGGAAAAGTCATACCCTCACGTGCCTTTGCTTTATGTGGTTCTGATCTACTGCTAATAGACTAAATCTCGTGGTTAGTCAATGACCTACTCAAGGATCTACTTGAGGCAGACAGGACAGCTATTTTAGGGCTACAGTGTTTGGAAACACCCAGGAGAGAAGTATAGTAGGGCTTAGACTGAAAACTTCCTACTAATACAAATGCAACCAATTGTCTTACCTTGAAATAAATTCATGCTCAAAATAATAATAAAAAATAAGAAATGATACAGTAACTGGATCACATTGCAAGTCTGGCAGGTAAGTAGCTCTAAAATCTGCAATGGCCTACTTTCTTAAGCTCATCACCTTCATTATTGGTGGTCCCCCAAAAACCCTTGGAACATGAAAACAAAGAGTTGGTAAAATACATGACTGGTTATATCTAAAGTTACTTGTTGCAAAGTATGAAATCAATAATTAAATAAAAGGTTATTCTGAACTATATCAAATGGAGCAGTTCGAACGCGTTCATGCCAGTAATTTTCCAGATGTGGGTATGCACTCAATGTAAACAACAGCCGAGTCTGTCAAAACCCACACAGGAAGCTTGAGTGATGTGATTGCGCTACGTCGGCTGTAGTCTGTTCAAATATGGTGGAATCACACGAGCTTAAAATCTCAGAGAAGACGTTTGGGTGAAAGTATAAAAATTAATCTGCTGTTAAATGTGACTGAAAAGACAAAGATAAATTGGAGCAGCCAAAGATAAATATTGTGGATGAAACAGGGTGGTGCGGTGCCTACAAGACAAAGCTCAGCCTTTAAACGTGCAATTTTTGTAAAACTTCTGCTGGAATGGAACCGTTTGTTGTTTCATCGTTAATTGTTTAATCACTATAAAGATTTCTAAAACAAGTTTAAAAAGATGATTAAGTGAAAGTTGTATGGTGCCAAGTGAAGGATTTTTGTTTTCACTTTGGAGATGTTCAAGCCTAAGTTGTTTGTTTAGTTATTTTATTTATATATATTTTAAATAAGGGGTAGATATAAGAATTTTTTCTTCTTTCTTCACCCTTTTCAATGTTTTTCTTTTTGATGAATTTGTTATTTTTCTTTTACATGAATGAATTAAAAAAAATTGTTGGACTTCTTCCCATCTGGCTCTTCTGTGGACGTCACTGTTATCTATTTTCAGTCACTTCAGCAGTTTCCATGCAACTTTGAATTTAATGACACATCGATATATATATATATATTTACCATAACGTGATTTCACGTGTCCCTTCTTAAGACAAATCATTCACATATAGATGTAAGGACCACACTTTTTGTGTATCACTTCGTCTGAATCTGTTTTTGGCTTCATTATAACACACCAACTTTATTTATAGAGCACTTTAAACACCTACAGGATCAATGTGCTGTACACACAACAAAACAGACAACTTATTATCCTGTTTTGCACATAAAGACAATAAATGAGCATCAACTGTCCAGTAATGTACATCTTTCTCAACCAATAAAAAATAAATTTGTAAGTCAAACCAAAAATGTTAAAAGATAAACATACCTCCCAGGCAATCAGCTCTCTGAATTTTGTGTATAAAAAAAGTGACAGTATTTTGAATAGGTAAAAACGACATTTTATGTATAAATGTTATTTATGCCAAAAAATATAAGGTTATTTAACAATAGACTGCATGATCCCACCTGAATTTTCTGCAAAATATTTCAAAATAACCCAACCACCCTGGACATTCACTCCTCTCCTTGTCTATTATCTGCCTGAACTGAGCATTACTAAAAAAAATAAAAAAAAGGGATCTGGATTTGCATTGAAGTAATTCTTCCATCTATAACGATATTACATTTTTTGTTCTTTAATCCTTTTCCTTTAATTTCTTGTGTGCCCTTATTTGGATGCAGAAACACCAAATTTTACTGCATTATACTACCTATGAAAGCTTCATCTTCCCAAAATAAAAAATAAAAACTTAAATATTGTGATGAGTCTAATGTATTGTCAGAAACTCACGACTGTTTATTAAGTGATATTTTGAGTCAACCAGTTTCATGTTACACACATTGGTCAGAATAACGAACACAAAGACGTTGGATTGACTGCACGTTAACAGCAAATGGTTTTATTGGTAGAAGACAACTGGCAGTCAAATGGTCCAGTACAAGTCAATGGTTTAACAGAACACATCAAGGTAATGAGTTCAACGATCAATTTGCAGGAGAAAAACCAAAAAACACTTTTTGTATAAAAACATTAAAAAAAACAAAAAAGGCATCATGACACGATAATTTAACATTGCTTCTATTTACACACACACAAAAAAAAGTACAGGTCAAAAAAAAAAAAAAAGAATCAGTTATTTACAAAGTCTGTACAGGTGTGAAGACTTGATGCTGAAAAAAAAAAAAAATACAATTAAAAATCACCAAGGTCAGACAGGTTTCTGCATTTTGCACATGTAAAAAAAATTATGACACCCAAAAACGCTGGTCTGAAAATCTTTACCTATAAACGATTGAGCAGGTTGTTCTGAATGTCCTCATACACCTGGTTGTAGATCT
Source organism: Nematolebias whitei (assembly GCF_014905685.2). Lineage (NCBI taxonomy): Eukaryota > Metazoa > Chordata > Actinopteri > Cyprinodontiformes > Rivulidae > Nematolebias > Nematolebias whitei. The sequence goes on from NC_056500.1 coordinate 20,717,925, forward strand.
CCTCTTTGGTTTTCAACCCATCAAGGTACTCTGCAACGCACCAGAAGAAAACCAGTTTATCAGCTGTCCTGAACCATCACACCAAACGCCGAGGGAAGTTTTATGCACAAAAACCAGCAGCAAACGCACCTATACTTAAGCAGCAGTCCTCCATTTCTTTCCTGTGCTTCAGGTACATGGGCCAAACATGGCCATCGAACAGGCCGGGAGGGTCAGGGACAGTGTACTGTCTCGTACTAAAAAAAAAAGGACAGTAATAATCATTTTATATTCTTCCAAAGCAGAAATACTGGGAAACAACGAATGCAAATATGCACAATTAAACCGTTAGCTCACCTTCTTCTTCTTTTGCTCTCTTCATACGGAACTGCAATGTAGTAGCACTTATCAAAGACCTCCAGCAGGGGCCTAAAGGAGAGAAAGGGTTACGAAACAAGTCACATACTGGTAGCATCAATGCCAAAACGGTAGTTACACAACTGCTCATACTAGCCCTTATCTATATCCCTACAGCATATTCGACACTCGTCACAAGTACAGCGCACAGACCACCCTGTCTCCACTCTGAAGGTCCACTTGGGGAGCCTCTTTCTGTCGAAGCTCTTATCTCTTCAGCTCATGAGCTGCTCAAATCTGCTAGCTGTTCATGAACATGTGTGAGCGTGTAAAACCAGCCTGTGACTGGACGACCTTAATGACACCCATCTAATGGAGTACTTAAATCTAGCTGTACTCCACCTGAATAAAACAAGTTCCTACATAACCTGCTCACACATATATATATTGGTATGTTCATAAGAAGTGTAAACTTTTCTGCTTTGGCTCAAGTGAAACTAAAAGAGCAGCAATTTAATGACATTAAAATACATCTTACAGGTAGTTGTAGAGCAGAAAGCCCTCCACAATCAGGATGTGGCTCTGCTCATCGGGCTTGGCCATGTCAGGGGCAGGCGATAGAGTGACGCCGTGGGAGCGAGCGAACTTTACAGGGTTCTCGATCCAGCCTCTTATCGTGTTGGTCATGGCCTCCATGTCCAAAGCTGTGATCACTGTGGGCAACGAGTGAGAGAAATAATGGAAAGAAACAACAAAAGATCAGAACAAACAAAAACGAAAGCTGTAATTTATTAGGAAAGTGTTTGTTGTTTGAAAGTTACTGTAAATAAAATAGTGGGAACGTTTTAGCCACTATGTATGCAACTGAAGAGGATGTGGTCAACTTTATGAAAAAGGGATGAGTATGTAAATATTAAGATAAACAATGAGTCACTGGCAGTCTTCAGTGAAGTCTTACCATCCCACTGCCTAAAGCCGTCCTCCCCGACTTCTATTTGATCGGGTTTCTGAAATAACAGTCACCAATAAAACATTGCTGCAACCTCACAGCTCTGAACACTTGCAGATCTCACTCACATGCCAAAGTAGTGAGGCCAAACAAGTGGGATAGAGAGGAAGTTAATGGGTCAAATCAAAAGCAAGGGCAAGTGTGCAAATTAATGCAACTAAAAAGATAGAGCTGGGGTAAGTAAGGGACTTGAGAAGTGCAGAAAAAAAGACAGATAGATAAAAGTAAAGTCTGTTAGTTAGGGAGAAGAATATACATAGTATATTCCCAGGATAAGCTGGGGGATGGGACGGGGAATCATGCAACAACAAAAAAGAAAGTGCTATGGAAATGGGAGAATACAAAAGCGTAGAGGGAGGAAGGCTACTCAAAGCAGGACCTCCTACTTTGCTCACATAAAAAAAACACAAGCAGCGCACACGAAAAGAAAAAAACAAATGAAGCTAAAACATAACATTTATTAACATCCCGCTTTCTAATAAAAATATAATAAACTCACCTTGAAAAAGTCATCTTGGTGCACAACACAGCAGTTGGGCAAAGTCTTGATCAGTTTATTTGTCAAAGTGGTTTTACCACCATTTGTGACTCTGTAAAAGAAGAAAAAGGGATAAAATGTTTATTATTGCATGTGGATTAAACAACCCTGACAGGAAACAACAAGTTGTTAACTACCCTTTAGATTCAGCTTGTAGTTTGCTATGCAAATCATGATAATCCAATATCCATACATATAACATGCAGTCATGTCTTCCTGCTTACAGATGTATTTATGATAAAGAACGATGTAAAGTAAGTAAATGTATGAATTAAGCAACATTGTGGGTGTAAAAAAGTAGATCTCCCTCCACTTTTGAACCGACTCAGGCGGTGAAAATTTAAAAGTCCCGCTCGATTTATGACAACAAAACAGACCGGAAGTGGATTTAAAGACGTTTCTGGCGGGCGGCTGATAATCCCCACTCAGATTAGCACATTATCTGTCACTTACAAGTTTAGAAATCTAATCTAATAGACAGTTTATTCATACAAACCTGCATTTTGGCTAACAATAACCTAACACCGGACTGTTTTTTTAATTTTAAAAAGTACTATTTAAAGTCCAGTGAGCTGAGTTAGTTTCAAACGGACTAAACTACACTTTTGATATTTGTGATATACACGCACAGAAATAAAAATATTACTTTCTATTTAAAAAAAACAAACATATTCACATACCCGCCAATTCCTATAATGTACTTCATCTTCTTTTCTTCTCTCGTCAACGCCAGCTGAAGAAAATATGGATGAACTTCTGAGACAAAAACTCAGTTAAAACCTTAAAAAGAGGCTCAAACTCGCAGTCTCAATTAGATTCTCTGCTCTGAATCAATCCGCGAGGCTCTTCGGTTTATATCCAGCGTGCGTTCTCTTACGTCATGGCACACGCCGGCACGGGGCGTTCTCGTGGTCTGACGTGCTCGTGCATATTTTCCTTCGAGCTACGTACCCATTCCCGGGCAGCCAATCAGATTCCGCAGGGCTCTCCGCCAACAGCCAATCACATCGCGAGAAGCATTTCACACATTTCCGTGTTCCCTGCACCTGCTGATGTCTGTCAGCAGCACAGGACCGTACTCTTCCTTTCAGGCCTTCAGAATAGCAGCTGTGGAAAACTTCCATTGATGGTGTCGGATAGATGCATCAAAATAACTGCTATTTCACAGAATTAAATTATAATTAGAGGAATACAAGTGGATTAAAAATATGTATAAATCCGTATGAAAGTGCATAAATGTTTTAGAGCACAGATTAATACCACCCAGATATCTTTTTTGGGATAAAAGTACAAAAATAGGCCAACTTTCAAATTTTTTTTCCTATTCTGAGTTTCTTCTTTTTTTTTAATCCAAGCTACATGCTTTGTGCTATTTTAATAATTATTTTATCAATTTTTATTAGCTTTTTAGTATTACTTTTTGAATGATTTAACTTTATTTAGAAAAAAAACCATACAAATACATGCAGATTTGTCAATTGTTCAGTAATAATAATAATAATAACAATAATTTGTTAAATTGAGTTTTGTGGTATTTTGACAGTAGCCCAGATGAATATGCATTTTCTTTAAATCACTTTCACAAGTCAAAGACATACAGTATAGAAGCCATGTAAACAAAGCTGTACATTTGTTGTGTGAAGTATCAGCACTTAATTTAAAAAAGTAAAATCTGATCTCTGGACATTCAAAAGTCAAAACCAAGCAAAACAAACAAAAAAAAAAATGTAGAAACATTTCATCTTTCATCCGAAAGACTTCCTCAGTCTGAGGTGCTGTATTCAATACAGCTCTTCTCAGTTCCATTTCATTCCATTCAGATCATTTGTTGCAAATTATCTTATGATCAGTGTGAAGCTGATTTTAGTTACTTTGTGTAAATTCAAAAAAGTTCAAGACAAAAACAACTGGACTTTATTTGTAACAGAAGACGTTTCGCTTCTCATCTGAGGAGCTAAACCACTAAACAGAAAAAGGAGAACAACAGAAGGAAAAACATTATGTGGATGGAGTATCTGAGAAACTCTGAAGGATTTTTTCTTTCCAAACACAACATCCCAGTGCATTTCAAACCCAACAGGACTTCCCACTGACATGTTGTTCAGCTTACCCACAGAAACAGGAAGCTGTGATCATCATGCTTATGATGAAGAGTGGAAGCAAGGAATGCAGCAGGTTTACACCACTGCACAAAAATCTGCCCAAAGAAATAAAAGGATCCATGACACTAAAGTAAGGAGCTCAGTGTTGTTTCCAGGTGACCGGGTGCTAGTGAGGAACTTGACTCCTCGTGGTGGTCCTGGTAAGCTTAGAAATTACTGGGAGGACACCATACAGACTGTGGTTCGACAAGTGGGAAAAGATGTCCCTGTGTATGAGCTAAGACCTGAACATGGAAAAGGAAGATCTAAGACACTCCACAGGAATCACATCTTGCCTTGTGATCACTTGCCACTGGAAACTAGGACAAATGCACCTGTAAGACCTAAAAGGAAAACAACAGAAAAAAAGGAAGCAAGAGGGGAATCAGAGGATGATGAGGATGAGGATGATTATCATTTCATGGACCCATCATTTCACTCATCAACTTCGCCAATGACGTCAGTGGATGAAACACTTGTAACTGCACCATGCAGTCGAATCTGGACAAATGGCACATGCATTGGACGCTCATCCTCTTGAGTGTGATTACAGTCAGCAGTCAGGCGACCAGGACATTCAGCCTGAAAATGCACCTGATACTGGAGCAGGCACACAAATGACCGCTCTCTGAATGTGAAAGGAAAGACCACAGAGACTACGTCGGCCCCCAAAGACATTAAGATATTACAATATTGGTTTCCCATCATGTTACAGTCTTGCTGCACTGCTCTCTTATGTAAGGCCTCCAACTTGGATGTATCCTGTGCAGCCCTGCAACCAGCATCTTTATTTATATGGACAGTTTTAAAAAAGTACCCATATTGATGTTTGAGGCACCTGGATGGATATGTTATAACATTTAATATTTGATCCATAAAAAATATGGTGAACAGTTCAGATAGGTTCAAACATAACTGACCTTTATGTATTTCAAGTGACAAAATGTGACTGCAAATATTGTATTCAACCTTTATTGAATGGTTATCGCGAGTCTCAGTCTGTAAGAAATATTTCCAAGTATTTTTTGTTTTGTCTTGATTTAGGAGTATCATATAATGTTGAGGACAACATTTTTCTTGGAGAGGGAGTGTGTCATGGATAGAACTATACGCTGCATATATTGCTCTGTGATCAGCTGCTTAGGATTGATGATCGTTGTTCTGTGCTTGATGGTCGAAGCAGATGGCCGCTTGTCCTGAGCCTGGTTCTGCTAAAGACTTCTTCCTCATGAGGGAGTTTTTCCTTTCCACTGTCGCCTTCATGCTTGCTCAAGATGAGAGTTCTGCATGGAGTTAAACTCAAAGCAGTCTGCTAATGTTAAATTATTATTTTTAAATATGAACGTTTCTGTTAACTTATTTTATATATGAATATTTCTGTTTACAGCACTGACACGACTTCTGTTGTGACTTGGCTCTATACAACTAAACTGAATTGATGGGTAATGCCCCATATGTCCAGGAGGGGGCGCACCCGGTCATTTTCTCCATACTTTAAGTCACATGTGTCAAACTCAAGGCCCACGGGCCAGATGTGGCCTGCCACGTCATTTTATGTGGCCCGCGAGAGCTTAAAAAGGTCTGATTGTCGTATAATAAGTCAAAAGGGTTTTATATTATAACTGAGAAACAAGCAGACATGTTTTTCTACATCCATGCAAATACATATGCAAAGCAAATATATATGTAATACCTGCAAAGCAATATATATATGCAATATATATGCAAAGCAAATATATATGCAAAGCAAATATATATGTAGTATCTGAAAGTTGAATAAGTAAAAAAAAATCAGTTATTTACCAGTAAGGAGTAGCTGCATTTATTTTACATTACTGTACATCGAGTTAAATTTAGCTACATTTATACTGTCCAACAGTTACATCTGGCCCTTTGAGGGCAACCAATAAGCTAATGTGGCCCTCGGTGGAAATTAGTTTGACACCCCTGCTGTAAGTGAAGGCAACATTGGGTATATGATTATTACTTTGCTAAATATATCTATCTCAGTTTTACTGATTCATAATGTTAACTTATCACACTCTTTGTTGCGTTTGTGTCCAGGACATGAAGTGGCAGGTGTATTTGCTAGCTTCTTAGCTGCAGGACCTCGTGCACAGCTCGCATGGTTAGCTGAACTTCTGTCACGTGTTTGGCATTAACCAGCTGTGTTTGTATGTTAACTGTGGTGCATGCGTTTTGTTATTATTTTATTGTTTTTATTAGGCTTGTCACGATAAACAATAAATCAATTAATCACATAAACTAAAACAAACTAAAAATAAACAAAAATGATCAACTTCATTTTAATGTATCGTGTTAATCATTTCTTCGTGTCTCTCACTTTCTACTGAAGACACTGGATGACAAAAGGCTCAACTCAGGTACTTTTCACTGACCCCTCCCTTTCTCTTTTATTTAAAATATGTTTTAACAATCCAAAATCACGTTTTTGGATTGTTAAAAGCAGCTAAACTGAGAAGCTAAGCTACGAGCTAAGCTAACAGGCCGAAAAAAAAAACCTTTGTTTGGTCAAAGCCCCAAAATTCATGGTTGAAACAAATGCCTTCGTGTAAAAAGTTTTTTTTTCTCTGCAAAAAGAAGCTGAGAACTTGCTTATTGATTATTTTAAATTAAAAACTTTGTGTGGCAAATGCTATGCTAAAGAGCTCAAACCAAACCGAACGTCCGCCATTTTAAGAACCAAAACCAGGAACAAGAGACAGCCCATGTCAAGGGGTCTCCCTCCCATTTTTCTTAGACACGCTGTTCGCTCCCTCACTATCCATCATTCAGTTCAAACAGTCTTATACTGCCATACAGTGGTCAAAAAAGCACTACACAAAAATTCATCAACATTTCTTCTTGAATTTGACAATAATTACTAAATATTGTCAAATGTCAAACAATATTATCATTTATCGCAATAATTTCTGAGACAATTAATCGCCCAGCAAAATTTGTTATCGTGACAGGCCTAGTTTTCATTTACTGAGGGTGTTAATATTAATTCCTGTTTCACAGGGACTGGGATGTAAATCTTTTATCAGTAATAGTCATAGACTTAGACAATACTAAGTAGTTCATGTGTTAATAGAAGAGCGAAAAGTGTGAAGTAACTCACTGACTAAAAGTTTTAAAAAGTGAATAAATTAAACAAGTACAATTCTGTTTTGAAAGATTGTTTAATAAATATTGGTTGTAATTGACCAGGTAATTCAGAGTAAAAGGTCAAATGTTATGAAAACGTCTCTCCAAAAGGTTAAAGGTGAAGTTCAGTTAAGACGGATTGTTCTGATAAGCATTTATATGTTAAAGGTGCTGTACTGTTGTGAGAATTGTTTATTTTCATTTAATACATTCTACATACTGTAAGTGAAGGAAACCCAGTGTCCGTGTCGTTTCTCACTTTTCTTCCCCTTCTTAAGGGTATTACATATGCACCTTTGCAAGCTTTGTGTGTACATGGAGGGGTCAGAGGTCAGATGATTCTGTTACATGTGGGAGAAAGGTGCAGTTGGTGTATCGTGACGATTCTCTGGTTGTGATATTAGAAGATCCCTCTTGTGCGTGAAAAGAAACATTTCATGATCATCTTATTTGCTCTGTCCCACAGAGAAGGTCTTCCTCTGAAGTGTTGAACACCGATACTTCCTCTTCGGAGTACATTTACAGCAAGGACAAATCATAAATATGGATACTTCTAATTATTCTATATACTTTTGAGAAGTCCACATTTTCACTCGTGTCAATCAGCTCAAACAGATGTCTTTTTTTTTTTTAAGCACCTGAATTATAAATGAAAACATTTCAGATTTTTAGTGGAATTTATTCTGACATTTACAGCCAGTTACTAGAACATGAACAGCAGAAATGCATATGTGAAACATTGGGCAGCTAACAAACTAAAAGCATCTGATACTGATGTGCTTTTACAGTCAAAAAGTTCAACATAGCTGGTCATAAAATAAACATATATAAAAAGATCAGCTTTTCATTCTGTCTATTTCACTTTGGATTCAAACTATAGGCACTCAGTTCAACCAGCAACCCACAAAGAGATTCATAAAGTCACTCCATCAAAGTTGAGCAACACAAAATCATTTGATTTCACCAAAGACACTCAAAAGAACCAGGAAATAAAAAAAGAAAGTTTGAACCATTAATCCAGCAGCCCCCCTTCAGAAAGGCAACAGAAACCCAGAAAGCAGCCAGCATTTTAAAAACTACCTCATCTGTCATGCATCTCTAACTCACTACAAGCTGCAGAAATGCATGAAATACAAATTAAGTTCTTGAACATTTTTTTTACTTCAATCAAAAAGAGCAAACTGATATGAAGAGGTGTTACAGCTCTGCTAACAGATGGATAAAGT